>NW_028225180.1:17555611-17636378 GCF_052327205.1 Somniosus microcephalus
CTTTCTATTCCTCTCTTTCTATCCCTCCCTCTCTTCCACAGCCTCTCTATCCTCTCTCTTTTTCTATCTCTCTCTATTCCTCTCTCTATTCCTCTCTCTCTATCCCTCTCTCCGGTATTCTCTCTCTCTCTCTAGCCTCTCTATCTTTCTATCCCTCTTGCTCTGTCCCTTTCTATCTCTCCCTCTATCCCCTTTCTCTTTCTATCTCTCTATCCCCTCCCTTGTCTAACGCGAGCCTGTCTTCCTCCTCTTCCCGTAGCCTCCCGCTCTGGATCGCCCGCATCCTGGAGACGGCCACCCGCAAGAGACGGAACCGGAGCCGGAGACACGAGGCGTATCGACTGATCGGACGGAGACTGGTAGGGCAACTCGCCGGGGATTCTCCGACAGCCCCTCCCATAGCCCGACCCAGCGAACCCCGACCCCTGACCCCCAAACCATTCCCCAACCCTGAACCCCAAACCATTCCCCCGAACCCTGACCCCTGACCCACAAACCATTCCCCTGAACCTAAACCATTCCCTGACCCCTGACCCACAAACCAACCCCCGAACCCCAAACCGCTCCCCGACCCCTGACCCACAAACCATTCCCCCGACCCCTGCCCCCAAACTGTTCCCTGACCCCTGACCCCCAAACCGTTCCCTGACCCCCAAACCGTTCCCTGACCCCTGACCCCAAACCGTTCCCTGACCCCTGACCCCCAAACCGTTCCCTGACCCCTGACCCCAAACCATTCCCCGACCCCTGACTCCAAAACTTTCCCCGACCCGACTGCAAAAACTTTCCCTTGACCCCTGACCCATACCTTCCCCTGACCCCCAAACCTTACCCCGAGCCCCAAACATTACCCCTGACCTCTGAACCCTTCCCCGACCCCCAAACCTTCCCCCGACCCCCCGTGACACTAATGGTCTTCAGTCACCTCCCCTCGATCCACAGATCTCCGTTAACCCCCCTCTCTCTCTCCCGAGCAGTGGAAAGCTGGGCTCGGACTCCAGCGCTGCCCATGGCCGACCTACGTCTACCCGCGGGAGCTGAAAGAGGCCGTGCGCCAGGCCTTCCCCGGACAGCTGCGGGATTATACCGACCCACAGCACAGCAGGGTAAGGATCGTACGGAGCGTTACCCGTTCTGGGGGAGGGGGAGGGACGCCTGGAGGGAGAGGAGTCCTGGGATTATACACCCCTGGTATCTCACCTCGCCCTCCTCACGCCCCGAGCCCTAGGCTGTCAGTGTCGGAGGGATATTCGCATATGGCGTGCATCGCGGTGCAACTCCATTCCCGTCTTCACCTGGACCCAGTCTCGCACGGAACGTGGCGCTGGGTTACTGTGGGAGCGTCGCTCAATCCTGTCCCTTCTCCACTTCCACACTCAATCCTGTCCCTTCTCCAATTCCACACTCAATCCTGTCCCTTCTCCACTTCCACACTCAATCCTGTCCCTTCTCCACTTTCACTCAATCCTGTCCCTTCTCCACTTCCACACTCAATCCTGTCCCTTCTCCACTTCCACACTCAATCCTGTCCCTTCTCCACTTCCACACTCAATCCTGTCCCTTCTCCACTTTCACTCTTGCGTACAGATAAAAACACACAGACACCACCCCTTTAACCCACGGGCGACGGGACAGTGATCAGGAGCAGGAACGCTGACTGATTTCCGCTCTTTCTAACCCAGAGGTCACTGGACAGTGGTCAGGATCAGGAACCCTGGTTAGAGTAAAGCTCCCTCTACACTGTCCCATCAAAAACTCCCAGGGCAGGTACAGCACACGTTAGATACAGATTAAAGCTCCCTCTACACTGTCCCATCAAACACTCCCAGGGGAGGTACAGCACGGGTTAGATACAGAGTAAAGCTCCCTCTACACTGTCCCATCAAACACTCCCAGGGCAGGTATAGCATGGGTTATATACAGAGTAAAGCTCGCTCTGCACTGTCCCATCAAACACTCCCAGGGGAGGTACAGCACGGGTTAGACACAGAGTAAAGCTCCCTCTACACTGTCCCATCAAACACTCCCAGGGCAGGTACAGCACGGGTTAGATACAGAGTAAAGCTCCCTCTACACTGTCCCCATCAATCACTCCCAGGGCAGGTACAGCACGGGTTAGATACAGAGTAAAGCTCCCTCTACACTGTCCCCATCAAACACTCCCAGGGCAGGTATAGCACGGGGTTAGATACAGAGTAAAACTCCCTCTACACTGTCCCATCAAACACTCCCAGGGCAGGTACAACACGGTTTAGATACAGAGTAAAGCTCCCTCTACACTGTCCCATCAAACACTCCCAGGGCAGGTACAGCACGGGTTAGATACAGAGTAAAGCTCCCTCTACACTGTCCCATCAAACACTCCCAGGGCAGGTACAGCACGGGTTAGATACAGAGTAAAGCTCCCTCTACACTGTCCCATCAAACGCTCCCAGGGCAGGTACAGCACGGGTTAGATACAGAGTAAAGCTTCCTCTAAACTGTCCCATCAAACACTCCCAGGACAGGTACAGCACGGGATAGAAACATAGAAGATAGGAGCAGGAGTAGGCCATTCGGCCCCTCGAGCCTGCTCCGCCATTCAATGCGATCAAGGCTGATCATCCAAATTCAGTCCCCTGTCCCTGCTTTCTCCCCATATCCCTTGATCCCTTTAGCCTTAAGAAATATATCCAACTCCTTCTTGAATATATTTAATGAATTGGCCTCTACTGCCTTCTGTGGTGGAGAATTCCACCGGTTCACCACTCTCTGGGTGAAGAAATTCCTCCTCATTTCTGTCCTAAATGGCCTACCCCTTATCCTTAGACTGTGACCCCTGGTTCTGGACTCCCCCGCCATCGGGAACATCCTTCCTGCATCTAGTCTGTCCAGTGCTGCCAGAATTTTATAAGTTTCAATGAGATCCCCTCTCATTCTTCTAAACGCCAGCGAGTACAAGCCCAATCGATCCAATCTCTCCTCATACATCATTCCTGCCATCCCAGGTATCAGCCTGGTGAATCTTCACTGAACTCCTTCCATGGCAAGAAAATCCTTCCTCAGATAAGGCGACCAAAACTGCACACAATACTCAAGGTGTGGTCTCACCAAGGCCCTGTACAACTGCAGCAAGACACCCTTGTTCCTGTACTCGAACCATCTCGCTACGAAGGCCAACATACCATTTGCCTTCTTAACCGCCTGCTGCACCTGCATGCTTACCTTCAGCGACTGGTGCACAAGGACACCCAGGTCTTGTTGCACTTCCCCTTCTCCCAATCTATTGCCACTCAGATAATAATCTGCCTTCCTGTATTTGACACCAAAGTGGATAACCTCACATTTATCCACGTTATATTGCATCTGCCATGCTTCTGCCCAATCACCCAACCTGTCCAAATCATCCTGGAGTTTCTCGGCATCCTCCTCACAGCACACACGCCCACCCAGCTTTGTGTCATCTGCAAATTTGGAGATATTACATCTAGTTCCCTTGTCTAGATCATTAATATATATTGTGAATAGCTGGGGTCCTAGCACCGATCCCTGCGGTACCCCACTAGTCACTGCCTGCCACTCGGAAAAAGACCCGTTTATTCCAACTCTTTGCTTTCTACCTGCCAACCAGTTCTCTATCCAAGTCAATACCTTGCCCCCAATCCCATGTGCCTTAACTTTACATGCTAATCTCTTATGTGGGACCTTATCGAAAGGCTTCTGAAAGTTCAAATACACCACATCCGGTGGTTCTCCCAGGGCAGGTACAGCACGGGTTAGATACAGAGCAAAGCTCTCTCTACACTGTCCCCATCAAACATTCCCAGGGCAGGTACGGCACGGGGTTAGATACAGAGTAAACCTCACTCGACACTGTCCCGTCAAAAACTCCCAGGGCAAGTACAGCATGAGTTAGATACAGAGTAAAGCTCCCTCTACACTGTCCCATCAAACACTCCCAGGGCAGGTACAGAACGGGTTAGATACAGAGTAAAGCTCCCTCTACACTGTCCCATCAAACACTCCCAGGGCAGGTACTGCACAGGTTAGATACAAAGTAAAGCTCCCTCTATACTGTCCCATCAAGCACTCCCAGGGCAGGTACAGCATGGGTTAGATACAGAGTAAAGCTCCCTCTACACTGTCCCATCAAGCACTCCCAGGGCAGGTACAGCATGGGTTAGATACAGAGTAAAGCTCCCTCTACACTGTCCCATCAAATACTGTCCGGGCAGGTACAGCACGGGGTTAGATACAGAGTAAAGCTCCCTCTACACTGTCCCATCAAACACTCCCAGGGCAGGTACAGCACGAGTTAGATACAGAGTAAAGCTCCCTCTACACTGTCCCATCAAACACTCCCAGGGCAGGTACAGCACGGGTTAGATACAGAGTAAAGCTCCCTCTACACTGACCCATCAAACACTCCCAGGGCAGGTACAGCACGGGGTTAGATACAGAGTAAAGCTCCCTCTACACTGTCCCATCAAATACTGTCCGGGCAGGTACAGCACGGGGTTAGATACAGAGTAAAGCTCCCTCTACACTGTCCCATCAAACACTCCCAGGGCAGGTACAGCACGAGTTAGATACAGAGTAAAGCTCCCTCTACACTGTCCCATCAAACACTCCCAGGGCAGGTACAGCACGGGTTAGATACAGGGTAAAGCTCCCTCTACACTGTCCCATCAAACACTCCCAGGGCAGGTACAGCACGGGTTAGATACAGAGTAAAGCTCCCTCTACACTGAGCAATTGTCCTGCTCCTACTAGTGAGTTTGACTGATTGGCCGGTGGGGTGAGGGCGATGTGACTTGAACCGTTTTTGCGCTGACTGTACGCTCTTCCTTTCCAAGGTTGTACATGTGACCGTGGAGGACCTGTGGCTATTGGAGGATGAGTGAGAGAGTCACGATCCGGAGGAGAGGCTTTGCGAGTGAAACCCACAAATTGGTCTCTGATGCTTTTCGTTCCTCAGGACCTTGCGTAGATGGGCGGGATCTCCTGCGGATTGTCCCCCTCCGTCTCCCAACTGGGGCAGAAACTCATCAGGAGAACCTTCTACCAGCCTGGGGTTCAACCAATCAGACCGTCCATCTCCCAGCCGTGGGATCAACCAATCAGATCATTGCTCTCCCAGCCTTGGGATCAACCAATCAGACCACCCACCTCCCAGCCTTGGAATCAACCAATCAGTTCTTTGCTCTACCGAACCTGGGATCATCCAATGAGGTTGTTGGTGTTGAATGAGCCTATAGTGACTGCTCCCTCATTTGGTCCCCTCGAGCCTGCTCCGCCAGTCAATGAGATCATGGTTGATCTGTATTCTATGCCCATCTACCCACCTTGGTTCAGTAACCCTTAATACCCTCACCCAACAAAAATCCATCAATCTCAGTTTTGAAATTTTGAATTGACCCCCGGCCTCAACAGCTTGATGGGGGAGAGAGTTCCAGATTTCCACCACCCTTTGTGTGAAGAAGTGCTTCCTGACATCACCCCTGAACGGCCTGGCTCTAATTCCAAGGTTCGGCCCCCTTGTTCTGGACTCCCCCCACCAGAGGAAATAGTTTCTCTCGATCGAACCCATCAACTCCTTTAATCATCTTAAACACCGCGATTCGACCGCCCCTTAATCTTCTACACTCGAGGGAACACAAGCCCAGTCTGTGCCACCTGCCCTCGGAATTTAACCCTTTTAGCTCCGGGATCATTCTGGTCAATCTTCGCTGCTCCCACTCCGAGGATAATATTTCATCCCTGAGGTGGAATCTTTTGTCGGGAGCACGTTATCGTTTTGTGGTCGATTGTTTCTCCCTCACTTTATTCCAAAGAGGCAACAAACTATTCCAGAATGTTCCATTGTCTGGGAACTGTTTCTGAATTGTTTTCCCGAATGTTTAGGGCCGTTTATTATCGTTGTTTACAGATTAAAGTTTGACCGTTAAAGTCTGGAATCTAATCGAGGAGTGCGGGCGGTTTATTGATGAGGAGGAACCAGAGGGCGTTCGGTCATCTCCTGATTTAAGTTCCGATGGTCAGACCCCAAACACACACACACAGAGCAGGAAAGGCCCAGGCTCCATCCCCGGCCTAGCCCTGAGTTAGCCTGATCTCACACCCGGTGTGGTACTGAGCCCCACACACGGAGCAGGAAAGGCCCAGGCTCCATCCCCGGCCTAGTGCTGAGTGAGTCTGATCTCAGACCTGGTGTGGTACTGAGCCCCACACACGGAGCAGGAAAGGCCCAGGCTCCATCCCCGGCCTAGTGCTGAGTTAGCTGAGGTATAGGAGACAACAAGTCCCTCACCCATCTCCCTGATGCGCCTCAATAACTTCAAGGCTCAAAGTTAACTGGATAAAACTAGGCTTTTATTAGCAAAGAAAGATGCCTGTATCTTCACCTAGCATTCTGCTGTTCTGCTGCAAGACAAGCCTGGGCTTGTCTTAAGTAGGGCCAGGTATGGGCGGAGCCGACACACCCAATGGGGAGAAAGGGGGCGGCGCACTATATACAATACAAGGTGAAGACACAGGAGCAGGCAATACAATATGTGTAGCTAAATACAGAGTCTGATGAATGACATATTTCATCACATTCAACCCTTCTACAGATTTAGTCTGTCCGGGGGTGTGATAGTCCTCTGTGACCGACGTAACGGTTGCGGTGCCGCGGGTGCCGGCTGGGTGTCCCGGGTGACCTCCTGGGTCTCTGCCGGGGGCGCCACCGGGGTTGTTGAAGGAGTGCGTGGTGGGGGTACCGTTGGCTGGTGTTCTTCCGGGGGTGATGAAAGAATAGTGGGTGGAGTGGGTGGGTAATAGCTGTTGTGGTTGTTGTCGTTGTTGCTGTTGTTACCGGCTGGGGCGAGGTCTTTTATGGACACAGTGTCCTCCCGTCCGTCGGCCTGCCGGACATACGCATATTGTGGGTTGGCGTGGAGCAGGTGCACTGGCTCCACGAGAGGGTCCATCTTGTGGCCCCTCACATGCTTCCGCAAAAGTACCGGACCTGGGGTGGAGAGCCATGACAGTATGGATACGCCTGAGGTGGATTTCCGGGGAAACACAAACATTAGCTCATGAGGCGTGGCATTAGTGGCGGTACACAATAGTGACCGTATTGAGTGGAGCACATCTGGGAGGACTTCCTGCCAGCGGGAGATAGGGAGGCCCTTGGTCCTTAGAGTTAGGGTGACTGCCCTCCATACTGTCCCGTTCTCTCGCTCCACCTGACCGTTACCCCGGGGGTTGTAGCTGGTGGTACGGCTCGTGGCAATCCCCTTGGACAGCATGTACTGGCGTAGCTCTTCACTCATGAAGGACGCCCCCCTATCCATGTGGATATAGCTTGGCATACCGAACAGGCAGAACAGGCTGTTGAGGCATTTAATGACCGTGGCGCTGGTCATGTCTGGGCAGGGGAAGGCGAATGGGAACCGGGAGTATTCGTCCACAATGTTCAGGAAGTAAACATTGCGGTCGACGAACAGGAGGGGGCCCTTGAAATCTAAGCTGAGCCACTCAAAGGGCCGTGTAGCTTTGATTAAGTGGGCTCTATCAGGGCGGTAGAACCGAGGCTTGCACTCAGCGCAAGTGCGGCAGTTCCTGGTCAGGGACCGAACTTCCTCAATCGAGTAGGGTAAGTTGCGGGACTTTATGAAGTGGAACAGCCGTGTGACCCCTGGGTGGCAGAGGTCGTTGTGGAGGGTCTGTAGCCGATCCCCGGTGGCGTTGGCACACATCCCTCGTGAGAGGGCGTTGGGGGATTCATTAAGGGCCCCCGGCCGGTATATGATGTCGTACTCGAAGGTGGAGAGCTCGATCCGCCACCTAAGAATCTTATCATTTTTAATCTTCCCCCTCTGTTTATTATTGAACATAAACGCTACCGACCGCTGGTCGGTAAGCAGGGTGAAGCATTTGCCGGCTAGGTAGTGCCGCCAGTGGCGCACTGCCTCCACGATGGCTTGGGCCTCCTTTTCCACGGAAGAGTGTCTGATCTCGGGCCCCTGGAGGGTCCTCGAGAAGAAAGCTACGGGCCGCCCCGCCTGGTTGAGGGTGGCCGCCAAGGCAAAGTCAGACGCATCACTTTCCACTTGAAAGGGAGTGTTCTTGTCCACTGCCTGTAGCGTGGCCCGCTCAATATCCTGCTTAATGCTTTTGAAGGCAGCATGGGCCTCAGCAGAGAGCGGGAAAGAGGATGCTTTCAAGAGGGGGCGGGCTTTATCGGAGTAGTTAGGGACCCATTGGGCATAATACGAGAATAACCCCAGGCACCTTTTCAGGGCTTTGGGAGTGTTGGGCAGGGGCAGCTCCCGTAGGGGGCGCAATCGGTCGGGGTCTGGTCTGATTTCCCCATTCTCCACCACGCTGCCTAGTATGCAGAGGCGCGTGGTGTTGAAAACGCACTTGTCCTCGTTGTAAGTGAGGTTGAGTTTTTGTGCGGTTTTCAGAAACCTCGCGAGGTTTGAGTCGTGGTCCTGTTGGTTGTGGCCGCAGATGGTGACGTTGTCGAGATAGGGGAAGGTTGCCTGCAAGTGGTGGTCACCGACCATGCGGTCCATCTCCCTCTGAAAGACCGAGACCCCATTCGTCACCCCAAAGGGGACTCTGAGGAACTGGTAGAGGCGTCCGTTTGCCTCGAAGGCGGTGTACGAACGGTCCTCTGGTCTGATAGGGAGCTGGTGGTACGCTGACTTGAGGTCGATAGTGGAGAACACCCGGTATTGGGCGATTTGGGTCACCATCTTGGATATGCGGGGTAGCGGGTAGGCGTCTAGTTGGGTATAGATGTTGACTGTTTGACTATAGTCAATCACCATCCGCTTCTTCTCGCTACCCCTCACCACCACCACTTGGGCGCGCCACGGGCTGTTGCTGCGTTCAATAATGCGCTCCCTCAGGAGCCTGTCTACCTCGGTCGCGATAAACCGCCTGTCCTCCCAGCTGTACCTCCTGCTTTTGGTCGCTATTGGCCGGCAGTTAGGGGTAAGGTTCGCGAATAGCGAAGGCGGCTTTACCTTCAGGGTAGCCAGACCGCACACTGTGAGGGGCGGCTGGGTCCCACCGAAATTGAGCGTGATGCTTTGGTGGTGGCACTGAAAATCCAGGCCCAAGATCACGCTCACACATAAATCCTTCATAATTAACAGTTTAAAATTATTATATACAGTGCCTTTAACGGACAATCGTACCGCGCAGTAACCCGCAATAGTTGATATCTGGGTTTTGTCGGCCATAGAGATCGTGCCCTGAGTAGGGACTATAGTTAGAGAGAGTCGTTGTACCAGACCAGGGTGAATGAAGCTCTCTGTGCTCCCGCTGTCAATTAAACACTTAACCTTGCACCCGTTTACCTCAATGTCCACCATCGATTTGGATAGTGGGTGCGGTCTGGACTGGTCCACTGTGATCGACGCCACTGTAGGGCCCTGATCGGGACAAGATGGTGGGCCACACGAGGCCGGGTAAGATGGCGTCCACAATGTCTGCTCGCAAGATGGCGGACCCCACGAGGTCGGACAAGATGGCGTCCAAGATGGCCGCTCCCACGGCGCGCACGCGTCGGTGGCGGGTTTGCCTGCGGCGTTCCCTCTGCACACCTTCCCAAAGTGCCCCTTCTTACCGCACTTACAGCAGGTGGTGCCTTTCGCCGGGCACAGGTTCCTGGTGTGCTTCGGCTGCCCGCAGAAGTAGCATTTGGAGCCCCGATGCGTCGCGGCGGTCGTAGGGCTTCTGGGGGGAGAGCAGGGCCCCGACGGTGTTGGGCTACTGGGCGGGGAAGCAGAGGCGGCGTGGGCCGCGCGGCCTGACGAGTAGGAGTCAGAGTTCTTCTGAGCCACATCCAGCGATCGCGCTGTGTCCACAGCCTGTGTCAGATCTAGGCCCGTTTTCTCTAGCAGTCTCTGCCGGATGTAATTAGAGCTAAGGCCTGCGATAAAGGCATCCCGAATAAGCTCGGCTGTGTATACCGTGGCTTTCACGTCTTTGCATTTGCAGTCTTTGCCAAGCACTTTTAGGGTGACTAGAAAGTCCTCCAGCGACTCTCCGGGTCGCTGTGTGCAGGTAGGAAGCAGGTGCCTGGTGTACACCTCGTTGGTAGGCCGCTGATAGTGGGCCTTTAGAGTGTTGCAGGCATCCAGGCAGGTGGCGGCGTCTTGGATGAGTGGAAAAACCCGGTGGCTTACCCGATTCTGTAGGATCCCGAGTTTCACATCTCCGGTGGCTTTAGAGGCTGTGACGGCTTCGGAGTTGGCCATAAAGAATTCCAAGCACTGGAACCAGTGTCCAAACCGTGCCGATGCATCCGAAGCATGCGGGTCCAAATCTAAGCGTTCCGGTTTCAAAAGTTGATCCATCGTTGAAAGATTGCTAATAAAATTGATGCGCCTCAATCACTTCAAGGCTCAAAGTTAACTGGATAAAACAAGGCTTTTATTAGCAAAGAAAGATGCCTGTGTCTTCACCTAGCTTCACCTAGCATTCTGCTGTTCTGCTGCAAGACAAGCCTGGGCTTGTCTTAAGTAGGGCCAGGTATGGGCGGAGCCGACACACCCAATGGGGAGAAAGGGGGCGGCGCACTATATACAATACAAGGTAAAAACACAGGAGCAGGCAATACAATATATGTAGTTAAATACAGAGTCTGATGAATGACATATTTCATCACACTCCCTATCTCTGTAACCTCCTCCAGCCCCTACAACCCTCCCTATCTCTGTAACCTCCTCCAGCTCCTACAACCCTCCCTATCTCTGTAACCTCCTCCAGCCCCTACAACCCTCCCTATCTCTGTAACCTCCTCCAGCCCTACAACCCTCCCTATCTCTGTAACCTCCTCCAGCCCCTACAACCCTCCCTATCTCTGTAACCTCCTCCAGCCCCTACAACCCTCCCTATCTCTGTAACCTCCTCCAGGCCCTACAACCCTCCCTATCTCTGTAACCTCCTCCAGCCTCTACAACCCTCCCTATCTCTGTAACCTCCTCCAGCCCTACAACCCTCCCTATCTCTGTAACCTCCTCCAGCCCCTACAACCCTCCCTATCTCTGCAACCTCCTCCAGCCCCTACAACCCGCCCTATCTCTGTAACCTCCTCCAGCCCCTACAACCCTCCCTATCTCTGTAACCTCCTCCAGCCCTACAACCCTCCCTATCTCTGTAACCTCCTCCAGCCCTTACAACCCTCCCTATCTCTGTAACCTCCTCCAGCCCCTACAACCCTCCCTATCTCTGTAACCTCCTCCAGCCCCTACAACCCTCCCTATCTCTGCAACCTCCTCCAGCCCCTACAACCCGCCCTATCTCTGTAACCTCCTCCAGCCTCTACAACCCTCCCTATCTCTGTAACCTCCTCCAGCCCCTACAACCCTCCCTATCTCTGCAACCTCCTCCAGCCCCTACAACCCGCCCTATCTCTGTAACCTCCTCCAGCCCTACAACCCTCCCTATCTCTGTAACCTCCTCCAGCCCCTACAACCCTCCCTATCTCTGTAACCTCCTCCAGCCCCTACAACCCTCCCTATCTCTGTAACCTCCTCCAGCCCCTACAACCCTCCCTATCTCTGTAACCTCCTCCAGCCCCTACAACCCTCCCTATCTCTGTAACCTCCTCCAGCCCCTACAGCCCTCCCTATCTCTGTAACCTCCTCCAGCCCTACAACCCTCCCTATCTCTGTAACCTCCTCCAGCCCTTACAACCCTCCCTATCTCTGTAACCTCCTCCAGCCCCTACAACCCTCCCTATCTCTGTAACCTCCTCCAGCCCCTACAACCCTCCCTATCTCTGCAACCTCCTCGAGCCCCTACAACCCGCCCTATCTCTGTAACCTCCTCCAGCCTCTACAACCCTCCCTATCTCTGTAACCTCCTCCAGCCCCTACAACCCTCCCTATCTCTGCAACCTCCTCCAGCCCCTACAACCCGCCCTATCTCTGTAACCTCCTCCAGCCCTACAACCCTCCCTATCTCTGTAACCTCCTCCAGCCCCTACAACCCTCCCTATCTCTGTAACCTCCTCCAGCCCCTACAACCCTCCCTATCTCTGTAACCTCCTCCAGCCCCTACAACCCTCCCTATCTCTGTAACCTCCTCCAGCCCCTACAACCCTCCCTATCTCTGTAACCTCCTCCAGCCCCTACAGCCCTCCCTATCTCTGTAACCTCCTCCAGCCCTACAACCCTCCCTATCTCTGTAACCTCCTCCAGCCCTTACAACCCTCCCTATCTCTGTAACCTCCTCCAGCCCCTACAACCCTCCCTATCTCTGTAACCTCCTCCAGCCCCTACAACCCTCCCTATCTCTGCAACCTCCTCGAGCCCCTACAACCCGCCCTATCTCTGTAACCTCCTCCAGCCTCTACAACCCTCCCTATCTCTGTAACCTCCTCCAGCCCCTACAACCCTCCCTATCTCTGCAACCTCCTCCAGCCCCTACAACCCGCCCTATCTCTGTAACCTCCTCCAGCCCTACAACCCTCCCTATCTCTGTAACCTCCTCCAGCCCCTACAACCCTCCCTATCTCTGTAACCTCCTCCAGCCCCTACAACCCTCCCTATCTCTGTAACCTCCTCCAGCCCCTACAACCCTCCCTATCTCTGTAACCTCCTCCAGCCCCTACAACCCTCCCTATCTCTGTAACCTCCTCCAGCCCCTACAGCCCTCCCTATCTCTGTAACCTCCTCCAGCCCCTACAACCCTCCATAACTCTGTAACCTCCTCCAGCCCTTACAACCCTCCCTATCTCTGTAACCTCCTCCAGCCCCTACAACCCTCCATAACTCTGTAACCTCCTCCAGCCCTTACAACCCTCCCTATCTCTGTAACCTCCTCCAGCCCCTACAACCCTCCCTATCTCTGTAACCTCCTCCAGCCCCTACAGCCCTCCCTATCTCTGTAACCTCCTCCAGCCCCTACAACCCTCCATAACTCTGTAACCTCCTCCAGCCCTTACAACCCTCCCTATCTCTGTAACCTCCTCCAGCCCCTACAACCCTCCATAACTCTGTAACCTCCTCCAGCCCCTACAACCCTCCATAACTCTGTAACCTCCTCCAGCCCTTACAACCCTCCCTATCTCTGTAACCTCCTCCAGCCCCTACAACCCTCCATAACTCTGTAACCTCCTCCAGCCCTTACAACCCTCCCTATCTCTGTAACCTCCTCCAGCCCCTACAACCCTCCCTATCTCTGTAACCTCCTCCAGCCCCTACAGCCCTCCCTATCTCTGTAACCTCCTCCAGCCCCTACAACCCTCCATAACTCTGTAACCTCCTCCAGCCCTTACAACCCTCCCTATCTCTGTAACCTCCTCCAGCCCCTACAACCCTCCATAACTCTGTAACCTCCTCCAGCCCTTACAACCCTCCATATCTCTGTAACCTCCACCAGCCAAACAGCCCTCTAAGATCTCTGAGCTCCTCCAATTCTGGCCTCTTGCGCATCCCCCGATTTCCATCGCTCCACCATCGGTGGCCGTGCCTTCAGCTGCCTGGGCCCTGAGCTCTGGAATTCCCTCCCTAAACCTCTCCGCCTCTCTCTCCTCCTTTAAGACGCTCCTTAAAGCCTCCCTCTTTGAATAAGTTGTAGGTCACCAACCCTAACATGTGGCAGTGGTGACTCAGTGGGTAGAAGTCTCACCTCTGAGTCAGACGGTTGTGGGTTCAAGTCCCACTCCAGAGACTTTAGCACAAAAATCTAGGCTGACACTCGAGGGAGTGCTGAGGGAGTGCTGCACTGCCGGAGGTGCTGTCTTTCGGATCAGACGTTAAACCGTCTGTTCTCTCAGGTGTAAAAGATCCCATGGGCACTATTTCGAATAAGGGCAGCAGAGACTTCTCCCCGGTATCCTGCGGGCAATGCTTATCCCTCAACCAACATCACTAAAAATTAGATGACCTGATCATTATCATGTTGCTGTACGTGGGAGCTTGCTGTGCGCAAATTGACTGCCGCGTTTCCTACATTACAACGCTTCAAAAACAAAGCACTTCATTGGCTGTTAAGCACGTTGGGACGTGCCGGAGGAGGAGAAAGGCGCTGTCGAAATGCAAAAGTCTTTCAATGAAGGGAAATGTGTGACCCAACCTGCTCACAGCAAGCTCCTCTCCCGAACTAGGCTGGAGGCAGACTGAGCCAAGATCAAAGAGTGATATGGAGACCAGGACTGTGCACAGTGCTCCGAGTGTGATACGGAGACCGGAACTGTGCGCAGTGCTCCAAGTGTGATATGGAGACCAGAACTGTGCACAGTGCTCCAAGTGTGATATGGAGACCAGAACTGTGCGCAGTGCTCCAAGTGTGATATGGAGACCAGAACTGTGCCCAGTGCTCCAAGTGTGATATGGAGACCAGAACTGTGCGCAGTGCTCCAAGTGTGATATGGAGACCAGAACTGTGCACAGTGCTCCAAGTGTGATATGGAGACCAGAACTGTGCTCAGTACTCCAAGTGTGATATGGAGACCAGAACTGTGCACAGTAACTCCAAGTGTGATATGGAGACCAGAACTGTGCACAGTGCTCCAAGTGTGATATGGAGACCAGAACTGTGCACAGTAACTCCAAGTGTGATATGGAGACCAGAACTGTGCACAGTGCTCCAAGTGTGATATGGAGACCAGAACTGTGCACAGTACTCCAATTGTGATATGGAGACCAGAACTGTGCACAGTGCTCCAAGTGTGATATGGAGACCAGAACTGTGCACAGTGCTCCAAGTGTGATATGGAGACCAGAACTGTGCACAGTGCTCCAAGTGCGGTCTAACCAAGGTTCAGTATGTTTGACCATGAGAAGTTGTTTAAAGTGGAGAGGACGATGAGACAGAGCGCATTTATTCATTGCCCACAGAACATTCAGATATGTGTGAGATGCGAGGTGGAAAGTTTAAGAAAGGAGGAAGTGGTTTTACTTCATCATGTGGATTAAAATAATTCTGCTGAGCGCCTAATTTCTTGCAGAGTGCACGTGATTGTGATGACAAGTTGGTTTATTGCCGAAATCTTTGTGTTGAAGTAAAGATGGAATGGCTGTTTCACATTCTGTTCCTGACGTCCTGTGAGTACCTCAATGCTGACTTCAGTTCCCCAAACCCTTTGTCCTCTCCTGCTACATATCTTCCTGATCAATGACTTTCTTTCCTACCTGTCAGTCGTGGCTCAGTGGGTCTCAGTCTCTCTCGCCTCTGAGTCAGACGGTCATGGGTTCCAGATTCTCCACTCCAAAGACTTGAGCCCCATAATCCCAGGCTGACAATCCCTGGTTGCCCAGTACTGAGGGAGCACCACACTGTCGGAGGAGCAGTGCTGAGGGAGCGCCGCACTGTCGGAGGAGCAGTACTGAGGGAGCGCCGCACTGTCGGAGGAGCAGTACTGAGGGAGCGCTGCACTGTCAGAGGGGCAGTACTGAGGGAGCGATGCACTGTCAGAGGGGCAGTACTGAGGGAGTGCTGCACTGTCGCAGGGTCAGTACTGAGGGACCGCCGCACTGTCAGAGGGGCAGTACTGAGGGAGCGCTGCACTGTCGGAGGGGCAGTACTGAGGGAGTGCTGCACTGTTGGAGGGGCAGTACTGAGGGAGCGCTGCACTGTCGGAGGGGCAGTGCTGTGGGAGTGCTGCACTGTCGGAGGGGCAGTACTGAGGGAGTGCTGCACTCTCGGAGGGGCTGTACTGAGGGAGCGCTGCACCGTCGGAGGGGCAGTACTGAGGGAGCGCTGCACTGTCGGAGGGGCAGTACTGAGGGAGTGCTGCACTGTTGGAGGGGCAGTACTGAGGGAGCACCGCACTGTCGGAGGGGCTGTACTGAGGGAGCGCTGCACTGTCGGATGATGCATTAAACTGAGGCCCCGACTGCCCTCTCAGGTGAATACACTTGAAAACTGTCCTAGGCCCAACCATCTTCAGCTGCTTCATCAATGACTTTCCCTCCAACATAAGGTCAGAAATGGGGATGTTCGCTGATGACTGCACAGTATTCAGCGCCATTCACAACTCCTCGGTTAATGAAGAAGTCCATGCCCGCATGCAACAAGACCTGGACGACGTTCAGGCTTGGGCTGATAAGTGGCAGGTAACATTCGCGCCACACAAGTGCCAGGCAATGACTATCTCCAACAAGCGAGAGTCTAACCACCTCCCCTTGACATTCAATGGCATTACCATCGCCGAATCCCCCACCATCAACATCCTGGGGGTCACCATTGACCAGAAACTTAACTGGACCAGCCACATAAATACTGTGGCTACAAGAGCAGGTCAGAGGCTGGGTATTCTGCAGCGAGTGTCTCACCTCCTGACTCCCCAAAGCCTTTCCACCATCTACAAGGCACAAGTCAGGAGTGTGATGGAATACTCTCCACTTGCCTGGATGAGCGCAGCTCCAACAACACTCAAGAAGCTCGACACCATCCAGGATAAAGCAGCCCGCTTGATTGGCACCCCATCCACCACCTTAAACATTCACTCCCTCCACCACCGGTGCACCGTGGCTACAGTGTGCACCATCTACAAGATGCACTGCAGCAACTCGCCAAGGCTTCTTCGGCAGCACCTCCCAAACCCGCGACCTCTTCCACCTAGAAGGACAAGGGCAGCAGGCGCATGGGAACACCACCACATCCAAGTTCCCCTCCAAGTCACACACCATCCTGACTTGGAAATATATCGGCCGTCCCTTCATCGTCGCTGGGTCAAAATCCTGGAACTCCCTCCCTAACAGCACTGTGGGAGCACCTTCACCACACGGACTGCAGCGGTTCAAGAAGGCGGCTCACCACCACCTTCTCAAGGGCAACTAGGGATGGGCAATAAATGCTGGCCTTGTCAGCGACGCCCACATCCCACAAACGAATGAAAATAAATTGTCTGTAAAGTGCTTTGCGATATCCGGTGGTCGTGAAAGGCACTATATAAATGTCACTCTCCTTTTTTACTATTGCAGAGAAGATCAGGGGAGAGTTAAACCCGGTGTCCTGGGGCCAATATTTATCCCTCAAACAATATCACTAAAACAGATGATCTGGTCATTGTCACATTGGGATCTTGCTGTGCGCAAAATGGTTTCCGCATTTCCTGCACTACAACACTTCAAAAACAAAGCACTTAATTGGCTGTGAAGCGCTTTGGGACGTGCCGGAGGAGGAGAAAGGCGCTGTCGAAATGCGAAAGTCTTTCAATGAAGGGAAATGTGTGACCCAACCTGCTCACAGCAAGCTCCTCTCCCGAACTAGGCTGGAGGCAGACTGAGCCAAGATCAAAGAGTGATATGGAGACCAGAACTGTGCACAGTGCTCCAAGTGTGATACGGAGACCAGAACTGTGCACAGTGCTCCAAGTGTGATATGGAGACCAGAACTGTGCACAGTGCTCCAAGTGTGATACGGAGACCAGAACTGTGCACAGTGCTCCAAGTGTGATATGGAGACCAGAACTGTGCACAGTACTCCAAGTGTGATATGGAGACCAGAACTGTGCACAGTGCTCCAAGTGTGATATGGAGACCAGAACAGTGCACAGTGCTCCAAGTGTGATATGGAGACCAGAACTGTGCACAGTACTCCAAGTGTAATACGGAGACCAGAACTGTGCACAGTACTCCAAGTGTGATATGGAGACCAGAACTGTGCACAGTGCTCCAAGTGTGATACGGAGACCAGAACTGTGCATAGTGCTCCAAGTGTGATATGGAGACCAGAACTGTGCACAGTGCTCCAAGTGTGATATGGAGACCAGAACTGTACACAGTGCTCCAAGTGTGATATGGAGACCAGAACTGTGCACAGTGCTCCAGCTGTGATATGGAGACCAGAACTGTGCACAGTACTCCAAGTGTGATATGGAGAACAGAACTGTGCACAGTGCTCCAAGTGTGATATGGAGACCAGAACTGTGCACAGTGCTCCAAGTGTGATATGGAGACCAGAACTGTGCACAGTGCTCCAAGAGTGATATGGAGACCAGAACTCCGCACAGTGCTCCAAGTGTGATATGGATACTCAAACTGTGCACAGAGCTCCAAGTGTGATAGGGAGACCAGAACTGTGCACAGTGCTCCAAGTGTGATATGGAGACCAGAACTGTGCACAGTGCTCCAAGTGTGATATGGAGACCAGAACTGTGCTCAGTGCTCCAAGTGTGATAGGGAGACCAGAACTGTGCACAGTGCTCCAAGTGTGATATGGAGACCAGAACTGTGCGCAGTGCTCCAAGTGTGATATGGAGACCAGAACTGTGCACAGTAACTCCAAGTGTGATATGGACACCAGAACTGTGTACAGTAACTCCAAGTGTGATATGGAGACCAGAACTGTGCACAGTTCTCCAAGTGTGATACGGAGACTGGAACTGTGCACAGTGCTCCAAGTGTGATATGGAGACCAGAACTGTGCACAGTGCTCCAAGTGTGATAGGGAGACCAGAACTGTGCACAGTGCTCCAATTGTGATATGGAGACCAGAACTGTGCGCAGTGCTCCAAGTGTGATATGGAGCCCAGAACTGTGCACAGTACCCCAAGTGTGATATGGAGACCAGAACTGTGCACAGTGCTCCACGCGTGATATGGAAACCAGAACTGTGCGCAGTGCTCCAAGTATGATATGGAGACCAGAAATGTGCACAGTAACTCCAAGTGTGATATGGAGACCAGAACTGTGCACAGTGCTCCAAGTGTGATATGGAGACCAGAACTGTGCGCAGTACTCCAAGTGTGATATGGAGACCAGAACTGTGCGCAGTGCTCCAAGTGTGATAGGGAGACCAGAACTGTGCGCAGTGCTCCAAGTGTGATAGGGAGACCAGAACTGTGCACAGTACTCCAAGTGTGATATGGAAACCAGAACTGTGCGCAGTGCTCCAAGTGTGATATGGAGACCAGAACTGTGCGCAGTGCTACAAGTGTGATATGGAGACCAGAACTGTGCGCAGTACTCCAAGTGTGATATGGAGACCAGAACTGTGCGCAGTGCTCCAAGTGTGATATGGAGACCAGAACTGTGCGCAGTACTCCAAGTGTGATATGGAGACCAGAACTGTGCGCAGTACTCCAAGTGTGATATGGAGACCAGAACTGTGCGCAGTGCTCCAAGTGTGATATGGAGACCAGAACTGTGCGCAGTACTCCAAGTGTGATATGGAGACCAGAACTGTCCGCAGTGCTCCAAGTGTGATAGGGAGACCAGAACTGTGCACAGTGTTCCAAGTGTGATATGGAGACCAGAACTGTGCACAGTAACTCCAAGTGTGATATGGAGACCAGAACTGTGCACAGTACTCCAATTGTGATATGGAGACCAGAACTGTGCACAGTGCTCCAAGTGTGATATGGAGACCAGAACTGTGCACAGTGCTCCAAGTGTGATATGGAGACCAGAACTGTGCACAGTGCTCCAAGTGCGGTCTAACCAAGGTTCAGTATGTTTGCATGTTGACCGTGAGAAGTTGTTTAAAGTGGAGAGGACGATGAGACAGAGCGCATTTATTCATTGCCCACAGAACATTCAGATATGTGTGAGATGCGAGGTGGAAAGTTTAAGATAGGAGGAAGTGGTTTTGCTTCATCGTGTGGATTAAAATAATTCTGCTGAGCGACTAATTTCTTGCAGAGTGTACGTGATTGTGATGACAAGTTGGTTTATTGCCGAAATCTTTGTGTTGAAGTAAAGATGGAGTGGCTGTTTCACATTCTGTTCCTGACGTCCTGTGAGTACCTCAACGCTGACTTCAGTTCCCTAAACCCTTTGTCCTCTACTGCTACATATCTTCCTGATCAATGACTTTCTTTCCTACCTGTCAGTCGTGGCTCAGTGGGTCTCAGTCTCTCTCTCGCCTCTGAGTCAGACGGTCATGGGTTCCTGATTCTCCACTCCAGAGACTTGAGCCCCATAATCCCAGGCTGACAATCCCTGGTTGCCCAGTACTGAGGGAGCGCCACACTGTCGGAGGAGCAGTACTGAGGGAGCGGCGCACTGTCGGAGGAGCAGTAATGAGGGAGCGCTGCACTGTCAGAGGGGCAGTACTGAGGGAGCGCTGCACTGTCGGAGGAGCAGTACTGAGGGAGCGCCGCACTGTCAGAGGGGCAGTACTGAGGGAGCGCTGCACTGTCAGAGGGGCAGTACTGAGGGAGCGCTGCACTGTCGGAGGGGCAGTACTGAGGGAGTGCTGCACTGTCGGAGGGGCAGTACTAAGGGAGTGCCGCACTGTCGGAGAGGCAGTACTGAGGGAGCGCCGCACTGTCAGAGGGGCAGTACTGAGGGAGCGCTGCACTGTCGGAGGGGCAGTACTGAGGGAGTGCTGCACTGTGGGAGGGGCAGTACTGAGGGAGCGCCGCACTTTCGGAGGGGCAGTACTGAGGGAGCGCCACACTGTCGGAGGAGCAGTACTGAGGGAGCGCCGCACTGTCAGAGGGGCAGTACTGAGGGAGCGCTGCACTGTCGGAGGTGCAGTACTGAGGGAGTGCTGCACTGTTGGAGGGGCAGTACTGAGGGAGCGCTGCACTGTCAGAGGGGCAGTACTGTGGGAGTGCTGCACTGTCGGAGGGGCAGTACTGAGGGAGCACCGCACTGTCGGAGAGACAGTACTGAGGGAGTGCTGCACTCTCGGAGGGGCTGTACTGAGGGAGCGCTGCACTGTCGGAGCGGCAGTACTGAGGGAGCGCTGCACTGTCGGAGGGGCAGTACTGAGGGAGTGCTGCACTGTTGGAGGGGCAGTACTGAGGGAGCACCGCACTGTCGGAGGGGCTGTACTGAGGGAGCGCTGCACTGTCGGAGGGGCAGTACTGAGGGAGTGCTGCACTGTTGGAGGGGCAGTACTGAGGGAGCGCTGCACTGTCGGAGGGGCAGTACTGTGGGAGTGCTGCACTGTCGGAGGGGCAGTACTGAGGGAGCACCGCACTGTCGGAGAGACAGTACTGAGGGAGCGCTGCACTGTCGGATGATGCATTAAACTGAGGCCCCGACTGCCCTCTCAGGTGAATACACTTGAAAACTGTCCTAGGCCCAACCATCTTCAGCTGCTTCATCAATGACCTTCCCTCCAACATAAGGTCAGAAATGGGGATGTTCGCTGATGACTGCACAGTATTCAGCGCCATTCACAACTCCTCGGTTAATGAAGCAGTCCATGCCAGCATGTAACAAGACCCGGACGACGTTCAGGCTTGGACTGATAAGTGGCAGGTAACATTCGCGCCACACAAGTGCCAGGCAATGACTGTCTCCAACAAGCGAGAGTCTAACCACCTCCCCTTGACATTCAACGGCATTACCATCGCCGAATCCCCCACCATCAACATCCTGGGGGTCACCATTGACCAGAAACTTAACTGGACCAGCCACATAAATACTGTGGCTACAAGAGCCGGTCAGAGGCTGGGAATTCTGCAGCGAGTGTCTCACCTCCTGACTCCCCAAAGCCTTTCCACCATCTACAAGGCACAAGTCAGGAGTGTGATGGAATACTCTCCACTTGCCTGGATGAGTGCAGCTCCAACAACACTCAAGAAGCTCGACACCATTCAGGATAAAGCAGCCCGCTTGATTGGCACCCCATCCACCACCTTAAACATTCACTCCCTCCACCACCGGCGCACCGTGGCTGCAGTGTGTACCATCTACAAGATGCACTGCAGCAACTCGCCAAGGCTTCCTCGGCAGCACCTCCCAAACCCGCGACCTCTTCCACCTAGAAGGACAAGGGCAGCAGGCGCACAGGAACACCACCACCTCCAAGTTCCCCTCCAAGTCACACACCATCCTGACTTGGAAATATATCGGCCGTTCCTTCATCGTCGCTGGGTCAAAATCCTGGAACTCCCTCCCTAACAGCACTGTGGGAGCACCTTCACCACACGGACTGCAGCGGTTCAAGAAGGCGGCTCACCACCACCTTCTCGAGGGCAACTAGGGATGGGCAATAAATGCCGGCCTTGCCAGCGACGCCCACATCCCACAAACGAATGAAAATAAATTGTCTGTAAAGTGCTTTGGGATATCCGGTGGTCGTGAAAGGCGCTATATAAATGTCACTCTCCTTTTTTACTATTGCAGAGAAGATCAGGGGAGAGTTAAACCCGGTCTCCTGGGGCCAAAATTTATCCCTCAAACAACATCACTAAAACAGATGATCTGGTCATTGTCACATTGGGATCTTGCTGTGCGCAAAATGGTTTCCGCATTTCCTGCACGACAACACTTCAAAAACAAAGCACTTAATTGGCTATGAAGCGCTTTGGGACGTGCCGGAGGAGGAGAAAGGCGCTGTCGAAATGCGAAAGTCTTTCAATGAAGGGAAATGTGTGACCCAACCTGCTCACAGCAAGCTCCTCTCCCGAACTAGGCTGGAGGCAGACTGAGCCAAGATCAAAGTGTGATATGGAGACCAGAACTGTGCACAGTGCTCCAAGTGTGATACGGAGACCAGAACTGTGCACAGTGCTCCAAGTGTGATATGGAGACCAGAACTGTGCACAGTGCTCCAAGTGTGATATGGAGACCAGAACTGTGCACAATACTCCGAGTGTGATACGGAGACCAGAACTGTGCACAGTGCTCCAAGTGTGATATGGAGACCAGAACTGTGCACAGTGCTCCAAGTGTGATATGGAGACCAGAACTGTGCACAGTGCTCCAAGTGTGATATGGAGACCAGGACTGTGCACAGTGCTCCAAGTGGATATGGAGACCAGAACTGTGCACAGTACTCCAAGTGTGATACGGAGACCGGAACTGTGCACAGTACTCCAAGTGTGATATGGAGACCAGAACTGTGCACAGTGCTCCAAGTGTGATATGGAGACCAGAACTGTGCGCAGTGCTCCAAGTGTGATATGGAGACCAGAACTGTGCACAGCGCTCCAAGTGTGATATGGAGACCAGAACTGTGCACAGTGCTCCAAGTGTGATATGGAGACCAGAACTGCGCACAGTGCTCCAAGTGTAATATGGAGACCAGAACTGTGCGCAATGCTGCAAGTGTGATATGGAGACCAGGACTGTGCACAGTGCTCCAAGTGTGATATGGAGACCAGAACTGTGCACAGTAACTCCAAGTGTGATATGGAGACCAGAACTGTGCACAGTGCTCCAAGTGGATATGGAGACCAGAACTGTGCACAGTACTCCAAGTGTGATACGGAGACCGGAACTGTGCACAGTGCTCCAAGAGTGATATGGAGACCAGAACTGTGCACAGTGCTCCAAGTGTGATATGGAGACCAGAACTGTGTACAGTAACTCCAAGTGTGATATGGAGACCGGAACTGTGCACAGTAACTCCAAGTGTGATATGGAGACCAGAACTGTGCACAGTGCTCCAAGTGTGATATGGAGACCAGAACTGTACGCAGTGCTCCAAGTGTGATATGGAGACCAGAACTGTGCACAGTAACTCCAAGTGTGATATGGACACCAGAACTGTGTACAGTAACTCCAAGTGTGATATGGAGACCACAACTGTGCACAGTAACTCCAAGTGTGATATGGAGACCGGAACTGTGCACAATGCTCCAAGTGTGATATGGAGACCAGAACTGTGCACAGCGCTCCAAGAGTGATATGGAGACCAGAACTGTGCACAGTGCTCCAAGTGTGATATGGAGACCAGAACTGTGCACAGTAACTCCAAGTGTGATATGGAGACCAGAACTGTGCACAGTGCTCCAAGTGTGATATGGAGACCAGAACTGTGCACAGTAACTCCAAGTGTGATATGGAGACCAGAACTGTGCACAATGCTCCAAGTGTGATATGGAGACCAGAACTGTGCACAGCGCTCCAAGAGTGATATGGAGACCAGAACTGTGCACAGTGCTCCAAGAGTGATATGGAGACCAGAACTGTGCACAGTGCTCCAAGTGTGATATGTGCTTTGTGCATTGAGTGCTGTTGGAGTTTTGCTAAGTGGGAGAAAAATCATTTAAGTGTATTTTGTGAATTTTAGTGTGTTAAGAAGTCAATTATTTGAAGTAAGTTTAATTTTTTAAGGGTTTTTTAAACTCTTGGGCAGTTTAAACAGGAAGTAGAATCCGGGTATAAAAGGGGAGGGGCTAGTGCGGTGCACGGAGTGCTTTGTGCATTGAGTGCTGTTGGAGTTTTGCTAAGTGGGAGAGTTCGGATAAGTGGGAGGTGAGGGTGTGTTTTTTGCTCTGTTTTGTTCCCCACTCCCAGGCTTAGACAGCACTGCGGAGGCGGAGCAGCGAGACGAGTCAACCAAACAGGCTCCACAGACAGTATTCAAGGAGGAGGTTGGTGATCAGCTGGTTGGTTGGTTATCTTCCTTCTCTTCTCTTTCATACCTTTAAGTTGGTAAGTCCTATTGAATAGTGGTGTGATATTATCATATATATCCAGGCAGGGTCTTCAAAACTAATAATAAGAAATTAAATTAATTATATAGAATGGAGCAGGTGATGTGTTACTGTTGCGAGATGTGGGAGCCGGTGAACCCCATTGAGGCTAACGGTGATTACATCTGCGACAAGTGTTTGCTGCTAGAGGAACTCAAGTTCCATGTTATGGAGCTTGAGACCGAGCTTCGGACACTGCGACACATCAGGGAGGGGGAGAAGTTCCTGGATTCTATGTTTCAGGAGATGGTCACACCTATGAAGTTAATTACTGCAGATGTAGTCCGTGGTCAGGGACAGGACGGTGTGACTACGAGTGAGGAAGGTACAGGGATCCAGGATGTAGTGTTGAAGGAGACGCAGCCCTTGTTCTTGTCCAGCAGGATCGAGGTTCTTACTCCCTGTGAGGGCGGGAGCGGGGACTGCAGGGAGGATGAGCAACCTGGCCACAGCACCGTGGTACAGGGGGCCATTCAAGTGGAGGGAGTAAAAAGAAATGTTGTAGTGGTAGGGGATAGTATCATTAGGGGGATAGATAGAGTTCTCTGCAGTCAAGAGCGGGAGTCCCGAAGGCTGTGTTGCCTGCCTGGTGCCAGGGTTAAGGACATCTCTTCTGGGCTGGAAAGAAACTTGCAGTGGGAGGGGGAGGATCCAGTTGTCGTGGTCCATGTTGGTACAAACGACGTAGATAGGACAAGGAAGACGGTTCTGTTAAAGGAGTATGAGCAGCTAGGGGTCAAATTAAAAAACAGAACCTCAAGGGTAATAATCTCTGGGTTATTACCTGAGCCACGAGCGAATTTGGCTAGGATAAATAAAATTAAAGAGTTAAATGCGTGGCTCAAAGACTGGTGTGGGAGAAATGGGTTTTGCTTCTTGGGACACTGGCACCAGTACTGGGACAGGAGGGAGCTGTTCTGTTGGGACGGACTCCACTTGGCCAGTGCTGGGACTAGAGTCCTGGCGAATCATATAACTAGGGCTGTAGAGAGGGCTTTAAACTAATTAGTGGGGGGGAGGTTTCTAGAGAGCAAATCATAGAAATGACAACAGAGAAGGTCATAGACTTAGGTAGCAGTGGGGGAATTAAAAAACAGAATGTGTCAGGAAGGGACAGAAGGTATGGAGTAAAAAGTAAAGTACTAAAAAGGGAAAAAACAGGAACTAAGTGTTACAAAACATATTTGAAAGTTCTTTATCTGAATGCACGTAGCATTCGTAACAAAATGAATGAGTTAACGGCACAAATAATGACATATGGGTATGATCTTGTGGCCATTACAGAAACATGGCTGCAGGGTGACCATGACTGGGAATTAAACATACCAGGTTATTTAACAATCAGGAAGGACAGGCAGGAAGGGAGAGGAGGTGGGGTGGCTATGTTAATAAAGGAAGGAATCACTATAATACAGAGAAATGATATTGGGTCAAAGGAGCAGGATAGTGAAACAGTTTGGGTGGAGGTAAGGAATAATAAGGGGAAAAAAACACTAGTGGGTGTAGTCTATAGGCCTCCGAACAGTTGCAACTCTGTTGGACGGAGTATTAATCAGGAAATAGTTGAGGCTTGTAATAAGGGAACAGCTATAATTATGGGGGATTTTAATTATCATATTAACTGGACAAATCAAATTGGGCAGAGCAGCCTTGAGGAAGAGTTCATTGAGTGTATTAGGGATGGGTTTCTTGAGCAGTATGTAACTAAACCGACCAGGGGGCAAGCAACCTTAGATTTGGTCCTGTGTAATGAGACAGGATTAATTAAAAATGTCCTAGTAAAGGATCCCCTTGGAATGAGTGACCATAACATGGTTGAGTTCCATATTCAATTAGAGGGTGAGAAGGTTGGATCTCAAACAAGCGTGCTGAGCTTGAATAAAGGAGACTATGAAGGTATGAGAGCGGAATTAATTAGAGTGGACTGGGAAAATAGATTAAAGGGTAAGACGGTACATGACCAGTGGTGTACATTTAAGGAGTTATTTTACAACTTCCAAGAAAAATATATTCCACTGAGGAAAAAAGGGTGTAAAAGAAAAGATAGCCATCCGTGGCTAAGTAAAGTAATTAAGGATAGTATCCGACTAAAAACAAGGGCATATAAGGTAGCCAAATCTAGTGGGAGGATGGAAGATTGGGAAGTCTTTAAAAGACAGCAAAAAATAACAAAAAGATTGATTAAGAAAGGGAAGATAGATTATGAAAGTAAATTAGCAAAAAATATAAAAACAGACAGTAAAAGTTTCTATAGTTATATAAAAAGAAAAAGGGTGGCTAAAGTAAATGTTGGTCCCTTAGAGGATGAGACCGGGAAATTAATGGTGGGAAACATGGAGATGGCAAAAACACTGAACAATTATTTTGTATCAGTCTTTACAGTAGAGGACACTAAGAATATCCCAACACTGGACAAACAGGGGGCTCTAGGGGGGGAGGAACTAAATACAATTAAAATCACTAAGGAAGTGGTACTTGGTAAAATAATGGGACTCAAGGCAGATAAATCCCCTGGACCTGATGGCTTGCATCCCAGGGTCTTGAGGGAAGTAACGGTAGGGATTGTGGATGCATTGGTAATAATTTTCCAAAACTCACTGGACTCAGCAAAGGTCCCGGCAGATTGGAAAACTGCTAATGTAACACCATTATTTAAAAAGGGTAGTAGGCAGAAGGCTGGAAACTATAGACCTGTTAGCCTAACATCTGTGGTTGGTAAAATGTTAGAGTCCATTATTAAGGAGACAGTAACGGGACATTTGGATAAACATAATTTAATAGGGCAAACTCAGCATGGTTTCATGAAGGGGAAGTCATGTTTAACAAATTTGCTTGAGTTTTTTGAGGAAGTAACATACAGGGTGGATAAAGGGGAACCAATGGACGTAGTGTATTTAGACTTCCAAAAGGCATTTGACAAGGTGCCACACAAAAGATTATTGCTCAAGATAAAAAATCACGGGATTGGGGGTAATATTCTGGCATGGGTGGAGGATTGGCTCTCTAACAGAAGCAGAGAGTTGGGATAAATGGTTCGTTCTCAGATTGGCAACCAGTAACTAGTGGTGTTCCGCAGGGGTCAGTGCTGGGTCCCCAACTCTTTACAATCTACATTAACGATTTGGAGGAGGGGACCGAGTGTAACATATCAAAGTTTGCAGATGATACAAAGATGGGACGGAAAGTAGTGAGTGAGGAGGACATAAAAAACCTGCAAAGGGACATAGACAGGCTAAGTAAGTGGGCAGAGATTTGGCAGATGGAATACAATACTGGAAAGTGTGAGGTTATGCACTTTGGCAGGAAAAATCATAGAGCAAGTTATTATCTTAATGGCAAGAAACTGGAAAGTACTGTAGTACAAAGGGATCTGGGGGTCCTGGTGCACGAAACTCAAAAAGTTAGTATGCAGGTGCAGCAAGTGATCAAGAAGGCCAATGGAATGTTGGCTTTTATTGCTAGGGGGTTGGAATATAAAAACAGGGAGGTATTGCTGCAGTTGTACAAGGTATTGGTGAGGCCGCACCTGGAATACTGCATACAGTTTTGGTGTCCATACTTAAGAAAAGACATACTTGCTCTCGAGTCAGTACAAAGAAGGTTCACTCGGTTAATCCCGGGGATGAGGGGGTGGTCATATGAGGAGAGGTTGAGTAGATTGGGACTCTACTCATTGGAGTTCAGAAGAATGAGAGGCGATCTTATTGAAACATATAAGATTGTGAAGGGGCTTGATCGGGTGGATGCGGTGAGGATGTTCCCAATGATGGGTGAAACTAGAACTAGGGGGCATAATCTTAAAATAAGGGGCTGCTCATTCAAAACTGAGATGAGGAGAAACTTCTTCACTCAGAGGGTGGTAGGTTTGTGGAATTTGCTGCCCCAGAAAGCTGTGGAAGCTACATCATTAAATAAATTTAAAACAGAAATAGATAGTTTCCTAGAAGTAAAGGGAATAAAGGGTTACGGGGAGCGGGCAGGAAATTGGACATGAGTCTGGGTTCGGAATGGTCATGGCCCTGTGGGTAGTGGAGCGGGCCCAGGGGCCGTGTAGCCTTGTTCTGCTCCTACTGTGTTCTAATTCTGTTAGATTTCAGGAGATAGTTTTATTCCTGTTCCTGGCTGGGGTGGAGATCGCCTTTACAGAAGGTAAGTACTGTAGAAAATATAGGGACAGAGTGATCTCCTGGAAGAATTTCGATCGCCTAGATGGGTCGGAGAGGAATTTCCCAGATTTTTTTCTCCCAAATTGGCCATTGGGTCTTTATCTGGTTTTTCGCCTCTCCCGGGAGATCACATGGGTTCGGGTGGATGCAGAGTGATAGAAGATTTGAGGTTAGGATCAGATCAGCCATGATCTTATTGAATGGTGGAGCAGGCTCGAGGGGCCGATTGGCCTACTCCTGCTCCTATTTCTTATGTTCTTATGTTCTTATGAGACCAGAACTGTGCACAGCGCTCCAAGTGTGATATGGAGACCAGAACTGTGCACAGTGCTCCAAGTGTGATATGGAGACCAGAACTGTGCACAGTGCTCCAAGTGTTATATGGAGACTAGAAATGTGCACAGTGCTCCAAGTGTGATATGGAGACCAGAACTGAGCACAGTACTCCAAGTGTGATATGGAGACCAGAACTGTGCACAGTGCTCTGTGTGATATGGAGACCAGAACTGTGCACAGGAACTCCAAGTATGACATGGAGACCAGAACTGTGCACAGTAACTCCTCCAAGTGTGACATGGAGACCAGAACTGTGCACAGTGCTTCCAGTGTGATATGGAGACTAGAACTGTGCACAGTGCTCCAAGTGTGATATGGAGACCAGAACTGTGCAAAATACTCCAAATGTGATATGGAGACCAGAACTGTGCGCAGTGCTCCAAGTGTAATATGTGGACCAGAACTGTGCTCAGTAATGCAAGTGTGATATGGAGACCAGAACAGTGCACAATGCTCCAAGTGTGATATGTAGACCAGAACTGTGCACAGTGCTCCAAGAGTGTGATGTGGAGACCAGAACTGTGCACAGTGCTCCAAGTTGATATGGAGACCAGAACTGTGCACAGTAACTCCAAGTGTGATAGGGAGACCAGAACTGTGCTCAGTACTCCAAGTGTGATATGGAGACCAGAATTGTGCACAGTAACTCCAAGTGTGATATGGAGACCAGAACTGTGCACAGTGCTCCAAGTGTGATATGGAGACCAGAACTGTGCACAGTATTCCAAGTGTGATATGGAGACCAGAACTGTGCACAGTACTCCAAGTGTGATATGGAGACCAGAGCTGTGCACAGTATTCCAAGTGTGAAATGGAGACCAGATCTGTGCACAGTGCTCCAAGTGCGCTCTAACCAAGGTTCAGCAGATTTGCTTGTTGACCGTGAGAAGTTGTTTAAAGTGGAGAGGACAATGAGACAGAGCGTATTTATTCATTGACCACAGACCATTCAGATATGTGAGATGCGAGATTGACAAGTTTATGATAGGAGGCGGTGGTTTCACTTTGTCATGTGGATTTTATTAATTCAGCTGAGTGACTAATTTCTTGCAGAGTGTACCTGATTGTGATGACAAGTTGGTTTATTGCTGAAATCCTTCTGTTGAAGTAAAGATGGAGTGGCTGTTCCACATTCTGTTCCTGTCGTCCTGTGAGTACCTCAACGCTGACTTCAATTCCCCAAACCCTTTGTCCTCTCCTGCTACATATCTTCCTGATCAATGACTTTCTTTCCTACCTGTCAGTCGTGGCTCAGTGGGTCTCAGTCTATCTCGCCTCTGAGTCAGAAGGTCATGGGTTCCAGATTCTCCACTCCAGAGACTTGAGCCCCATAATCCCAGGCTTACACTCCCTGGTTGGCCAGTACTGAGGGAGCGCTACACCGTTGGAGGGGCAGTGCTGAGGGAGCACCGCACTGTCGGAGGGGCAGTACTGAGGGAGCGCCGCACTGTCGGAGGGGCAGTACTGAGGGAGCGCGGCACTGTCGGAGGTTCAGTACTGAGGGAGCGCTGCACTGTCGGAGGGGCGGTACTGAAGGAGCGCTGCACTGTCGGAGGGGCATACTGAGGGAGCGCCACACTGTCGGAGGGGCCGTACTGAGGGAGCGCCGCACTGTCGGAGTGGCAGTACTGAGGGAGCGCTGCACTGTCGGAGGGGCAGTACTGAGGGAGCGCGGCACTGTCGGAGGGGCAGTACTGAGGGAGCGCTCCACTGTCGGAGGTTCAGTGCTGAGGGAGCGCTGCACTGTCGGAGGGGCAAACTCAGGGAGCGCCACACTGTAGGAGGGGCCGTACTGAGGGCGCGCCGCACTGTCGGAGGGGCAGTACTGAGGGAACGCTGCACTGTCGGAGGGGCAGTGCTGAGGGAGAGATGCACTGTCGGAGGGTCAGTACTGAGGGAGCGCTGCACTGTCGGATGGTTAGTACTGAGGCAGCGCTGCACTGTCGGAGGGGCAGTACTGAGGGAGCGCTGCACTGTCGGAGGGGCAGTACTGAGGTAGAGCTGCACTGTCGGATGGGCAGTACTGAGGGAGTGCTGCACTGTCGGAGGGGCAGTACTGAGGGAACGCTGCACTGTCGGATGGTTAGTACTGAGGCAGCGCTGCACTGTCGGAGGGTTAGTACTGAGGGAGCGCTGCACTGTCGGAGGGGCAGTACTGAGGGAGCGCTGCACTGTCGGAGGGGCAGTACTGAGGGAGCGCTGCACTGTTGGAGGGGCAGTACTGAGGGAGTGCTGCACTGTCAGACGGGCAGTACTGAGGGAGCGCTGCACTGTCTGAGGGGCAGTACTGAGGGAGCGCTGCACTGTCGGAGGGGCAGTACTGAGGGAGTGCTGCACTGTCGGAGGGGCTGTACTGAGGGAGCGCTACACTGTCAGAGGGGCAGTACTGAGGGAGTGCTGCACTGTTGGAGGGGCAGTACTGAGGGAGTGCTGCACTGTCGGAGTGGCAGTACTGAGGGAGTGCTACACTGTCGGAGGGGCAGTACTGAGGGAGCGCTGCACTGTCGGAGTGGCAGTACTGAGGGAGTGCTACACTGTCGGAGGGGCAGTACTGAGGGAGTGCTAAACTGTCGGAGGGGCTGTACTGAGGGAGCGCTACACTGTCAGAGGGGCAGTACTGAGGGAGTGCTGCACTGTTGGAGGGGCAGTACTGAGGGAGTGCTGCACTGTCGGAGCGTCAGTACTGAGGGAGCGTCGCACTGTCGGAGGGACAGTACTGAGGGAGTGCTGCACTGTCGGAGGGGCAGTGCTGAGGGAGCACCGCACTGTCAGAGGGGCAGAACTGAGGGAGCGCCGCACTGTCAGAGGGACAGTACTGAGGGAGCGCCGCACTGTCGGAGGGGCGATAGTGAGGGGGCGCCTCACTGTCGGAGGGGCAGTACTGAGGGAGCACTGCACTGTCGGAGGGGCAGTACTGAGGGAGCACTGCACTGTCGGAGGGGCAGTACTGAGGGAGCGCCGCACTGTCGGAAGGGCAGTACTGAGGGAGCAGCGCACTGTCGGAGGGGCAGTACTGAGGGAGCGCCGCACTGTCGGAGGGGCAGTACTGAGGGAGCGCCGCACTGTCGGAGGGGCAGTACTGAGGGAGCGTCACACTGTCGGAGGGGTCAGTACTGAGGGAGCGCCGCACTGTCGGAGGGGCAGTACTGAGGGAGCGCCGCACTGTCGGAGGGGCAGTACTGAGGGAGCGCTGCACTGTCGGAGGGGCAGTACTGAGGGAGCGCCGCACTGTCGGAGGGGCAGTACTGAGGGAGTGCCGCACTGTCGGAGGGGCAGTACTGAGGGAGCGCCGCACTGTCGGAGGGGCAGTACTGAGGGAGCGCTGCACTGTCGGAGGGGCAGTACTGAGGGAGCGCTGCACTGTCGGATAAGACCTTAAACCGAGGCCCCGTCTGCCCTCTCAGGTGACTTCACTTCAAAAGTACTTCGTTGGCTGTGAAGCGCTGTGGCACAGCCTGAGGTCGAATATGCACGGTATAAATTGGATTTCCTTCTTTCTGATTGGCAGTTTTCCAGTCAATTCTGAGGGTATAGATTGTCAGATTCTAACTGAAAGCTCAGTGTTGAACATGGAAGAAAATTCTGCCGCCTTGTCCTTCTCGCGGAGCAAGGCGTCCGATGACTTGGCGATAAAATCCCTGGACATTTAAGGATATCTGGGAACGAGCCAACACCAGTTGGAAACAGAAGTCTCTCAAAGTGCCTGGTGGTCTCCGAGAGGCGCATGTCATCGCCATGACCGCCTACACCATTCAGAGTGATTTGTACAGTAGCTTGAACAAAGAGGTTCGAAGCTATGGTGGTAACCTCAGCATATACAATGCCTGCTTTAACCTGAAGAGCTTTCACTACCTTCTCTCTGTCACCCTGGACGAGTTGAGAAACAGCTCCATTGGGCGGCTGGTGTATCGGGGGACAGAGAGAAATATCTCTGGGACGCTGGGCACTGAGATGAGGTTCAGAATATTTGCCTCCACTTCCTTCAGTGTGGCGGAGGCGGAGAAGTTTGGGACGAACCCATTCTTTGTAATAAACACATCGTACGGTGTCGATCTCCAAAGGTTCTCGGTCAGACCGTCGCAACAGGAGGTCTTGATCCCGCATTATGAGAAGTTCAAAATCACAGGCGTCACCCCCTTGTCAGGAGGGAACAGATTCACCCTCGTCTCGACAGGCTACAAGAGCGTGGAGGTGGGGCTGAAGTCAGACGGCTCCGGTGGTCTGATCGTTTATTCCATAACCCCCTGGTGGGTCTGGCTTCTGACCGCTTTGGGGATCTTAGTCTTTCTTCTGGGAGGCGGGGGTCTCATCGGGTACTTCTGCAATAAATCCTCCTGAATCCCACCTGACCAACCCCAAACCCTCACACCCTAAACCCCTCACCCCTCACCCCCTCTAACCCCTCACCCCTCTAACTCCTCACCCCCTCTAACCCCTCACCCCTCACCCCCTCTAACCCCTCACCCCTCTGACTCCTCACCCCCTCTAACCCCTCACCCCTCTGACTCCTCACCCCCTCTAACCCCTCACCCCTCTAACTCCTCACCCCCTCTAACCCCTCACCCCCTCTAACCCCTCACCCCTCTAACTCCTCACCCCCTCTAACCCCTCACCCCCTCTAACCCCTCACCCCCTCTAACCCCTCACCCCTCTAACCCCTCACCCCCTCTAACACCTCACCCCCTCTAACCCCTCACCCCTCTAACCCCTCACCCCCTCTAACCCCTCACCCCTCTAACTCCTCACCCCCTCTAACACCTCACCCCTCTGACTCCTCAACCCCTCTAACCCCTCACCCCCTCTAACCCCTCACCCCTCTAACCCCTCACCCCTCTAACCCCTCACCCCCTCTAACACCTCACCCCCTCTAACCCCTCACCCCTCTAACCCCTCACCCCTCTAACCCCTCACCCCCTCTAACACCTCACCCCCTCTAACCCCTCACCCCCTCTAACACCTCACCCCCTCTAACACCTCACCCCCTCTAACCCCTCACCCCTCTAACTCCTCACCCCCTCTAACCCCTCACCCCTCTAACTCCTCACCCCCTCTAACCCCTCACCCCTCACCCCCTCTAACCCCTCACCCCCTCTAACCCCTCACCCCTCTGACTCCTCACCGCCTCTAACCCCTCACCCCTCTAACTCCTCACCCCCTCTAACCCCTCACCCCTCTGACTCCTCACTCCCTCTAACCCCTCACCCCTCTAACCCCTCACACCCTCTAACCCCTCACCCCCTCTAACCCCTCACCCCTCTAACTCCTCACCCCCTCTAACCCCTCACCCCTCACCCCCTCTAACCCCTCACCCCTCTAACTCCTCACCCCCTCTAACCCCTCACCCCTCACCCCCTCTAACCCCTCACCCCTCTGACTCCTCACTCCTTCTAACCCCTCACCCCTCTAACCCCTCACCCCCTCTAACCCCTCACCCCCTCTAACCCCTCACCCCTCTGACTCCTCACCCCCTCTAACCCCTCACCCCTCTAACCCCTCACCCCCTCTAAACCCTCACTCCTCTAACCCCTCACCCCTCTAACCCCTCTAACCCCTCACCCCCTCTAACCCCTCACCCGCTCTAACCCCTCACCTCCTCTAACCCCTCACCCCTCTAACCCCTCACCCCCTCTAACCCCTCACCCATCTAACCCCTCACCCCCTCTAACCCCTCACCCCTCTAACCCCTCACCCCTTCTAACCCCTCACCCCTCTAACCCCTCAACCCCTCTAACCCCTCACCCCCTAAAACCCCTCACCCGTCTAACCCCTCACCCCCTCTAACCCCTCACCCCTCTAACCCCTCACCCCCTCTAACCCCTCACTCCTCTAACCCCTCACCCCTCTAATCCCTCACCCCTCTAACCCCTCACCCCTCTAATCCCTCACCCCCTCTAACCCCTCAACCCCTCACCCCCTCTAACACCTCACCCCTCTAACACCTCACCCCCTCTAACCCCTCACCCCTCTAACCCCTCACCCCTCTAACCCCTTACCCCCTCTAACCCCTCACCCCTCTAACCCCTCACCCCCTCTAACCCCTTACCCCCTCTAACCCCCCACCCCTCTAACCCCTCACCCCTCTAACCCCTCACCCCCTCTAACCCCTCACCCCTCCACCCAATACAATACAATACAATACAAATCGCTTTATTGGCATGATAAGGTACATCTTATGTTGCCAAAGCATCAAAATACATTTATGGTTGAACACATAAACGCGGTTCCATTCATACAGTGTATAAACAGGTATATCCCTGAGTTTATAAATATACATTCGCCTTGTTTATATATACTCTTGTCTTAGTTTACTGGTTGTCCCTCTGTTCATGGCAAGCTGTAACATAGTGTGCCGCCAGTGTTACACAGCTTCTCTCCTCTCCCAGTAGGAATGGGAGTTTTTGGTTGTCAGTCAGATTTCTGAATTCAGGGCATATTTGTGAGAATTTTTGGTAGAAATTCTCTCTGATGCCCTGATATTTTCCACAGGCTGTGAGGAAGTGCATCTCTGTCTCCACTACTCCCTGACTGCAGTGAGAGCATATCCTGTCTTCTCTTGGCAGCCTGGTCTGCCTGTGTCTGCCTTTTTCGATCGCTAGGCTATCTTCACTAAGTCTGTACCTTGTCAAGGTTCTTCTCAGTTTGTTATCCTTTACCATGGTCAGGTAATCAGCTGTGTTGTATTGTCTGTTTAGGGCCAAGTAGCAATTGAGTTTGCTTTGGGTTTTTGTTGTTTCTGCCCAATATGACAGATATTTTTCCTTTTGCTTAGCGACGATTGTGTTGGGTCGAATTCTTTGTGTTACCCTGTCACTGTCCTGGGACTGGTTATTGTTAGTATTGTTATTAGTTACTTTATTGAGTCCCAGGACTAGTTGACTGAGGGTATTCTTCTTTATGGTCAGCTCTTGGCATTTCAGGGCGTCGTAGTGATAGCATTGGGGGTTGCTCATTTGTAGGTGATTCCAAAATTTGGTGGCTCTTTTTTGGATAGTGATTATTAATGGATATTGGCCTAGTTCCGCCCTGCATGCGTTGTTTACTGTTTTCCTTTGAGTCCGGAGGATACTTTTACAGAATTCCGCATGTAGGATCTCAATTGGGTGTTTGTCCCATTTTGCAAAATCTTGCCCTCACCCCCTCTAACCCCTCACCCCTCTAACCCCTCACCCCTCTAACCCGTCACCCCCTCTAACCCCTCACCCCTCTAACCCCTCACCCCTCTAACCCCTCACTCCTCTAACCCCTCACCCCTCTAACCCCTCACCCCTCTAACCCTTCACCCCTCTAACCCCTCACCCCTCTAACCCCTCACCCCTCTAACCCCTCACCCCTCTAACCCCTCTAACCCCTCACCCCTCTAACCCCTCACTCCTCTAACCCCTCACCCCTCTAACCCCTCACCCCTCTAACCCTTCACCCCTCTAACCCCTCACCCCTCTAACCCTTCACCCCTCTAACCCCTCACCCCTCTAACCCCTCACCCCTCTAACCACTCACCCCTCTAACCCCTCACACTTCTAACCCCTCACCCCTCTAACCCCTCACCCCTCTCAAACCTCACCCCTCTAATCCCTCACCCCTCTAATCCCTCACCCCTCTAACCCCTCACCTCTCTAACACCTCACCCCTCTAACCCCTCAACCCTCTAACCCCTCACCCCCTCTAACCCCTCACCCCTCTAACCCCTCACCCCTCTAACCCCTCACCCCTCTAACCCCTCACCCCTCTAACCCCTCACCCCTCTAATCCCTCACCCCTCTAACACCTCACCCCTCTAACCACTCACCCCTCTAACCCCTCACCCCTCTAACCCCTCACCCCTCTAACCCCTCACCCCTCTAACCCCTCACCCCTCTAACCCCTCACCCCCTCTAACCCCTCACCCCTCTAACCCCTCACCCCTCACCCCTCTAACCCCTCACCCCTCTAATCCCTCACCCCTCTAACACCTCACCCCCTAACCCCTCACCCCTCTAACCCCTCACCCCCTCTAACACCTCACCCCTCTAACCCCTCACCCCCTCTAACCCCTCACCCCTCACCCCTCTAACCCCTCACCCCTCTAACCCCTCACCCCTCTAACCCCTCACCCCTCTAACCCCTCACCCCTCTAACCCCTCACCCCTCTAACCCCTCACCCCCTCTAACACCTCACCCCTCTAACCCCTCACCCCCTCTAACCCCTCACCCCTCTAACCCCTCACCCCTCTAACCCCTCACCCCTCTAACCCCTCACCCCTCTAACCCCTCACCCCTCTAACCCCTCACCCCTCTAACCCCTCACCCCTCTCACACCTCACCCCCTAACCCCTCACCCCTCTAACCCCTCACCCCTCTAACCCCTCACCCCCTAACCCCTCACCCCTCTAACACCTCACCCCCTAACCCCTCACCCCTCTAACCCCTCACCCCTCTAACCCCTCACCCCTCTAACACCTCACCCCCTAACCCCTCACCCCTCTAACCACTCACCCCTCTAACCCCTCACCCCTCTAACCCCTCACCCCTCTAACCCCTCACCCCCTCTAACCCCTCACCCCTCTAACCCCTCACCCCTCTAACCCCTCACCCCTCTAACCCCTCGGTGAATTCACCTCTATTTAAACTGTGCCATTAAGTGTATATTGTCTCTCCCTGTTCCTTCTGCCCAAATGCATCACCTCAATCTTCTCTGTTAAATTCCATCTGCCACTTGTCTGCCCATTCTGCTAGCCTTTCTATGTCCTGTTGCAGTCGATTGGTATCATCCTCACTGTTTGCCACACCCCCAAGTTTGGTGTCATCGGCAAATTTAGAAATTCTACTCTGTATTCCAATATCCAGGTCATTTATTGATGGGCCTTCAATAACCACAAAACTAGAAGTTATAGACTTAAACAAGTTGGCTTTTAATCACTAAAGAATACTAGGATGGATCGACTCCTAAAACCAGAGCATCTGGACCTGGATCCACATTCTGCTGAAGCATCAAATCAATTTGGACACTGGCTCAAATGCTTCAAACTCTTCACGGGGGCCTCATCCGCTAGCGAGGTAGGTAAACTGAGTCTACTGACTACTCGCGTTAGTCATCGGATTTATTCGTTCATCCGGGACGCCATCTCTTACACGGAGGCCATCACTAGCCTGAAGGCCCAATACCAGAGGCCGGTAAACGAAGAGTACGCCAGACATCTGCTGGCTACACGCAGGCAGCGACCTGAGGAATCAATGGATGATTTCTTACAGGGCCTAAAGGACTTGGTCCGGGACTGTAACTGCAAGGCCGTGACAGCCAACGTGTACTCTGATGAATTGGTCCGCGATTCCTTCATCACGGGCCTCAAATCGAATTATATCTGGCAGAGACTGCTGGAGAAAGAGGTCCTGGACTTAAAAAAGGCAGTGGCCACTGCGCGATCGCTGGACGTGGCCCAGAAAAACTCTGACTCTTATTCTTCCGGCCATGCGGCCCTCACCGCCTCGTGTGCGCCGAGCGGGCCGCCATCTTGGAATCAGCCATCTTCCCCATCCAGGTCTCAGACCAGCTCTACGCCGCCGGAGTCCCCACACAGAAGTTCACCCAGGAGTCCTACTACAGCGGCAATGTCTCGAGGCCCGAAATGCTACTTCTGCGGCCAGGCCAAGCACCCCAGACAACGATGCCCAGCGAAGGACGCTACATGCTTCAAATGTAAGAAAAAGGGGCATTTTAGCAAAGTCTGCAGGGGGAATCCGATTTCCAACTCCGTCACCGCCTCGTGCGTGCCGTGCGGGCCGCCATCTTGGGATCCGCCATCTTTTCCCGACTCAACGGCCGCCCAGGGCCCAACAGTGGCTTCGATCACGGTGGATCAATCCAGGCCACACCCGTTGACAAAATCCATGATGGACATACAGGTAAACGGGAATTTAACGAAATGTTTAATTGACTGTGGGAGTACCGAGAGTTTTATCCACCCTAGCCTGGTACGGCGGCACTCATTAACGGTAACCCCTACACGGAGCAGAATTGCTATGGCTGCTAAGCCCCACACTTCGGACATTTTGGGCTACTGTGTGGTAACACTGACTGTAAAAGGCACGGACTACAAGGATTTTAAACTCCTCGTGATGCCAGAACTCTGTGTTAATGTAATCTTGGGCCTGGACTTCCAGTGCCACCACGAAAGTGTCACGCTAGCATATGGCGGGTCCCAGCCGCCACTCACAGTTTGTGGCCTATCAACCTTAAAAATCAGCCCGCCCTCTTTATTCGCTAATCTCGCTCCGAACTGTAGGCCCATAGCGACCAAAAGTAGACGGTACAGTCTGGAAGACAGACACTTTATCAAGGCGGAAGTGGACAGACTCCTGCGGGAAGGCATTATTGAATGCAGTACCAGTCCGTGGCGTGCCCAAGTAGTCATAGTTAAAAATAGCGAAAAGAAATGGATGGTAATTGACTACAGCCAGACTGTTAATATTTATACCCAGCTGGACGCCTACCCTTTACCCCGCATATCAGAAATGGTCAACCAGATTGCGCAATACCGAGTCTTCTCGACTATCGACCTCAAATCCGCGTATCACCAGCTCCCCATTAGAACGGAGGACCGCCCATACACCGCCTTTGAGGCGAACGGACGCCTCTACGATTTCCTCAGAGTGCCCTTCGGGGTAACAAATGGGGTCTCGGTCTTCCAACGTGAGATGGACCGCATGGTTGACGAGAATAAACTACAAGCGACCTACCCCTATCTGGACAATGTCACTATCTGCGGGCACAACCAGCAAGACCACGACCTAAATCTTGCGAGATTTTTAAAAACTGCCCTAAAGCTGAATCTAACCTACAACGAAGACAAATGTGTCTTCAACACAACCCGTCTCTGTATCCTCGGCTGTGTGGTGGAAGATGGGGTAATTGGACCGGACCTTGACCGATTACGCCCCCTAAAGGAACTGCCCCTGCCACACAATCCCAAAGCTTTAAAAAGGTGCCTGGGATTTTTTTCGTATTATGCCCAATGGGTGCCCAATTACTCTGATAAGGCCCGACCCCTCATTAAATCGACGTCCTTCCCACTATCAGCTGAAGCTCGGGAGGCTTTCACCAGTATCAAACAGGACATTGAAAGGGCTGCAGTGTGTGCAGTGGACGAACGCATTCCCTTTCAAGTCGAAAGCGATGCGTCAGACTTTGCCTTAGCTGCGACCCTCAATCAGGCTGGGAGACCTGTGGCCTTCTTCTCCCGAACCCTTCAGGGACCTGAAATCAGGCACTCTTCTGTCGAGAAGGAGGCACAGGCTATAGTGGAGGCAGTGCGGCACTGAAGACACTACCTAGCCGGCAAACGTTTCACCCTGCTCACCGACCAGCGGTCGGTGGCTTTCATGTTTAATAACAAACAAAGGGGGAAAATCAAGAATGACAAAATACTCAGGTGGAGGATCGAACTATCCACGTTCGACTATGATATTATGTACAGGCCGGGAGCCCTTAATGAACCCCCAGACGCCCTATCGCGGGGAATGTGTGCCAGCATTCATACGGACAAATTACAGGGTCTCCACAACGACCTCTGTCACCCAGGGGTCACCCGACTATACCATTTTATAAAGTCCCGCAATCTGTCCCACTCCATCGAGGAGGTCAGGGCAATGACCAGAGCCTGCCGCATCTGTGCGGAATGCAAGCCTCGTTTCTACAGGCCTGACCGTGCACACCTTATCAAAGCCTCACAGCCATTCGAGCGCCTAAGTCTGGACTTCAAGGGACCCCTTCCCTCTGCCGACCGTAACGTATACTTCCTCAATATCATTGATGAATATTCCTGCTTCCCCTTCGCCATTCCCTGCCCAGACATGACCAGTGCCACGGTCATCAAGTGTCTCTGTAATCTATTCTGCATGTTTGGCATGCCGAACTACATACACAGCGATAGGGGGACGTCATTCTTGAGTGACGAGCTGCGCCAGTTCTTGCTCTCGAAGGGGATAACCACCAGCAGAACCACTAGCTACAACCCCCGGGGTAATGGGCAAGTGGAAAGGGAGAATGCTACTGTTTGGAAGGCTGTCACGTTAGCCTTAAAGTCAAAAGGCCTTCCGACCTCCCGCTGGCAGGAAGTCCTCCCAGACGTGCTCCACTCCATAAGGTCTCTGTTATGTACTGCCACTAACGCTACCCCTCACGAAAAGATGTTCGTTTTCCCCCGGAAATCCACCTCGGGCATATCTCTACCCGCGTGGCTGACGTCTCCAGGGACAGTACTATTGCGGAAGCACGTGAGAGGCCATAAAACGGACCCCCTTGTGGAAAAGGTACAGCTCCTCCATGCAAACCCTCAGTACGCCTATATCGAATACTCTGACGGGCGAGAGGACACTGTTTCCATAAAAGACCTCGCTCCCTCGGGGAGCGGAGAGAACGATGGGAGACTACCCGATGAATACCTACACTACAAAGAGACAGGACGCCCAGAGGTATCAATACCCAACTTTAACCTGGAGGACACTGCAGATAACCTGGAAGACACTGCGGAGGCCCGGACAGCGGAGGAACCAGAATCCACTCCCCTAGAGGCACCCCAACCGGCTTTGCGCCGATCACTGAAAACTGCAAAACCTCCTGACAGACTCACTTATACCAACTTTTAAGAAACATCACCCTGATGGACTAAATCTATAGAAGGGGTGAATGTAATGAAATCTGTTTATCTTGGTCCTGTATTCGTTTTGCACTCATGTATATTACCCTCCCCCACACGGTGTATAGTTTCACTTCCTCTTTCCCGACTAACCTGAGAGGTTCCAGGTCTTGGCTCTTGGCTCCGCCCCTGACTTCTCTTACATAAAGATCCCAGGATCTGTATGACTCATTCCTGTGAACCAGTCGGCGTGTTGAGATGTTAGCTCTGATCTTAGTGATTAAAAGCCAACTTGTTCAAGTCTATAACTTCTAGTTTTGTGGTTATTGAAGGCCCATCACCTCCATTTTGAATCCTTACAGACAAAGGACCACCTGCTCACCTCCTCCATTTTGAATCCTTACAGACAAAGGACCACATGCTGACCTCCTCCATTTTGAATCCTTACAGACAAAGGACCACATGCTGACCTCCTCCATTTTGAATCCTTACAGACAAAGGACCACATGCTGACCTCCTCCATTTTGAATCCATCCGTTATCATTTCACAATTCGATCACAATTTCGATCTCCACACGGTTGCAGTGGTTTCATTACCTGTACAGCAGCAGGTAGTCTTTAGCTCCCTACAAATATCTGCTAATCAACCAACTGCATTCAAAGGGCGCACCTTGTAGTGTCCGAGTATCAATAATACACGGACTGCAGGAGAACAATAATAACAGGTATTTACTGAACAGAGGGTACTCTTTTATTTGGACCCAAAAAAAACCAATTCGACTGTAAATAAACAAAAGTTCAACTAAAGCTTAACAAATCAAATTAAAATTTGGTTATCCGTGTTGATGATGCACTCCAGTCCCCGCGGCGCCCACTGGTCGCGGAAATACTCAAGCGCACCGGCGGACACCGCGTGCTCCATCTCCAGGGCCACCCGGGCGCGAACATGGCCGCGGAAGAGATGCAGGCAATCCGGCTGGACGACCCCCTCGACCGCCCGCTGCCTGGACCAATTGATGGCTCTTTTAGCCAGGCCCAGGAGCAGGCCCACAAGGAGGTCCTCCAACCTGTCCGCTCCCCTCCGCACCGGGTGACCGTAGATCAAGAGCGTGGGACTGAAGTGCAACCAAAAATCGAGGAGCAGCCCCTTCAAGTAGTGAAAGAGGGGCTGCAACCTCTCACAATCCATATAAACGTGAAACACGGACTCCTCCAGGCCGCAAAAAATGCAGGCGGCCTGGGAGTCCGTGAACCTACTTAAAACCTTATTGCACGGGACCGCTCCGTGCAACACCCTCCAGGCCAAGTCCCCGATGGAACAAGGGAGGACTCCCGCATAGAGAGCCCTCCATTGGGGACCTCCGCTACCGCCGGTCGGCAAAACGCCACGCCAAGGCGTGTCCGGACGGTAGACGAAGATGGCAAAGTGGAGAGTGTGCAGGAGCAGCCCGTACAGGAAACCCCTCCGCGCGGAATGAAAAGGCACGGAGGGTATTTCCTCGAGACGGCTCAAGTTGTGAGGCGCCGGTTCCCGAGGGGAGTTTCGGGGCCGGGCGCCGATGAGGAATTCCGTCCGAACGGGGGTAAGCTCGGACGGGATCGCCCCACGTGCTTGAGCCGCCTCGATACACCTAGTGGAGTCGGGGCCCAGTGCCGCTTTTACCGATTCGATGGTTTCGACCGCGAGCCGGACGTTGGCCCAGGACAGGCGCCGCGCCAGCTCCTCCGGCGCCATCCAGCCCGCTCCTCCGCCATCGAGCAGGTCCCCGACTCTGGTCACCTTGCCAGCCACAGCCCTACCCTCCGCCAGCCGCCCGAACCCGTGTTCGTGGAGGTGCGGATTCCTGAGCAGCGGCTCCCGAAGGAGAGCCGCCGCTCCTGACGGGGGAGAGCTCCGCCTGGAAGCGACGTAGTTCCAAACCCATAGTAGTTCCTGGTAGAAGACAGGCAGCTCCCGCAGGCCGGCACGCCTGCTGCCCACTTTCGCAAACAGGAGCTGCGTGTCGTAATTGAGGCCATGCAGCTGGCGGAAGAAAAACGTCGCCAGCGCACACCATCTCGGAGGATTCTCGACGTACAGGTATCTCTGCAGCGTCTGAAGACGGAAAGTCGCAGCCTGGGTGCGAAGGCACACCAGCGCCTGACCGCCCTCCCTAAGCGGGAGACACAGAACCGCGGCAGAGACCCAGTGCTTCCTTTTGTCCCAGAAGAAGTCGATGAGCTTCTTCTGAATCTTGGCGACAAACGCAGGGGGAGGGATCAAAGTGACCAACCGGTACCACAACATGGCGGCCACCAGCTGGTTTATGACCAGCGCTCGACCCCTGTAGGACAACACTCGGAGCAGTCCTGTCCAGCGTCCTAGGCGAGCGGTGACTTTGGCCTCCAGCTCTTGCCAGTTCGCCGGCCAAGCGTCCTCGGCAGGGCTAAGGTAGACTCCCAAATAGAGGAGGTGCGTGGTGCTCCAGGCGAAAGGCCTGAACTCCTCCGGCAGGGAGTCCACCCGCCACTGACCCACCAGGAGTCCGGAACATTTCTCCCAGTTGATCTTGGCGGAGGATGCGTCCGAGTAAATCTGCTGGCATTCCCGCATCCTCCGCAAGTCAGCGGGATCCGTGACCGTGAGGAGCACGTCATCGGCGTAAGCCGAGAGGACCACCTCCACGCCCGGCCCTTGCAGAGCCAGTCCCGTCAACCTCTTCCGCAAGAGGCGCAGGAAAGGCTCCACGCAAATGGCATATAACTGGCCGGACATGGGGCATCCCTGACGCACCCCCCTCCCGAAGCGAAGGGGCGCCGTCAAGGACCCGTTAACTTTAATCAGACACTCCGCGGCGGCGTACAGAAGTCGGATCCGGGCGACGAAATGCGTCCCGAACCCGAATGCGCGCAGAGTCCCGAAGAGATACTCGTGATCCACCCTGTCGAACGCCTTCTCCTGATCCAGGGAAAGGAAGGCGACCGACAGACCAGCCCTCTGGGAGTGGTGGACCAGGTCCCGGACCAGATGGATGTTATCGTGGATGGTCCGGCCCGGGACCGTGTAGGACTGGTCGGGGTGGATCATGTGGGCCAGCACGGTGCCAAGGCGAGCAGACATGGCCCTGGCAAAGATTTTATAGTCCGTGCTGAGGAGGGAGACCGGGCGCCAGTTCTTAAGGAGGCGGAGATCGCCCTTCTTAGGCAGCAGGACAATGACCGCCCTGCGCCAAGAGAGGGGCATCTCCCCGGTCGCCAAACTTTCCCCCAGGACCCGCGCGTAGTCGCCCCCCAAGACGTCCCAGAACGCCCTGTGGAACTCCACGGTCAGCCCGTCCAGCCCCGGGGACTTTCCCCTAGAGAGCTGGCGGAGGGCGCCGGTCAGCTCCGCCAGACTTAGCGGAGCGTCCAATTTTTCAGCGCCCTCCGGGCCAACCTTCGGCAGGTCCTCCCACAAAACTCTGCGCGCATCCTCGCTGGACGGATCCGGAGAGAACAGAGCCCCGTAATAGGCACGGGTCTCCACGCTGATTCCCTCCGGATCCGAGACCAGAGATCCGTCGTCGGCCAGCAGCCCCAAGAGCTGCTTACGGACCCCCCGTCTTTTTTCCAGCGAGTAGAAGAAGGGGGAGCCGCGGTCCAGGTCCCGCAGGAGCTGGATCCGCGACCTCACGTACGCGCCTCGGGACCCGACGAGCTGCAGGTCCTTCAGCGCGCCCTTCTTCTCTTCGTACACCTTCCGCAGGGCCGGGTCCTCGACGACCTGACCGAGACGGGACTCCAGGTCGAGCACCTCCTTCTCCAACCGCCCGACCCGGGCCTCCCGCCTCTTGGTCGACCCCTTCGCGTACTCCTGACAGAAGAGACGGATGTGAGCCTTGCCCACATCCCACCATAGCCTCAAGGAGGGGAAGCCCCCCTGCTTCCTTCTCCAGTCGGCCCAGAATCGACGAAACGAATCCCGGAACCGTGCGTCCTCCAGCAGCAGGTTGTTAAAGTGCCAGTACACGGACCCCCCCCGCGCGCGCAGCGGAGCGAGCTCCGCCCACACCAGGTGGTGGTCCGTGCACGGCACCGGCCGCATGGAAGCTGCCGGAACGCAGGAGACGAACGCCCGGGAAATGTAGAGGCGGTCGATTCTGGACCTTCCTCCCCCAGACCTCACACTAGTGAAGGCGCTGGAGTCGGGGTGGAGATTTCGCCAGACGTCCACCAAGTCGAAGGACCCAACCAGGTCCCTCAACTTCTCCATCGCCGCCGGGCTTCGCGGGGGACCCGAACGGTCCCTCGCCTCGAGGGTGCAGTTAAAATCCCCCCCGAGGATGACGCACTCGCCCACGTCGATGGAGCCCAAGAGAGCGGACACTTCTTCGAAGAAGCGCACTTGCTGCGCACTGGTCTGAGGGGCGTACACGTTCACTAGATGGAGCGGCACGCCCCCCAGGCGAACAGTGACATGGAGCAAGCGGCCCGGCACGTGCTCCTTGACCCCCAAGATCTCCGGCTGAAAATGCGGGGCCAGCAAGATAGCCACCCCGCTGGAATTGTTGGAGAGGTGACTCATGCTGACCCCTCCTTGCCACTCCAGGAGCCACGTGGCTTCGTCTCCCGGAACGGTGTGGGTTTCTTGCAGGAAGCACACCGCATACTTCCCGTCCCGAAGGACCGAGAAGTTATTGAATCTGCGGCGCGCCTCCCTGCTGCCGTTGATGTTGAGGCTGGCTATGGTTATCTTCATGTCAGAAGCATAGTGCAACCTCTACCTACACCTAACGGGGCGAGGAAGCGCAGCCGCTGGTCCGCCGCCACTTCCTCAGCAGCCCAGTGAGAAACGTTGTGAGCCGACGCAGCTCGAGCGGGTTCACACCCTCGTCCGCGCCCAAGATCTTAACGGCGGCGCGGACGGAATCGATGAGCAGCGCCAGCTCCGACCACCTGTCGAGGGCCAGCCGGACCTTATTGCGCTGACCCAGGCACGTGGCCATAAAATCCCGGAGTTCCCTTACGGAAATGAGGGGAGACTTGGCAAGGGGCACGAGGTCATCCATCGCCACGTCGGCGCTGGAGTCCGAATCGTCCTCCGTGCCCATCACCGAGTCCCCATCCTCCTCCAGGGGGTCGTCACCAGCGGCCAACCCGTCCGCCGCGCAGTGCGAAGCGAACGACTCGGCCGCGCCAGCCAGCCCCGCCTCCGCCCGGATCCCACCCCCAGGATCGGCGGCAGAGGATTTCTCCCTGGGCTCCTCTAGGGGTGCCGGGCCAGAAGACGGCGGCGGTTCAGAGCTCCCCTCCGCCTCAGACGCCGGAACGACCGGAGAAACCGGGGAGAGAACAATTTCCAGCTCCTCCAGTACGTCCGGCACCAGAGACGCAGCCAGTGGGCCATCCTCCTCCCCGCCACCAACCTCCGACCCAGCGGACGGGGGGTTTTGAATTAAAAGCTCTACCAGGACGAGCATCCCCTGGGAGACGTCCGGGTCGCATTGGGCGAGCTCATTATCCTCGAGCTCGCCCGACCCAACCCCCAGGCTGCCCGACCCGGCGAGGGGTAACGACACCGATAAAAGGTCAACTTCAATTACTGCCGCGGGTTGTTCCGCAACCCCCCCCACGGGCAGGGTCTCATCCCCATCCCCGGGAGGCACGTGCTGGACAGACACATCTGCCTCAGCCTCCCGAGGGACAGGCGACCCCTGCCGATCGCTGGTGATGACGACAGCGCTGGGGGGGCGGGGGGGCGCAGTACCCGCGGCGGGCGACGACTCCCCCTGCTCGGAGGGACCTTCCTCCTCCCGGTCCTCCTCCTCATCCAGGGGGTCGCGCCTTCTTTTTAGCACGGAGGGAGCGAGGGAGACCTCCATGTCTGCAAAGGCCTCCTCCTCGACTCCCTCCGGCGGAGCAGGTTTGTCGGGTTCCTCGGGCCCGAGCCCGGCCGCAGGTATTGGCATTACCGCTGCGGCGGTTGCGGCCACAGGCTCGGGCACGGGGCCCCTCCCGCTCACATCTGCCCTGATCAACTCCGCGAGGAGCGCGGGTGTAAGGGGCTCAAGGGGCAAGGGCTCACCATCCACGGGGGGACCTGCCCTAAGGTGCTTCTTTTTTCCCCGCGCCTTCTTTCCGGCCGGACACGCTCCCTCCCCCCCGCCGGAGGCCTTGGTGGCATCGGCCCCCGACGTCAACCGCGCATCAGACGTACTTGACGCGTGGGCAGATCCGGGGGGAAGGGCGGCGGCGGCGGCGCCAGCCTCGGCCGCACGAGATGATCCGGCGGCCTTGGAGGCAGGGCAGTTCCTCCTGATGTGCCCCACCTCCCTGCAGGCATGGCACCTCACACCGTCCGACGTCCAAAAGGCGCGGTAGGCGGTCCCCTCGTGGAGGACGACGAACGCCCTTCCAGTGTCCTCCTCCCGCGCCAGCTGGATAAACAGCTGGCGCCGGAAGGAGAAGACGTGGCGAAGGCTGGCCTCCCGGAAGCCGAGCGGGATGGGCGTGATCCCCGACCTCACCTCCCCAAGTTGTCGCAAATGGGGAAGGAGGAGCTCACCAGGAACATAGGGCGGGACGTTGGAAATAATGATCCTCTGCGCGGTGGCCTCGAGAGGATCCACCGGCAGGAAGGTCCCGCCCACGGTGAGCCCCTTGGCGACAGCCAGGGACACCGCCCGCTCCGACCCCAGGAAGAACACAGCCTTCCCATACATTTTCGAGGCCGCGACGATGGCTGAGGGGCCGACAACCCCAGCCATGGCCTTGACGCAGGCCTCGATGGTCATAGTGGGGTGAGTGTAGCTCTTCACCCCAAGCTTTTTTGTTATTAATCGAAAAGGTGACGGGGCAGCAGGAACAGCGGGAGCAGCTGTGGCCGTGGCTACCACTCTCGCATAGGTCCCGGCTGGCCCCGCCACCGGCGAAGACGCAGTCGCCATTCTGGGGTGCTTTTTTTAAGGGCTACACTCACCCCAAGTCACAGGCCTGAAGGTGTTAATGGCCTCGGTGTATATATATTTTTTTTGTCCTCTATTGAGCAGAGGGAGCTGATTAAAATGAGGACACACCTCTCTCCTTATTGATTTAAATTGGGAGAGTGGCCTCTCCCCTCTGCTCAATTGGCAATTAATAAAATAGATGAAACTAAGGTGCCTTAGAAAGACAGGCAGAGAGAGACAAAGAGAGAGAGAGAGGTGGGAAGGAGGGAGGCCGCAAAGGGCAGTGTTGCCACTCAGGATGGTGGGTGGGTGTAGGCAGGGTTGCACTCTCCGATGGAAAAAGTCTTTGGTGATGGTGGTCTTCTGGCAGGGGGAGAAGACGTCTTCACCTGGAAAAGCTGGAGAAGCCCAGGCTTTGTCCTGCAACAGGTCTTAACGATGTAATTAAATTAAATTAAAGACTTCACCTTGGGCAGCTCCAAGCTCTCCCAGGGCAGGCAATAGAAGGGATGCTAATTAGTGGTGTGTGTGGCCTAGCTTTTAACAAGAGCACACACACACACTACACCCCTTGATGATCCGGCCTTGCTTCTTCTTTTCTCCCCCCACCTAAAATACAAAGTCTTGGGAGAGTGCCCCAAATAACACCCACCTGTAGATGTTCCGGATGAAGTTTTCTTCCCTCCTTTCAAGCAGTTGGTTTCTCTCCCCTCTCTCCCTCTCCTGAAGTGGAGGCCAAATTGGGGAGGCAGTGATAGAAAGGCCTCTCCCCTGGTTGATGTTGATGTAGGCCTCCTTTCTCCTTCTCCTCCTCTGTCCTCTCTCTCCAGGCACCTCAGTTGATGTAATGATGGTGGAGTTGGTGGTGGTGGTCCAACGTTCTCCTCCTCTTCCTGGTCAGGGGACCACCACTTTAATCCACTCTCCAAAGTCTGGCTGCTCCCTCTGCTCGTGCTTGCAGCTGAACAGAGGGTAACTTAAGACTGAAGTACAGAAGCCTGCTATGGCTTTCTATACAGGGGTGGTCACTGCCGGTACTGCAGTATAGAATCAGTTCTTCTCTTAAAGGTACATACACAACACACCTCAATTGAAATACAAAGACTCGGCGAAAGCCACTCCCGCTAATCAAGCAACAGTGAATGATAATGAACGGTGAGAATGTTTAATCCAGGCAAAGAACACGCGATCGGATTGTGAAGATAAAGATAACCGGAGCTGAACTTTCGGGAAGTAAGAACAGAAACTGATGGGCAGCGTTGGCTCGGCATGATCCCTGTGCTTTATCTGGAGAAGGTAAGCACTGAGGCAACGTTCAGATTCTTCAAAGAAAGCTTTGTCAGGAGGACACAAGGAGGGTAGCGCGTTTGATGTAGGCTGCATGGACTTTAGCCAGGCTTTTGATAAGGTCCCACACGGTCCAATGCCGCCTGCTTTACAACATGCCCGAGATGGATTCCACCCCTACATGTAGCATGTTGGGGGAACAGAGAAAGCTCTGTGTTAGAGTAATATATAGATACATATCGCAAACAATCGGAACAGCTTTGCTGAAGATATTAAAAACTTTTCATAATCTTAATGACCTCTATCAGGTCACGCTCGCAGCCTTCCTTTTCCTAGCGGACAGAAAGAAAAAAAGTAAAGCGTGATATGGAGACCAGAACTGTGCACAGAACTCCAACGGACACCAGAACTGTGCACAGTGCTCCAAGTGTGACATGAAGACCAGAACTGTGCACGGTGCTCCAAGTGTGATATGGAGACCAGAACTGTGCACAGAACTCCAAGTGTGATATGGAGACTAGAACTATGCACAGAACTCCAATGGAGACCAGAACTGTGCTCAGTGCTCCAAGTGTGACATGAAAACCAGAACTGTGCACGGTACTCCAAGTGTGATATGGAGACTAGAACTGTGCACAGTGCTCCAAGTGTGATATGGAGACCAGAACTGTGCACAGTGCTCCAAGTGTGATATGGAGACCAGAACTGTGCACAGTGCTCCAAGTGTGATATGGAGACCAGAACTGTGCACAATGCTCCAAGTGTGATATGGAGACCAGAACTGTGCACAGAACTCCAATGGAGACCAGAACTGTGCACGGTACTCCAAGTGTGATATGGAGACCAGAACTGTGCACAGTGCTCCAAGTGTGAAATGGAGACCAGAACTGTGCACAGTGCTCCAAGTGTGATATGGAGACCAGAACAGTGCACAGTGCTCCAAGTGTGATAAGATGACCAGAACTGTGCACAGTAACTCCAAGTGTGATATGGAGACCAGAACTGTGCACAGTGCTCCAAGTGAGATATGGAGACCAGAACTGTGCACTGTGCTCCAAGTGTGATATGGAGACCAGAACTGTGCACAGTACTCCAAGTGTGATATGGAGACCAGAACTGTGCACAGAAATCCAAGTGTGCTATGGAGACCAGAATTGTGCACAGTGCTCCAAGTGGGATGTGGAGACCAGAACTGTGCACAGAACCCCAATGGAGACCAGAACTGTGCACGGTACTCCAAGTGTGATATGGAGACCACAACTGTGCACAGTGCTCCAAGTGTGAAATGGAGACCAGAACTGTGCACAGTGCTCCAAGTGTGATATGGAGACCAAAAATGTGCACAATACTCCAAGTGTGATATGGAGACCAGAACTGTGCACTGTGCTCCAAGTGTGATATGGAGACCAGAACTGTGCACAGTGCTCCAAGTGTGATATGGAGACCAGAACTGTGCACGGTACTCCAAGTGTGATATGGAGACCAGAACTGTGCACAGTAACTCCAAGTGTGATATGGAGACCAGAACTGTGCACAGTGCTCCAAGTGTGAAATGGAGACCAGAACTGTGCACAGTGCTCCAAGTGTGATATGGAGACCAGAACTGTGCACAGTGCTCCAAGTGTGATATGGAGACCGGAACTGTGCACAGTATTACAAGTGTGATATGGAGACCAGAACTGTGCACAGTAACTCCAAGTGTGATGTGGAGACCAGAACTGTGCACCGTGCTCCAAGTGTGATATGGAGACCAGAACTGTGCACAATACTCCAAGTGTGATATGGAGACCAGAACTGTGCACAGTAACTCCAAGTGTGATATGGAGACCAGAACTGTGCACCGTGCTCCAAGTGTGATATGGAGACCAGAACTGTGCACAATACTCCAAGTGTGATATGGAGACCAGAACTGTGCACAGTAACTCCAAGTGTGATGTGGAGACCAGAACTGTGCACCGTGCTCCAAGTGTGATATGGAGACCTGAACTGTGCACAGTGCTCCAAGTGTGATATGGAGCCGAAAACTGTAAATAGTACCCCGAGTGCGCTCAAACCAAGGTTCAGCAAGTTAGCATGTTGACAGTGAGAAGTTGTTTAAAGTGGAGAGAATGATGAGACAGAGCGCATTTATTGATTGCCCACAGACCATTCAGGTATGTGAGATGCGAGATTGACAGGTTTATGATAGGAGGCGGTGGTTTCACTTTGTCATGTGGATTTTATTAATTCAGCTGAGTGACTAATTTCTTGCAGAGTGTACCTGATTGTGATGAAAAGTTGGTTTATTGCCGAAATCCTTGCACTGACGTAAAGATGGAGTGGCTGTTTCACATTCTGTTCCTGATGTCCTGTGAGTACCTCAACGCTGACTTCAATTCCCTAAACCCTTTGTCCTCTCCTGCCACATATCTTCCTGATCAAAGACTTTCTTTCCTACCTGTTAGTCGTGGCTCAGTGGGTCTCAGTCTCTCTCTCTCGCCTCTGAGTCAGACGGTCATGGGTTCCAGATTCTCCACTCCAGAGACTCGAGCCCCATAATCCCAGGCTTACACTCCCTGGTTGCCCAGTACTGAGGGGGCGCTGCACCGTCGGAGCGGCAGTACTGAGGGAGCACCGCACTGTCGGAGGGGCAGTACTGAGGGAGCGCCGCACTGTCGGAGGGGCAGTACTGAGGGAGCGCTGCACTGTCGGAGGGGCAGTACTGAGGGGGCGCTGCACTGTCGGAGGGGCAGTACTGAGGGGGCGCTGCACCGTCGGAGCGGCAGTACTGAGGGAGCACCGCACTGTCGGAGGGGCAGTACTGAGGGAGCGCCGCACTGTCGGAGGGGCAGTACTGAGGGAGCGCTGCACTGTCGGAGGGGCAGTACTGAGGGAGCGCTGCACTGTCGGAGGGGCAGTACTGAGGGAGTGCTGCAATTTCGGAGAGGCAATACTGAGGGAGCGCAGCACTGTCGGAGGGTCAGTACTGAGGGAGCGCCGCACTGTCGGAGGGTCAGTACTGAGGGAGCGCCGCACTGTCGGAGGGGCAGTACTGAGGGAGCGCCGCACTGTCGGAGGGGCAGTACTGAGGGAGTGCTGCACTGTCGGAGGGGCAGTACTGAGGGAGCGCTGCACTGTCGGAGGGGCAGTACTGAGGGAGCGCTGCACTGTCGGAGGGGCAGTACTGAGGGAGTGCTGCAATTTCGGAGAGGCAATACTGAGGGAGCGCAGCACTGTCGGAGAGGCAGTACTGAGGGTGCGCTGCACTGTCGGAGGGGCAGTACTGAGGGAGCGCCGCACTGTCGGAGGGGCAATACTGAGGGAGAGCTGCACTGTCGGAGGGGCAGTACTGAGGGAGTGCTGCACTGTCGGAGGGGCAGTACTGAGGGAGCGCCACACTGTCAGCGAGGCAGTACTGAGGGAGTACTGCACTGTCGGAGGGGCAGTACTGAGGAAGCGCTGCATTATCGGAGAGGGAACACTGAGAGAGCGCTGCACTGTTGGAGGGGCAGTACTGAGGGAGCGCCGCACTGTCGGTGGGGCAGTACTGATGGAGCGCTGCACTGTCGGAGAGGCAGTACTGAGGGAGCACTGCACTGTCGGAGGGGCAGTACTGAGGGAGCGCCGCACTGTCGAAGGGGCAGTACTGGGGGAGCGCCGCACTGTCGGAGGGGCAGTACTGAGAGAGCACCACACTGTCGGCGAGGCAGTACTGAGGGAGCGCTGCACTGTCGGAGATGCAGTACTGAGGGAGCGCTGCAATATAGGAGAGGCAATGCTGAGGGAGCGCAGCACTGTCGGAGAGGCAGTGCTGAGGGTGCGCCGCACTGTCGGAAGGGCAGTACTGAGGGAGTGCTGCACTGTCGGAGGGGCAGTACTGAGGGAGCGCTGCAGTATCGGAGAGGGAATACTGAGGGAGCGCTGCACTGTCGGAGGGGCAGTACTGAGGGAGTGCTGCACTGTCGGAGGGGCAGTACTGAGGGAGCGCCGCACTGTCGGAGGGGCAGTACTGAGGCAGCGCTGCTCTGTCAGAGGGGCAGTACTGAGGTAGCGCCGCACTGTTGGAGGGGCAGTACTGAGGGAGCGCAGCACTGTCGGAGGGGCAGTACTGAGGGAGCGCAGCACTGTCGGAGGGGCAGCACTGAGGGAGCGCCGCACTGTCGGAGGGGCAGCACTGAGGGAGCGCTGCACTGTCGGAGGGTCAGTACTGAGGGAGCACTGCACTGTCGGAGGGGCAGTACTGATGGAGCGCCGCACTGTCGGAGGGGCAGTACTGAGGGAGCGCCGCACTGTCGGAGGGGCAGTACTGAGGGAGCGCTGCACTGTCAGAGGGGCAGTACTGAGGGAGTGCTGCACTGTCGGAGGGGCAGTACTGAGGGAGCGCCGCACTGTCGGAGGGGCAGTGCTGAGGGAGCGCCGCACTGTCGGAGGGGCAGTACTGAGGGAGCGCTGCACTGTCGGAGGGGCATTACTGAGGAAGCGCCGCACTGTCGGAGCGGCAGTACTGAGGGAGCGCCGCACTGTCGGAGGGGCAGTACTGAGGGAGCGCCGCACTGTCGGAGGGTCAGTACTGAGGGAGCGCTGCACTGTCGGAGGGGCAGTACTGAGGGAGCGCCGCACTGTCGGAGGGGCAGTACTGAGGGAGCGCTGCACTGTCGGAGGGGCAGTACTGAGGGAGCGCCGCACTGTCGGAGGGGCAGTACTGAGGGAGCGCCGCACTGTCGGAGGGGCAGTACTGAGGGAGAGCCGCACTGTCGGAGGGGCAGTACTGATGGAGCGCCGCACTGTCGGAGGGGCAGTACTGAGGGAGCGCCGCACTGTCGGAGGGGCAGTACTGTGGGAGCGCCGCACTGTCGGAGGGGCAGTACTGAGGGAGAGCCGCACTGTCAGAGGGGCAGTACTGAGGGAGAGCTGCACTGTCGGAGGGGCAGTACTGAGGGAGCGCTGCACTGTCGGAGGGGCAGTACTGACGGAGCGCCGCACTGTCGGAGGGGCAGTACTGTGGGAGCGCCGCACTGTCGGAGGGGCAGTACTGAGGGAGCGCCGCACTGTCGGAGGGGCAGTACTGAGGGAGCGCCGCACTGTCGGAGGGGCAGTACTGTGAGAGCGCCGCACTGTCGGAGGGGCAGTACTGATGGAGCGCCGCACTGTCGGAGGGGCAGTACTGAGGGAGTGCCGCACTGTCAGAGGGGCAGTACTGAGGGAGCGCCGCACTGTCGGAGGGGCAGTACTGAGGGAGTGCCGCACTGTCGGAGGGGCAGTACTGATGGAGCGCCGCACTGTCGGAGGGGCAGTACTGAGGGAGCGCTGCACTGTCGGAGGGGCAGTACTGAGGGAGCGCTGCACTGTCGGAGGGGCAGTACTGAGAGAGCGCCGCACTGTCGGAGGGGCAGTACTGAGGGAGCGCCACACTGTCGGAGGGGCAGTACTGTGGGAGCGCCGCACTGTCGGAGGGGCAGTACTGTGGGAGCACCGCACTGTCGGAGGGGCAGTACTGAGGGAGTGCTGCACTGTCGGAGGGGCAGTACTGAGGGAGCGCCGCACTGTCGGAGGGGCAGTACTGAGGGAGCGCCGCAGTGTCGGAGGGGCAGTACTGAGGGAGCGCCGCACTGTCGGAGGGGCAGTACTGAGGGAGCGCCGCACTGTCGGAGGGGCAGTACTGATGGAGCGCCGCACTGTCGGAGGGGCAGTACTGTGGGAGCGCCGCACTGTCGGAGGGGCAGTACTGAGGGAGCGCCGCACTGTCGGAGGGGCAGTACTTAGGGAGCACTGCACTGTCGGAGGGGCAGTACTGAGGGAGAGCCGCACTGTCGGAGGGGCAGTACTGAGGGAGTGCCGCACTGTCGGAGGGGCAGTACTGAGGGAGAGCCGCACTGTCGGAGGGGCAGTACTGAGGGAGGGCCGCACTGTCGGAGGGGCAGTACTGATGGAGCGCCGCACTGTCGGAGGGGCAGTACTGAGGGAGCGCTGCACTGTCGGAGGGGCAGTACTGAGGGAGCGCCGCACTGTCGGAGGGGCAGTACTGAGGGAGCGCCGCACTGTCGGAGGGGCAGTACTGAGAGCGCCGCACTGTCGGAGGGGCAGTACTGATGGAGCGCCGCACTGTCGGAGGGGCAGTACTGCGGGAGCGCCGCACTGTCGGAGGGGCAGTACTGAGGGAGAGCCGCACTGTCGGAGGGGCAGTACTGAGGGAGCGCTGCACTGTCGGAGAGGTAGTACTGAGGGAGAGCCGCACTGTCGGAGGGGCAGTACTGAGGGAGCGCCACACTGTCGGAGGGGCAGTACTGAGGGAGAGCCGCACTGTCGGAGGGGCAGTACTGAGGGAGCGCCGCACTGTCGGAGGGGCAGTACTGAGGGAGCGCCGCACTGTTCCCACGACCACTATTGGAAGAAGAGCAGTGTGGAGTTCTCCCCGGTGTCCTGTGGCCAATATTTATTCCTTGACCAATATCACATAAAAATAAAACAGATTATCTGGTCCTTTATCACATTGCTGTTTGTGGGAGCTTGCTGTGCGCAATTGGCCGCCGCGTTTCCTACATCACAACAGTGACTGTGATAAAAATGCTAACTTCCGGGAAGTTATGTCATCACTTCCTGTGAACTATGAACTATGAACTATGAACTGTGTACATACCTCACTTCCTGTAAATGTCACTTCCTGTTGGACTGGTATAAATACTGGTCTGTTCAGTATTGTAAGAGGCTTCTACCAGAGGCATGGTAAAGACCTCTCTTGTATATAGTGTGTTTATAAGTTACTTAAAGCTTACTTTAAAGTTACTTGATGGTAAGTCTCCTTTTTCTTACATCAATTTAAGTAACTTAGTATTTACACTGACAAATACTCGACCTTCAGACAAACTCGGAAGTTAAGGATCCAGGGAACCACCCATCATGGAGAAAATCCTTAGACCTATTCGTCTGGACTTGGACCCGAATACACCAGCAGCTGGCAGGGTATGGAAGCATTGGTATCGTACTTTTGAGAATTTTCTGGATGAATGTAAAGTGGATGCTCCTGCTAAATTGAAGATACTTGTCAATTATGTGACCCCAAAAGTGTTCGAATATGTTGATGACTGGGATAATTACGAAGAGGTGATTCGGGCACTTAAGAAACTGTATGCGAAGACCCCAAATGAGGTCTATGCTAGACATCTACTGGCCACAGCCCGACAAGGGCCAGGGGAATCAATTGACGAATTCCTGCAAGAACTTCGCAGGCTCAGCGTAGATTGTAACTTTCAGGCAGCCTCAGCTGAGCTGTACCGCCAAGAAATGATTCGTGATGCTTTCATCTGCGGGATTGCCTCTCCATTTATACGCCAGCGTCTACTAGAAAGTAAAACACTTGAGCTACAAAAAGCTTTTGACCTAGCTTGTTCACTGGATTTGGCAAAGAGAAATGCAGACCTCTATCAGCTGCCCAGATCTCGATCTGCTGCTGTAGCTGCAACCAGACAATTCAAGCGGTCTCAGGTGAACCCTATCATGGGGGAATCTAATTCTGATAATTCTGATGAAGAAGAGGAGGACGACCCCACTTTAGCAGCCTCTTGGCAATCTAGGAAGGAATGCTTCTTTTGTGGAGATGCTTTTCATCCTAGGAAAACCTGCCCTGCTCGCAATGCAATCTGCAGTTATTGCGGGAAAAAAGGACACTTTGCTAAAGTTTGCCTATCAAGGGCCTCTACGAGGGCCAATCCAGCTAAGGCCTACCGAACTGCCCCAATTAGGGCCTATCAAGATGCTCCAGCTAGGACCTATCAAGCTTCCTCTCGAGCTCTCTCCCGAAGAAGCACACCGAGAGTTTTAGCCACTCTCTGTGCAACGACACCAATTACAGCTGCTTGCCCACAGAACCTGTCTCAGGCAGCCACAAAAATTTCAATTAAAGGGCATACCTTAGATGCCTTAATTGACTCAGGAAGTACTGATAGTTTCATTAAGGAACAGATTGTTGCGAAATTGAAACTACATGTCTTCCCATCGGACCAGGCAATTGCGATGGCCCAGTCATCACTTAATACCAGAATCTCCGGCTTTTGTGTTGTTGATATGACACTTCATGGTCGTATGTATCCCTCCACCCGACTTTCAGTGCTCAAAGACTTATGTAGTGATCTCCTCTTAGGGCTGGACTTCCAAAAACAGCATAAGAAACTCACCATTGAGTTTGGTGGATCCAAACCCGGACTTACTATTTCTAATATACCATCTAAATTACCATTTTGTGCATTATCAGCAGCTTCACTTGATGAACCCTCATTATTTGCCAGTATTCCGCCTCAATGCCAACCGATAATAACGAAATCGCGGCGCTTTAATCAGGGAGACCAATCTTTTATTGCGGCTGAAATCTCTCGACTTCTAGCAGAGGATATCATTGAACCATGTTCGTCGCCCTGGCGGGCTCAAGTCGTCATTGTCAAGAACCCTCTAAAACCTCACAAACAGCGACTATGCATCGATTATTCGCAAACCATCAATCAATATACCGACTTGGACGCCTACCCATTGCCACGCATTGATGATATGGTTAATAAACTGGCCGAATACAAAGTGTTCTCAACTTACGATTTAAAAAGTGCCTATCATCAGTTACCCTTGAAGGTCTCAGATAAGCAGTACACAGCCTTTGAGGCTAATGGACGGCTGTACCAATTTCGTCGCCTCCCATTCGGGGTTACTAATGGAGTGGCTGTCTTTCAACGGGCAATGGATGGCCTGGTTAAGCAGGAAAACCTAAGGGACACTTTTCCCTATCTTGATAACATTACCATTGCAGGTCACGATCAACAGGAACACGACTCCAACCTCCAAAAATTTCGGGATGCCCTCCATCGCCGTAATTTGACCCTGAATGAATCCAAATCTGTTGAGTCGCAACCGACCATCAACATCCTTGGCTACTGCGTAGGCAATGGTATCATTAAGCCAGACCCAGAAAGACTTCGCCCGCTCCAAGAGCTCCCGTCACCTAAGAATCCGGCTTCTTTACGTCGGGCTCTCGGTCTGTTTGCATACTACGCTAAATGGATTCCTCATTTTTCGGACAAAATCCAACCCTTGCTGCATGCTAGATCATTTCCACTGGGAACAGCGGCTGTTGCAGCCTTTAACCTTCTCAAAAAACAGTTGGAGAAAGCGGCTCTTCACTCCATCGATGAGAATCTCCCTTTCGTGGTTGAATGTGATGCCTCGGAGGTGGCGATCTCGGCTACTCTGAATCAGGAAGGTCGTCCTGTAGCATTTATGTCCAGGACCTTACAAGGTGCCGAGCTACATTATCCTCCGGTTGAGAAAGAAGCCACAGCCATCATAGAGGCAGTACGGAAGTGGAACCATTTTCTAGCTCGCCAGCACTTTACATTGATCACGGACCAACGATCAGTCGCCTTCATGCTCGATAATCGAAAACGAACCAAAATTAAGAATAATAAAATACAACTTTGGAGGATGGAACTGGCCTCTTTTGGTTATACCATTCTCTATCGGCCTGGCAAGGAGAATGTGGCCCCGGACACCCTCACACGGGCATTCTGCTCCACTATGTCATCCTCCACTCTCATGGATGTCCACAATGGTTTGTGTCATCCTGGCGTTACGCGCATGCTACATTTCGTACGATCACGGAATCTCCCTTTTTCCACTGGAGATGTAAAAAAAATATGCTCAGAATGCCGGCTTTGTGCGGAATTAAAACCTCAGTTCTTCCGCCCCTCAGATGGTATACTCATACATGCAACCCAACCGATGCAACGACTTAGCATCGATTTTAAGGGCCCAGTGCCCTCTTCAACTCGGAACACATATTTGCTCACCATGATCGACGAATATTCACGTTTTCCGTTTGCCTTCCCCTGCTCCAATATGCTGGCGTCCACAGTAATCTGCTGCCTTGAGCAGGTATTTTCTCTCTGTGGCATGCCGGCTTATATTCACTCAGATCGGGGTCCATCCTTTATGTCAAGGGAACTCAAGGACTACCTCTCAGAACGGGGAATTGCTACAAGCAAAACAACACCATACCATCCCATCGGAAATGGGCAGGTAGAGAGGTATAACGGTATCATCTGGAATTCCGTACGTCTCGCTTTAAGATCTCGGGGCCTACCAGACCAGCAATGGGAAACAGTGCTTCCGGATGCATTGCACTCTATACGGTCCCTGCTTTCTACAGCCACAAATACTACACCTCATGAGCGGTTCTTTGGATTCCAGCGTCGCTCATCTCATGGAACATCACTCCCGTCATGGCTAACTACTCCTGGACCTGTATTACTCCGAAGATACGTTCGGACGTCTAAAAATGACCCTCTTGTAGATGAGGTCGAACTAACCGATGCCAACCCCACCTATGCAAACATACGATATTCCGACGGCCGAGAATCTACCGTATCATTACGGGATCTGGCTCCCTGCCCACCAGGACCTAGTGGGACATCGGGTGATGGCATTTCACCAGGAAACTCTTGGGACCTATCGGCTACCCCTCTCCAGGATCCTGATCGGACACCAACTAGCTTGGTGCCGGTAGAACCCCGTGCTCAAGGTTACGACCCTCCCAGTACCGCGCATGAAAGTACTGATCCGCCACAGACCAGCTCTGCACCTCCCTCTGAACAGAGGCAGTCCGACTTTGAACCTATTGGGGCTCGTACTCGAAGCCATGATCTCCCCGACCCTTCACAGGGCAATCCAGGCCACACAGACTCTGACCAATGGCCAACCGCATGTAAGCGGACCAGCGACCCTCTACGACGGGAATCCAAACGGGGGCGACTCTTCCTTGTTCGGCGGCTACGGACCAAAAGGTAGACCACAGCCTCCTAATCCTGCAGGAGGGAAGAATGTGATAAAAATGCTAACTTCCGGGAAGTTATGTCATCACTTCCTGTGAACTATGAACTATGAACTATGAACTGTGTACATACCTCACTTCCTGTAAATGTCACTTCCTGTTGGACTGGTATAAATACTGGTCTGTTCAGTATTGTAAGAGGCTTCTACCAGAGGCATGGTAAAGACCTCTCTTGTATATAGTGTGTTTATAAGTTACTTAAAGCTTACTTTAAAGTTACTTGATGGTAAGTCTCCTTTTTCTTACATCAGTGACCACACTTCAAAAGTACTTCATTGATGTGAAGCATTGTGGTACATCCTGCGATGGTGAAAGGCGTGGTATAATTTGGAGTTCTGTCTTTCTGATTGGCAGGTAGGAGTCTGGTCTGTTTGCCAGTGAACCGCGATGGTCCAAAATGTGAGATTATGAAGGAAAGCTCAGTGTTGAACATGGAAAGAAATTCTGCCGCCTATTATTTTTCGCGGAGCAAGGCGTCCGATGACTTGGCGATAAAATTCCTCGAGACAGAGCTGAGGGTTGCCAAGTTTGAGAAGATCTGGGAACAAGCCAACACCACTTGGAAACAGAAGAATCTCAAAGTGCCTGGTGGTCTCCGAGAGGCGCATGTCATCGCCATGACCGCCTACACCATTTGGAGTGATTTGTACAGTAGCTTGAACAATAGGGTTCGAAGCTTTGGCGGTGACCTCAACACATACAATGCCTGCTTTAACCTGACGAGCTTTCACTACCTTCTCTCTGTCGCCCTGGAGGTGTTGAGAAACAGCTCCATTGGGCCGATGGTCTATCGGGGGACAGAGAGTCAGATTTCTGGGACGCTGGGCACTGAGGTGAGGTTCGGAAAATTTGCCTCCACTTCCTTCAGTGTGGCGGAGGCGGAGAAGTTTGGGACAAACCCTTTCTTTGTAATAAACACATCGTACGGAGTCGATCTCCAAAGGTTCTCGGTCAGACCGTCGCAACAGGAGGTCTTGATCCCGCCTTATGAGAAGTTCAAAATCACAGGCGTCACCCCCTCGTCAGAAGGGAACAGATTCACCCTCGTCTCGACAGGCTACAAGGGAGTGGAGGTGGGGCTGAAGTCAGACGGCACCGGTCGTCTGATCGTTTATTCCATAACCCCCTGGTGGGTCTGGCTTCTGACCGCTTTGGGGATCTTAGTCTTTCTTCTGGGAGGCGGGGGTCTCATCGGGTACTTCTGCAATAAATCCTCCTGAATCCCACCTGACCAACCCCAAACCCTCACACCCTAAACCCCTCACTCCTCACCCCCTCTAACCACTCACCCCTCTAACTCCTCACCCCCTCTAACCCCTCACCCCTCACCCCCTCTAACCCCTCACCCCTCTAACACCTCACCCCCTCTAACCCCTCACCCCTCTAACCCCTCACCCCCTCTAACCCCTCACCCCCTCTAACCCCTCACCCCTCTAACCCCTCACCCCCTCTAACCCCTCACCCCTCTGACTCCTCACCCCCTCTAACCCCTCACCCCTCACCCCCTCTAACCCCTCACCCCTCTAACACCTCACCCCCTCTAACCCCTCACCCCTCTAACCCCTCACCCCCTCTAACCCCTCACCCCTCTGACTCCTCACCCCCTCTAACCCCTCACCCCTCACCCCCTCTAACCCCTCACCCCTCTAACACCTCACCCCCTCTAACCCCTCACCCCTCTAACCCCTCACCCCCTCTAACACCTCACCCCTCTAACCCCTCAACCCCTCACCCCCTCTAACCCCTCACCCTCTCTCACCGCTCACCCCCTCTAACTCCACACCCCTCTAACCCCTCACCCCCTCTAACACCTCATCCCTCTAACTCCTCACCCCCTCTAACCCCTCAGCCCTCTAACCCCTCAGCCCCTCTAACCCCTCACCCCCTCTAACCCCTCACCCCCTCTAATCCCTCACCCCTCTAACCACTCACCCCCTCTAACCCCTCACCCCCTCACCCCCTCTAACCCCTCACTCCTGCACAACTCACCCCCTCTAACCCCTCACCCCCTCTAACCCCTCATCCCTCTTACCCCTCACCCCTCTAAACCCTCACCCCCTCTAACCCCTCACCCCCTCTAACACCTCACCCCTCTAACCCCTCACCCCCTCTAACCCCTCACCCCCTCTATCCCCTCACCCCTCTATCCCCTCACCCCTCTAACCCCTCACCCCTCTAACCCCTCACCCCTCTAACCCCTCACCCCTCTAATCCCTCACCCCTCTAACCCCTCACCCCTCTACCCCCTCTAACCCCTCACCCCTCTAACCCCTCACCCCCTCTAACCCCTCACCCCCTCTAACCCCTCACCCCCTCTAACCCCTCACCCATCTAACCCCTCACCCCTCTAATCCCTCACCCCTCTAACCCCTCACCCCTCTACCCCCTCTAAACCCTCACCCCTCTAACCCCTCACCCCCTCTAACCCCTCACCCCCTCTAACCCCTCACCCCCTCTAACCCCTCACCCATCTAACCCCTCACCCCTCTAACCCCTCACCCCTCTAACCCCTCACCCCTCTAACCCCTCACCCCCTCTAACCCCTCACTCCTCTAACCCCTCACTCCTCTAACCCCTCACCCCTCTAATCCCTCACCCCCTCTAACCCCTCACCCCTCTAACCCCTCACCCCCTCTAACCCTCACACCTCACCCCATACCCCCTCTAACCCCTCACCCCCTCTAACCCCTCACCTCTTCTAACCCCTCACCCCCCTAACCCTTCACCCCTCAGTCCTCACCCCTCACCCCCTCTAACCCCTGACCCTTCACACCTCACCCCCTCTAACCCCTCACAACTCACCCCCTCTAACCCCTCACCCCCTCTAACACCTCACCCTTTACACCTCACGCCTCACCCCCTCTATCCCCTCACACCTCACCCCCTCAGCCCCTCTTACCCCTCAGCCCCTCTAACCCTTCACCCTTCACATTCACCCCTCGCCCCCTCTAACCCCTCACCCCACTAATGCTTCACCCCTCTAACCCCTCACCCCCTCAAACCCCTCACCCCTCTAACCCCTCACCCCCTCACCCCTCTAACACCTCACCCCCTCTAACCCCTCACCCCTCACCCCCTCTAACCCCTCACTCCTGCACAACTCACCCCCTCAAACCCCTCACCCCTCTAACCCCTCACCCCTCTAACCCCTCACCCCCTCTAACCCCTCATCCCCTCTAACCCTTCACCCCTCTCACCCCTCTAACCCCTCACCCCCCTACCCCCTCACCCCCTCTAACCCTTCACCCCCTCTGACCCCTCACCCCTCACCCCCAACCCTCTCTACCTCCTCCCACCTCACACTCCCAATCTTCAAACTCTCCTACCTAAGCCTCAACCTCCCCAACCCCTCTCCCACACACAGCTCTCCCCTCACACCCCTCTCCCAGCCCTCCCACCCCACATCTCATGTCCCCAGCCCTCAGACCCTTCTCCTCCTTCCCCCCAGCTCATCAACCTCAAACCCTCACAACCCTCTAACCCTCCACCCACCACACCCTCAAACATGCCCACCTCCCTCACCTCACGCCCTCCCCCAACCTTTAACCTGATCCCCCACCTCCCCAACACTCACCAACCCCTCACCCACCCCCCCAGCCCCTCACCCCCAGCTCCTCCAAACCACCCCCACCCTCAAAACTCCCAACCCTCAACCCCCCGCACCCTTCAAACTTCTCCCTCTCACTCGTCTCTCCTCACACCACCCACCCCCACACTCTCCCTGCCTCCACCCACCTCACGCCCCCCCTCACCCCTCAGCACCCCCGCAATACCTCTCCGCCTCATGCCTATGTGTTGGCATGTGGATCTCGGTTAATTCAGCTTCTGAAAGGTGTCCATGTTTAGTTCATTCGATATAGGGAAAAAATGTGGATGGTATCATTGGTGAGAGAGTGTAAGAATAAGCCATTTGCTGTAAATTTTGCTGTAAATTGACCAAACTTAAAAGTTGACCAAATTTAATATACCAGCATGCTTCGAGAGGTTGGTTCCTGTGGGAACTTTGTACTAAAACTGCTCACAGATAAAGAAGGCCTTGGATAGAAACAGAGACTTTCTGCTGAAATGTAGAACAGATTGTTACGGTTGTAAGATGTAAAGGCCGCCAGCTACCTTTTAACAGATAAGAGGCACAGAACTTGAGAGTCCTGTTGAGAAGAAGCTATTGAACTGTTAAGCCGTCGTCAAAACAGGAATATCATAGAGTCATAATGGCACAGAAGGAGGCCATTCAGCCCATCAATTCCGTGCCGGCGCTCTGTAGAACAATCCAGTCAGTCCCATTCCCCCGCTCTATCCCCGTAGCCCTGCAAGTTTATTTCCCTCAAGTGCCTATCCAGTCTCCCCTTGAAAACATCGAGTGTCTCCGCTTCCACCACTTCCGTCGGCAGCCAGTTCCAGGTCCTCACCACTCGCTGCGTAAAAAAGTTTTTCCTCACGCCCCCCCTGTATCTCTTGCCCAAAACCTTAAATCTGTGTCCCCTAGTCCTTGTACCATCAACTAGTGGGAACAGCCTTTCCCCGTCTAGCCTATCCAAACCCGTCATAATCTTGTACACCTCTATCAAATCACCCCTCAACCTCCTTTGCTCCAATGAAAACAAATCCAACTTCTCCAACCTGTCCTTGTAGCTAAGATCCCCCATCCCCGGAACCATTCTGGTAAATCTCCTCTGCACCCTCTCAAGGGCCTTCACATCCTTCCTAAAGTGTGGTGACCAGAACTGGGCGCAATACTCCAGTTGTGGCCTAACCAGCGCTTTGTAAAGGTTCAGCATAACTTCTCTACTTTTGTACTCAATACCTCTATTTATGAAGCCCAAGATCCCTTACGCTTTGCAAACCACATGTCTGCCCATTCTATGGCCTGTTGCAGTCAATTGGTATCATCCTCACTGTTTGCCACACCCCCAAGTTTGGTGTCATCGGCAAATTTAGAAATTCTGCTCTGTATTCCAATATCCAGGTCATTTATATATATCACAAAAAGCAGTGGCCCCAGTACTGACCCTTGGGGAACACCACTGTCTACCATCCTCCTGCCTGAAAACAGCCATTTACCACAACTCGCGGTTGTCTGTCCTTAAGCCAATTCCTTATCCAAGCTGCCACTGACCCACCTATTCCATGAGCCTCAATTTTGTTAACCAGCCTTCTATGTGGTACTTTGTCAAATGCCTTCCGAAGATCCATGTAGACAACATTCATTGCATTCCCTTCATCAATCCTCCCTGTTACTTCATCAAAAAATTCAATTACATTAGAATATCCTCAGACTTTGGAATGTAACCGGCCTGCGGCCCACTGACTAACAGACTGTCTATTGATAAGAAGAAACAAGGCCTTCTTTATCTGTGAACAGTTTTCCTGCAAAGTTCCCACAGGAACCAAGCTCTCAGCCTCTCGAAGCATGCTGGTATATTAAATTTGGTCACCTTTTAAGTTTAGTCAAGTTACAGCAAAAGGCTTATTCTTACATTCTCTCGCCAATGATACCATCCACAATTTATCCCTATATCGAATGAACTAAACATGAACACCTTTCGGAAGTGGAATTAACCGAGTACCACATGCCAACACATAGGCATGAGGCGGGGGGGGGTATTGGGGGTTTGCTGAGGTCTGGAGGGGGGGAGGGTGGCGTGAGGTGGGGAGAGTTGGGAAGAGTGTGGGGACAGGGGGGTGTGAGGAGAGAGGAGTGAGGGGGATAAGAAAAAACAGCTATTGATCATTGCTCGTATAGTTTGGAACACGTATCCAGTGGGAGAGTTGCCAAGTTTTAAGGAATGAAAAATGCAGTAAAAAGACGCTCGAGGCTGCCGCCTGGTCAGTTGTCAGAAATCATACGTCTAGTCATCGCTGAATTGACCAATCGCTGGTGTCAGTATGTACGCGGTGTTTTTGCTTTTTGTCGCTTGAGCTTAAAGTAAAGGGATAGCCCTGTGTCTGCTAAAGTATAACCGGGAATTGTTATACGCAACATAACTGATGGATGCTTGCTTGCAATCTATTGCTAATTTTTAAGTAAAAGAAGTGTATAAATGTAAAGTTGTTCAAGCAGCAGGAAAAGGCCCCATGCCGAGGTCCACGTGTTCTATCTGTGACAATACTCTACTTTGTAAATTGCTTTTAATGCTGAAGTTAACGAATAAAATGATTATAACCAGAAGACTGAATTTGTTACTACTCAAGTGAACAAACAGAAGTAGGTTTAGGACAAATCTATGTAACAGGCTCGAGGGGGCTTAATGGTCTCCTCCTGTTCCTGTGTAACAGGCTCAAGGGGCTGAATGGCCTCCTCCTGTTCCTGGGTAAGAGGCTCGAGGGGTTGAATGGCATCCTCCTGTTCCTGTGTAACAGGCTCGAGGGAGCTGAATGGACTCCTCCTGTTCCTGTGTAACAGGCTCGAAGGGCTGAATGGCCTCCTCCTGTTCCTGTGTAACAGGCTCGAGGGGCTGAATGGCCTCCACCTGCTCCTGTGTAACAGGCTCGAGGGGCTGAATGGCCTCCTCCTGTTCCTGTGTAACAGGCTCGAGGGGCTGAACGGCCTCCTCCTGTTCCTGTGTAACAGGCGCGATGGGCTGAATGGCCTTTCTGTTCCTGTGTAATACACTCGATGGGCTGAATGGCATCTTCCTGTTCCTGTGTAACAGGCTCGAGGGGCTGAATGGGCCTCCTCCTGTTCCTGTGTAACAGGCTCGGGGGCTGAATGGGCCTCCTCCTGTTCCTGTGTAACAGGCTCGAGGGGCTGAATGGCCACCTCCTGTTCCTGTGTAACAGGCTCGAGGGGCTGAATGGGCCTCCTCCTGTTCCTGTGTAACAGGCTCGAGGGGCTGAATGGCCTCCTCCTGTTCCTGTATAATAGGCTCAAGGGGCTGAATGGCCTCCTCCTGTTCCTGTGTAACAGGCTCGAGGGGCTGAATGGCCTCCTCCTGTTCCTGTATAATAGGCTCAAGGGGCTGAATGGCCTCTTCCTGTTCCTGTGTAACAGGCTCGAGGGGCTGAATGGCCTCCTCCTGTTCCTGTGTAACAGGCTCGAGGGGCTGAATGGCCTCCTCCTGTTCCTGTGTAACAGGCTCGAGTGGCTGAATGGCCGCCTCCTGTTCCTGTGTAACAGGCTCGAGGGGCTGAATGGCCTCCTCCTGTTCCTGTGTAACAGGCTCGAGGGGCTGAATGGCCTCCTCCTGTTCCTGTGTAACAGGCTCGAGGGGCTGAATGGGCTCCTCCTGTTCCTGTGTAACAGTCTCGAGGGGCTGACCGGCCTCCTCCTGTTCCTGTGTAATAGGCTCGAGGGGGCTGAATGGCCTCTTCCTGTTCCTGTGTAACAGGCTCGAGGGGCTGAATGGCCTCCTCCTGTTCCTGTGTAACAGGCTCGAGGGGCTGAATGGTCTGTTCCTGTGTAACAGGCTCGAGGGGCTGAATGGCCTCCTCCTGTTCCTGTGTAACAGGCTCGAGGGGCTGAATGGCCTCCTCCTGTTCCTACGTAACAGGCTCGAGGGGCTGAATGGCCTCCTCCTGTTCCTATATCGCTGTATATATCTTTTCACACTGTGAAGATTGTAAGATTGTCGATGTTTTGGATGTTGAATGAAAAATTACTGATATAAAGCATTGCCTGTAAATTTCCAAACCCTTTGCCTGTCTTAATGCCTTATTCAGTGGAGCAATATTTCAATAAACGTTCTCTCTCAACAGTCCAACTATCTCACCTGATCAACAACAACAACAACAACAACTTGTATCTATATAGCGCCTTTAATGAAGTAAAACATCCCGAGGCGCTTCACAGGAGTGTTATAAGACACAAATTTGACACCGAGCCACATAAGGAGAAATGAGGGCAGATGACAAAAAGCTGGGTCAAAAAGGGAGGTTTTAAGGAGCGTCTTAAAGGAGGAGAGAGAGGCGGAGAGGTTTAGGGAGGGAATTCCAGAGCTTAGGGCCCAGGCAGCGGAAGGCACGGCCACCAATGGTGGAGCGATGGAAATCAGGGGATGTTCAAGAAGCCAGAATATTTCGGGCGGTTGTAAGGCTGGAAGAGGTTAGAGAGATAGGGAGGGTTGTAGGGCTGGAGGAGGTTACAGAGATAAGGAGGGTTGCAGGGGCTGGAGGAGGTTACAGAGATAGGGAGGGTTGTAGGGGCTGGAGGAGGTTACAGAGATAGGGAGGGTTGTAGGGGCTGGAGGAGGTTACAGAGATAGGGAGTGTTGTAGGGGCTGGAGGAGGTTACAGAGATAGGGAGGGTTGTAGGGCAGGAGGAGGTTATAGAGATAGGGAGGGTTGTAGGGTCTGCAGGAGGTTACAGAGATAGGGAGGGTTGTAGGGCAGGAGGAGGTTACAGAGATAGGGAGGGTTGTAGGGGCTGGAGGGGGTTCCAGAGATAGGGAGGGTTGTAGGGGCTGGACGAGGTTACAGAGATAGGGAGGGATGTAGGGGCTGGAGGAGGTTACAGAGATAGGGAGGGTTGTAGGGCTGGAGGAGGTTACAGAGATAGGGAGGGTTATAGGGGGCTGGAGGAGGTTACAGAGATAGGGAGGGTTATAGGGGGCTGGAGGAGGTTACAGAGATAGGGAGGGTTGTAGGGGCTGGAGGAGGTTACAGAGATAGGGAGGGTTGTAGGGGCTGGAGGAGGTTACAGAGATAGAGAGGGTTGTAGGGGCTGGAGGAGGTTACAGAGATAGGGAGGGTTGTAGGGGCTGGAGGAGGTTACAGAGATAGGGAGGGTTGTAGGGGCTGGAGGAGGTTACAGAGATAGGGAGGGTTGTAGGGGCTGGAGGAGGTTACAGAGATAGGGCGGGTTGTAGGGCTGGAGGAGGTTACAGAGATATGGAGGGTTGTACGGGCTGGACGACGTTACAGAGATAGGGAGGGTTGTAGGGCTGGAGGAGGTTACAGAGATAGGGAGGGTTGTAGGGGCTGGAGGAGGTTACAGAGATAGGGAGGGTTGTAGGGCTGGAGGAGGTTACAGAGATAGGGAGGGTTGTAGGGGCTGGAGGAGGTTACAGACATACGGCGGGTTGTAGGGCTGGAGGAGTTTACAGAGATATGGAGGGTTGTACGGGCTGGACGACGTTACAGAGATAGGGAGGGTTGTAGGGGCTGGAGGAGGTTACAGAGATAGGGAGGGTTGTAGGGGCTGGAGGAGGTTACAGAAATAGGGAGGGTTGTAGGGGCTGGAGGAGGTTACAGAGATAGGGAGGGTTGTAGGGGCTGGAGGAGGTTACAGAGATAGGGAGGGGTGTAGGGGCTGGAGGAGGATACAGAGATAGGGAGGGTTGTAGGGGCTGGAGGAGGTTACAGAGATAGGGAGGGTTGTAGGGGCTGGAGGAGGTTACAGAGATAGGGAGGGTTGTAGGGGCTGGACGACGTTACAGAGATAGGGAGGGTTGTAGGGGCTGGAGGAGGTTACAGAGATAGGGAGGTTTGTAGGGGCTGGAGGACGTTATAGAGATAGGGAGGGGTGTAGGGGCTGGAGGAGGATACAGAGATAGGGAGGGTTGTAGGGGCTGGAGGAGGTTACAGAGATAGGGAGGGTTGTAGGGGCTGGAGGAGGTTACAGAAATAGGGAGGGTTGTAGGGGCTGGAGGAGGTTACAGAGATAGGGAGGGTTGTAGGGGCTGGAGGATGTTACAGAGATAGGGAGGTTTGTAGGGCTGGAGGAGGTTACAGAGATAGGGAGGGTTGTAGGGAGCTGGAGGAGGTTACAGAGATAGGGAGGGTTGTAGGGGCTGGAGGAGGTTACAGAGATAGGGAGGGTTGTAGGGGCTGGAGGAGGTTACAGAGATAGGGAGGGTTGTAGGGGCTGGAGGAGGTTACAGAGATAGAGAGGGTTGTAGGGGCTGGAGGAGGTTACAGAGATAGGGAGGGTTGTAGGGGCTGGAGGAGGTTGCAGAGATAGAGAGGGTTGTAGGGGCTGGAGGAGGTTACAGAGATAGGGAGGGTTGTAGGGGCTGGAGGAGGTTACAGAGATAGGGAGGGTTGTAGGGGCTGGAGGAGGTTATAGAGATAGGGAGGTTTGTAGGGGCTGGAGGAGGTTACAGAGATAGGGAGGGTTGTAGGGGCTGGTGGAGGCTACAGAGATAGGGAGGGTTGTAGGGGCTGGAGGAGGTTACAGAGATAGGGAGGGTTGTAGGGGCTGGAGGAGGTTAGAGAGATAGGGGGGTTGTAGGGGCTGGAGGAGGTTACAGAGATAGGGCGGGTTGTAGGGCTGGAGGAGGTTACAGAGATAGGGAGGGTTGTATGGGCTGGACGACGTTACAGAGATAGGGAGGGTTATAGGGGCTGGAGGGGGTTACAGAGATAGGGAGGGGTGTGGGGCTGGAGGAGGTTACAGAGATAGGGAGGGTTGTAGGGGCTGGAGGAGGTTACAGAGATAGTGAGGGTTGTAGGGGCTGGAGGAGGTTACTGAGATAGGGAGGGTTGTAGGGGCTGGAGGAGGTTACAGAGATAGGGCGGGTTGTAGGGCTGGAGGAGGTTACAGAGATAGGGAGGGTTGTATGGGCTGGACGACGTTACAGAGATAGGGATGGTTGTAGGGGCTGGAGGAGGTTACAGAGATATTGAGGGTTGTAGGGGCTGGAGGAGGTTACAGAGATAGGGTGGGTTGTCGGGGCTGGAGGACGTTACAGAGATAGGGAGGGTTGTAGGGCTGGAGGAGGTTACAGAGATAGGGAGGGTTGTAGGGCTGGAGGAGGTTACAGAGATAGGGAGGGTTATAGGGGGCTGGAGGAGGTTTCAGAGATCGGGAGGGTTGTAGGGGCTGGAGGAGGTTACAGAAATAGGGAGGGTTGTAGGGGCTGGAGGAGGTTACAGAGATAGGGAGGGTTGTAGGGGCTGGAGGAGGTTACAGAGATAGAGAGGGTTGTAGGGGCTGGAGGAGGTTACAGAGATAGGGAGGGTTGTAGGGGCTGGAGGAGGTTACAGAGATAGGGACGGTTGTAGGGGCTGGAGGAGGTTACAGAGATAGGGAGGGTTGTAGGGGCTGGAGGAGGTTACAGAGATAGGGAGGGTTGTAGGGGCTGGAGGAGGTTACAGAGATAGGGAGGGTTGTAGGGCTGGGGGAGGTTCCAGAGATAAGGAGGGTTGTAGGGGATGGAGGAGGTTACAGAGATAGGGAGGGTTGTAGGGGCTGGAGAAAGTTACAGAGATAGGGAGGGTTGTGGGGGCTGGAGGAGGTTACAGAGATAGGGAGGGTTGTAGGAGCTGGAGGAGGTTACAGAGAGAGGGAGGGCTGTAGGGGCTGGAGGAGGTTACAGAGATAGGGAGGGTTGTAGGGGCTGGAGGAGGTTACAGAGATAGGGAGGGTTTTAGGGGCTGGAGGAGGTTACAGAGATAGGGAGGGTTGTAGGGGCTGGAGGAGGTTACAGAGATACGGCGGGTTGTAGGGCTGGAGGAGTTTACAGAGATATGGAGGGTTGTACGGGCTGGACGACGTTACAGAGATAGGGAGGGTTGTAGGGGCTGGAGGAGGTTACAGAGATAGGGAGGTTTGTAGGGGCTGGAGGAGGTTACAGAGATAGGGAGGGTTGTCGGGGCTGGAGGAGGTTACAGAGATAGGGAGGGTTGTAGGGGCTGGAGGAGGTTACAGAGATATGGAGGGCTGTACGGGCTGGACGACGTTACAGAGATAGGGAGGGGTGTAGGGGCTGGAGGAGGTTACAGAGATAGGGAGGGTTGTAGGGGCTGGAGGATGTTACAGAGATAGGGAGGGTTGTAGGGGCTGGAGGAGGTTACAGAAATAGGGAGGGTTGTAGGGGCTGGAGGAGGTTACAGAGATAGGGAGGGTTGTAGGGGCTGGAGGACGTTACAGAGATAGGGAGGTTTGTAGGGCTGGAGGAGGTTACAGAGATAGGGAGGGTTGTAGGGAGCTGGAGGAGGTTACAGAGATAGGGAGGGTTGTAGGGGCTGGAGGAGGTTACAGAGATAGGGAGGGTTGTAGGGGCTGGAGGAGGTTACAGAGATAGGGAGGGTTGTAGGGGCTGGAGGAGGTTACAGAGATAGAGAGGGTTGTAGGGGCTGGAGGAGGTTACAGAGATAGGGAGGGTTGTAGGGGCTGGAGGAGGTTACAGAGATAGAGAGTGTTGTAGGGGCTGGAGGAGGTTACAGAGATAGGGAGGGTTGTAGGGGCTGGAGGAGGTTACAGAGATAGGGAGGGTTGTAGGGGCTGGAGGAGGTTACAGAGATAGGGAGGTTTGTAGGGGCTGGAGGAGGTTACAGAGATAGGGAGGGTTGTAGGGGCTGGAGGAGGCTACAGAGATAGGGAGGGTTGTAGGGGCTGGAGGAGGTTACAGAGATAGGGAGGGTTGTAGGGGCTGGAGGAGGTTACAGAGATAGGGGGGTTGTAGGGGCTGGAGGAGGTTACAGAGATAGGGCGGGTTGCAGGGCTGGGGGAGGTTACAGAGATAGGGAGGGTTGTATGGGCTGGACGACGTTACAGAGATAGGGAGGGTTATAGGGGCTGGAGGGGGTTACAGAGATAGGGAGGGGTGTAGGGGCTGGAGGAGGTTACAGAGATAGGGAGGGTTGTAGGGGCTGGAGGAGGTTGCAGAGATAGCGAGGGTTGTAGGGGCTGGAGGAGGTTACAGAGATAGGGTGGGTTGTAGGGGCTGGAGGACGTTACAGAGATAGGGAGGGTTGTAGGGCTGGAGGAGGTTACAGAGATAGGGAGGGTTGTAGGGCTGGAGGAGGTTACAGAGATAGGGAGGGTTATAGGGGGCTGGAGGAGGTTTCAGAGATCGGGAGGGTTGTAGGGGCTGGAGGAGGTTACAGAGATAGGGAGGGTTGTAGGGGCTGGAGGAGGTTACAGAGATAGGGAGGCTTGTAGGGGCTGGAGGAGGTTACAGAGATAGAGAGGGTTGAAGGGGCTGGAGGAGGTTACAGAGATAGGGAGGGTTGTAGGGGCTGGAGGAGGTTACAGAGATAGGGACGGTTGTAGGGGCTGGAGGAGGTTACAGAGATAGGGAGGGTTGTAGGGGCTGGAGGAGGTTACAGAGATAGGGAGGGTTGTAGGGGCTGGAGGAGGTTACAGAGATAGGGAGGGTTGTAGGGCTGGGGAGGTTCCAGCGATAAGGAGGGTTGTAGGGGATGGAGGACGTTACAGAGATAGGGAGGGTTGTAGGGGCTGGAGAAAGTTACAGAGATAGGGAGGGTTGTAGGGGCTGGAGGAGGTTACAGAGATAGGGAGGGTTGTAGGAGCTGGAGGAGGTTACAGAGAGAGGGAGGGCTGTAGGGGCTGGAGGAGGTTACAGAGATAGGGAGGGTTGTAGGGGCTGGAGGAGGTTACAGAGATAGGGAGGGTTTTAGGGGCTGGAGGAGGTTACAGAGATAGGGAGGGTTGTAGGGGCTGGAGGAGGTTACAGAGATACGGCGGGTTGTAGGGCTGGAGGAGTTTACAGAGATATGGAGGGTTGTACGGGCTGGACGACGTTACAGAGATAGGGAGGGTTGTAGGGGCTGGAGGAGGTTACAGAGATAGGGAGGGTTGTAGGGGCTGGAGGAGGTTACAGAAATAGGGAGTGTTGTAGGGGCTGGAGGAGGTTACAGAGATAGGGAGGGTTGTAGGGGCTGGAGGAGGTTACAGAGATAGGGAGGGCTGTACGGGCTGGACGACGTTACAGAGATAGGGAGGGGTGTAGGGGCTGGAGGAGGTTACAGAGATAGGGAGGGTTGTAGGGGCTGGAGGAGGTTACAGAGATAGGGAGGGTTGTAGGGGCTGGAGGAGGTTACAGAAATAGGGAGGGTTGTAGGGGCTGGAGGAGGTTACAGAGATAGGGAGGGTTGTAGGGGCTGGAGGACGTTACAGAGATAGGGAGGTTTGTAGGGCTGGAGGAGGTTACAGAGATAGGGAGGGTTGTAGGGAGCTGGAGGAGGTTACAGAGATAGGGAGGGTTGTAGGGGCTGGAGGAGGTTACAGAGATAGGGAGGGTTGTAGGGGCTGGAGGAGGTTACAGAGATAGGGAGGGTTGTAGGGGCTGGAGGAGGTTACAGAGATAGAGAGGGTTGTAGGGGCTGGAGGAGGTTACAGAGATAGGGAGGGTTGTAGGGGCTGGAGGAGGTTACAGAGATAGAGAGGGTTGTAGGGGCTGGAGGAGGTTACAGAGATAGGGAGGATTGTAGGGGCTGGAGGAGGTTACAGAGATAGGGAGGGTTGTAGGGGCTGGAGGAGGTTACAGAGATAGGGAGGTTTGTAGGGGCTGGAGGTGGTTACAGAGATAGGGAGGGTTGTAGGGGCTGGAGGAGGCTACAGAGATAGGGAGGGTTGTAGGGGCTGGAGGAGGTTACAGAGATAGGGAGGGTTGTAGGGGCTGGAGGAGGTTACAGAGATAGGGGGGTTGTAGGGGCTGGAGGAGGTTACAGAGATAGGGCGGGTTGTGCGGCTGGAGGAGGTTACAGAGATAGTTAGGGTTGTATGGGCTGGACGACGTTACAGAGATAGGGAGGGTTATAGGGGCTGGAGGGGGTTACAGAGATAGGGAGGGGTGTAGGGGCTGGAGGAGGTTACAGAGATAGGGAGGGTTGTAGGGGCTGGAGGAGGTTACAGAGATAGTGAGGGTTGTAGGGGCTGGAGGAGGTTACAGAGATAGGGAGGGTTGTAGGGGCTGGAGGAGGTTACAGAGATAGGGCGGGTTGTAGGGCTGGAGGAGGTAACAGAGATAGAGAGGGTTGTATGGGCTGGACGACGTTACAGAGATAGGGATGGTTGTAGGGGCTGGAGGAGGTTACAGAGATATTGAGGGTTGTAGGGGCTGGAGGACGTTACAGAGATAGGGAGGGGTGTAGGGGCTGGAGGAGGTTACAGAGATAGGGAGGGTTGTAGGGGCTGGAGGAGGTTGCAGAGATAGCGAGGGTTGTAGGGGCTGGAGGAGGTTACAGAGATAGGGTGGGTTGTAGGGGCTGGAGGAGGTTACAGAGATAGGGAGGGTTGTAGGGCTGGAGGAGGTTACAGAGATAGGGAGGGTTATAGGGGGCTGGAGGAGGTTTCAGAGATCGGGAGGGTTGTAGGGGCTGGAGGAGGTTACAGAGATAGGGAGGGTTGTCGGGGCTGGAGGAGGTTACAGAGATAGGGAGGGTTGTAGGGGCTGGAGGAGTTTACAGAGATAGAGAGGGTTGTAGGGGCTGGAGGAGGTTACAGAGATAGGGAGGGTTGTAGGGGCTGGAGGAGGTTACAGAGATAGGGACGGTTGTAGGGGCTGGAGGAGGTTACAGAGATAGGGAGGGTTGTAGGGGCTGGAGGAGGTTACAGAGATAGGGAGGGTTGTAGGGGCTGGAGGAGGTTACAGAGATAGGGAGGGTTGTAGGGCTGGGGGAGGTTCCAGAGAAAAGGAGGGTTGTAGGGGATGGAGGAGGTTACAGAGATAGGGAGGGTTGTAGGGGCTGGAGAAAGTTACAGAGATAGGGAGGGTTGTTGGGGCTGGAGGAGGTTACAGAGATAGGGAGGGTTGTAGGAGCTGGAGGAGGTTACAGAGAGAGGGAGGGCTGTAGGGGCTGGAGGAGGTTACAGAGATAGGGAGGGTTGTAGGGGCTGGAGGAGGTTACAGAGATAGGGAGGGTTTTAGGGGCTGGAGGAGGTGACAGAGATAGGGAGGGTTGTAGGGGCTGGAGGAGGTTACAGAGATACGGCGGGTTGTAGGGCTGGAGGAGTTTACAGTGATATGGAGGGTTGTACGGGCTGGACGACGTTACAGAGATAAGGAGGGTTGTAGGGGCTGGAGGAGGTTACAGAAATAGGGAGGGTTGTAGGGGCTGGAGGAGGTTACAGAGATAGGGAGGGTTGTAGGGGCTGGAGGAGGTTACAGAGATAGGGAGGGTTGTAGGGGCTGGAGGAGGTTACAGAGATAGGGAGGGTTGTAGGGGCTGGAGGAGGTTACAGAGATAGAGAGGGTTGTAGGGGCTGGAGGAGGTTACAGAGATAGGGAGGGTTGTAGGGGCTGGAGGAGGTTACAGAGATAGAGAGGGTTGTAGGGGCTGGAGGAGGTTACAGAAATAGGGAGGGTTGTAGGGGCTGGAGGAGGTTACAGAGATAGGGAGGGTTGTAGGGGCTGGAGGAGGTTACAGAAATAGGGAGGGTTGTAGGGGCTGGAGGAGGTTACAGAGAAAGGGAGGGTTGTAGGGGCTGGAGGACGTTACAGAGATAGGGAGGTTTGTAGGGCTGGAGGAGGTTACAGAGATAGGGAGGGTTGTAGGGAGCTGGAGGAGGTTACAGAGATAGGGAGGGTTGTAGGGGCTGGAGGAGGTTACAGAGATAGGGAGGGTTGTAGGGGCTGGAGGAGATTACAGAGATAGGGAGGGTTGTAGGGGCTGGAGGAGGTTACAGAGATAGAGAGGGTTGTAGGGGCTGGAGGAGGTTACAGAGATAGGGAGGGTTGTAGGGGCTGGAGGAGGTTACAGAGATAGAGAGGGTTGTAGGGGCTGGAGGAGGTTACAGAGATAGGGAGGGTTGTAGGGGCTGGAGGAGGTTACAGAGATAGGGAGGGTTGTAGGGGCTGGAGGAGGTTACAGAGATAGGGAGGTTTGTAGGGGCTGGAGGAGGTTACAGAGATAGGGAGGGTTGTAGGGGCTGGAGGAGGCTCCAGAGATAGGGAGGGTTGTAGGGGCTGGAGGAGGTTACAGAGATAGGGAGAGTTGTAGGGGCTGGAGGAGGTTACAGAGATAGGGCGGGTTGTAGGGCTGGAGGAGGTTACAGAGATAGGGAGGGTTGTATGGGCTGGACGACGTTACAGAGATAGGGATGGTTGTAGGGGCTGGAGGAGGTTACAGAGATATTGAGGGTTGTAGGGGCTGGAGGAGGTTACAGAGATAGGGAGGGTTGTAGGGGCTGAAGGAGGTTGCAGAGACAGCGAGGGTTGTAGGGGCTGGAGGAGTTTACAGAGATAGGCTGGGTTGTAGGGGCTGGAGGACGTTACAGAGATAGGGAGGGTTGTAGGGCTTCAGGAGGTTACAGAGATAGGGAGGGTTGTAGGGCTGGAGGAGGTTACAGAGATAGGGAGGGTTGTAGGGGCTGGAGGAGGTTACAGAGATAGGGAGGGTTGTAGAGGCTGGAGGAGGTTACAGAGATAGAGAGGGTTGTAGGGGCTGGAGGAGGTTACAGAGATAGGGAGGGTTGTAGGGGCTGGAGGAGGTTACAGAGATAGGGACGGTTGTAGGGGCTGGAGGAGGTTACAGAGATAGGGAGGGTTGTAGGGGCTGGAGGAGGTTACAGAGATAGGGAGGGTTGTAGGGGCTGGAGGAGGTTACAGAGATAGGGAGGGTTGTAGGGCTGGGGGAGGTTCCAGAGATAAGGAGGGTTGTAGGGGATGGAGGAGGTTACAGAGATAGGGAGGGTTGTAGGGGCTGGAGAAAGTTACAGAGATAGGGAGGGTTGTAGGGGCTGGAGGAGGTTACAGAGATAGGGAGGGTTGTAGGAGCTGGAGGAGGTTACAGAGAGAGGGAGGGCTGTGGGGGCTGGAGGAGGTTACAGAGATAGGGAGGGTTGTAGGGGCTGGAGGAGGTTACAGAGATAGGGAGGGTTGTCGGGGCTGGAGGAGGTTACAGAGATACGGCGGGTTGTAGGGCTGGAGGAGTTTACAGAGATATGGAGGGTTGTACGGGCTGGACGACGTTACAGAGATAGGGAGGGGTGTAGGGGCTGGAGGAGGTTACAGAGATAGGGAGGGTTGTAGGGGCTGGAGGAGGTTACAGAGATAGGGAGGGTTGTAGGGGCTGGAGGAGGTTACAGAGATAGGGAGGGTTGTAGGGGCTGGAGGAGGTTACAGAGATAGGGAGGGTTGTAGGGGCTGGAGGAGGTTACAGAGATAGGGAGGGTTGTAGGGAGCTGGAGGAGGTTACAGAGATAGGGAGGGTTGTAGGGGCTGGAGGAGGTTACAGAGATAGGGAGGGTTGTAGGGGCTGGAGGAGGTTACAGAGATAGGGAGGGTTGTAGGGGCTGGAGGAGGTTACAGAGATAGAGAGGGTTGTAGGGGCTGGAGGAGGTTACAGAGATAGGGAGGGTTGTAGGGGCTGGAGGAGGTTACAGAGATAGAGGGGGTTGTAGGGGCTGGAGGAGGTTACAGAGATAGGGAGGGTTGTAGGGGCTGGAGGAAGTTACAGAGATAGGGAGGGTTGTAGGGGCTGGAGGATGTTACAGAGATAGGGAGGTTTGTAGGGGCTGGAGGAGGTTACAGAGATAGGGAGGGTTGTAGGGGCTGGAGGAGGCTACAGAGATAGGGAGGGTTGTAGGGGCTGGAGGAGGTTACAGAGATAGGAGGGTTGTAGGGGCTGGAGGAGGTTACAGAGATAGGGGGGGTTGTAGGGGCTGGAGGAGGTTACAGAGATAGGGCGGGTTGTAGGGCTGGAGGAGGTTACAGAGATAGGGAGGGTTGTATGGGCTGGACGACGTTACAGAGATAGGGAGGGTTATAGGGGCTGGAGGGGGTTACAGAGATAGGGAGGGGTGTAGGGGCTGGAGGAGGTTACAGAGATAGGGAGGGTTGTAGGGGTTGGAGGAGGTTACAGAGATAGTGAGGGTTGTAGGGGCTGGAGGAGGTTACAGAGATAGGGAGGGTTGTAGGGGCTGGAGGATGTTACAGAGATAGGGACGGTTGTAGGGGCTGGAGGACGTTACAGAGATAGGGAGGCGTGTAGGGGCTGGAGGAGGTTACAGAGATAGGGAGGGTTGTAGGGACTGGAGGAGGTTACAGAGATAGGGAGGCGTGTAGGGGCTGGAGGAGGTTACAGAGATAGGGAGGGTTGTAGGGGCTGGAGGAGGTTACAGAGATAGGGAGGGTTGTAGAGGCTGGAGGAGGTTACAGAGATAGGGAGGGTTGTAGAGGCTGGAGGAGGTTACAGAGATCGGGAGGGTTGTAGGGGCTGGAGGATGTCATAGAGTCATAGAGTTATACAGCACGGATAGAGGCCCTTCGGCCCATCGTGTCCGTGCCGGCCATCAAGCCTGTCTAATCTAATCCCATATTCCAGCATTTGGTCCGTAGCCTTGTATGTTATGGCATTTCAAGTGCTCATCCAAATGCTTCTTAAATGTTGTGAGGGTTCCTGCCTCCACAACCCTTTCAGGCAGTGAGTTCCAGACTCCAACCACCCTCTGGGTGAAAAAGTTCTTTCTCAAATCCCCTCTAAACCTCCCGCCCTTTACCTTGAATCTATGCCCCCTAGCTATTGACCCTTCCACTAAGGGAAAAAGCTCCTCAGTATCCATCCTATCCATGCCCTCATAGTTTTGTACACCTCAATCATGTCCCCCCTCAGCCTCCTCTGCTCCAAGGAAAACAAACCCAATCTGCCCAGTCTTTCTTCATAGCTGAAGCGCTCCAGCCCCGGTAACATCCTGGTGAACCTCCTCTGCACCCTCTCCAAAGCGATCACATCCTTCCTGTAGTATGGCGACCAGAACTGCACACAGTATTCCAGCTGTGGCCTAACCAGTGTTTTATACAGCTCCATCATAACCTCCTTGCTCTTATATTCTTTGCCTCGGCTAATGAAGGCAAGTATCCCATATGCCTTTTTTACCACCTTATCCACCTGTTCCGCCGCCTTCAGGGATCTGTGTACTTGCACACCCAGATCCCTCTGCCCCTCCGTCTTGCCTAGGGTCTTACCATTCATTGTGTATTCCCTTGCCTTGTTAGTCCCCCCAAAGTGCATCACCTCGCACTTTTCTGGGTTAAATTCCATGTGCCACTGTTCCGCCCATCTGACCAACCCATCTATATCGTCCTGCAGACTGAGGCTACAGAGATAGGGAGGGTTGTAGGGGCTGGAGGACGTTACAGAGATAGGGAGGGTTGTAGGGCTGGAGGAGGTTACAGAGATAGGTAGGGTTGTAGGGCTGGAGGACATTACAGAGATAGGGAGGGTTGTAGGGGGCTGGAGGAGGTTACAGGGATAGGGAGGGTTGTAGGGGCTGGAGGAGGTTACAGAGATAGGGAGGGTTGTAGGGGCTGGAGTACGTTACAGAGATAGGGAGGGTTGTAGGGCTGGAGGAGGTTACAGAGATAGGGAGGGTTGTAGGGAGCTGGAGGAGGTTACAGAGATAGGGAAGGTTGTAGGGGCTGGAGGAGGTTACAGAGATAGGGAGGGTTGTAGGGGCTGGAGGAGGTTACAGAGATAGGGAGGGTTGTAGGGGCTGGAGGAGGTTACAGAGATAGGGAGGGTTGTAGGGGCTGGAGGAGGTTACAGAGATAGGGAGGGTTGTAGGGGCTGAAGGAGGTTACAGAGATAGGGAAGGTTGTAGGGGCTGGAGGAGGTTACAGAGATAGGGAGGGTTGTAGGGGCTGGCGGAGGTTACAGAGATAGGGAGGGTTGTA
>NW_028225180.1:17636878-17696878 GCF_052327205.1 Somniosus microcephalus
CCCGTGGCAGATATGGAGAGGGGGGTGTGAGGGAGAGAGTGAGAGAGGGAGAGGGAGTGAGAGGGGTGAGAGAGAGAGAGAATGAGAGAAGGGGAGAGGGAGTGAGAGAAGGGGTGAGAGAGAGAGCAGGAGTGAGGTGTGGAGTGATTTCCCGCTCCCTCCCTCCCTTTCTATCTCTCTCGCTCTCTTTATCCCCTCTCTCTCTATCCCTCGCTATCACTCTCCTTTTCTAGGCCTCTTTCTATCTCTATCTTTCTTTCTCTCCCTTTCTATCTCTCTTTCTATCTGTTTCTATGTCTCTCCCTTTCTGTCCTCTCTCACTTTCTATCTCTCTATCCCTCTCTCTCTCTCTATGCTCTCCATCTTTCTATCTCTCTCTCTCTCTCCTCTCTTTCTATCTCTTTCTCTGTCCTCTCTCTCTTTCTATCTCTCTCTCTATCCTTCTCTCTTTCTATCTCTTTATCTCTCTCTTTCTATCTCTCCCTCTATCCCCTTTCTCTTTCTATCTCTGTATCCCCTCCCTTGTCTAACGCGAGCCCGTCTTCCTCCTCTTCCCGTAGCCTCCCGCTCTGGATCGCCCGCATCCTGGAGACGGCCACCCGCAAGAGACGGAACCGGAGCCGGAGACACGAGGCGTATCGACTGATCGGACGGAGACTGGTAGGGCAACTCGCCGGGGATTCTCCGACAGCCCCTCCCATAGCCCGACCCAGCGAACCCCGACCCCTGACCCCCAAACCATTCCCCAACACTGAACCCCAAACCATTCCCCCGAACCCTGACCCCTGACCCACAAACCATTCCCCTGAACCTAAACCATTCCCTGACCCCTGACCCACAAACCAATCCCCGACCCCCGAACCGTTCCCCGACCCCTGACCCCAAACCGTTCCCTGACCCCTGACCCCAAACCGTTCCCTGACCCCCAAACCGTTCCCTGACCCCCAAACCGTTCCCTGACCCTGACCCCCAAACCGTTCCCTGACCCCTAAACTGTTCCCTGACCCCCAAACTGTTCCCTGACCCCTGACCCCCAAACCGTTCCCTGACCCTGACCCCCAAACCGTTCCCTGATCCCTGACCCCCAAACTGTTCCCTGACCCCTGACCCCCAAACCATTCCCTGATCCCTGACCCCCAAACCATTCCCCGACCCCTGACCCCAAAACTTTCCCCGACCCCTAAACCATTCCCCGACCCCTGACCCCAAAACTTTCCCCGACCCCTAAACCATTCCCCGACCCCTGACCCCAAAACTTTCCCCAACCCCTGACCCATAAACATTTCCCCGACCCCTGACCCTTAAAGCTTTACCCGAAATTTTACCCGACCCCCAAACCTTTCTCGCCGACCCCAAAATCTTAGCGGGACCCCTGACCCCCAAACCTTACCCCGAGCCCCAAAAATTACCCCTGGCCTCTGAACCTTTCCCCTGACCCCCAAACCTTTGCCCAACCCCTGACTGCAAAAACTTTCCCTTGACCCCTGACCCCATACTTTCCCCTGACCCCCAAACCTTACCCCGAGCCCCAAACATTACCCCTGACCTCTGAACCCTTCCCCGACCCCCAAACCTTCCCCCGACCCCCCGTGACACTAATGGTCTTCAGTCACCTCCCCTCGATCCACAGATCTCCGTTAACCCCCCTCTCTCTCTCCCGAGCAGTGGAAAGCAGGGCTCGGACTCCAGCGCTGCCCATGGCCGACCTACGTCTACCCGCGGGAGCTGAAAGAGGCCGTGCGCCAGGCCTTCCCCGGACAGCTGCGGGATTATCCCGACCCACAGCACAGCAGGGTAAGGATCGTATGGAGCGTTACCCGTTCTGGGGGAGGGGGAGGGACGCCTGGAGGGAGAGGAGTCCTGGGATTATACACCCCTGGTATCTCACCTCGCCCTCCTCCCGCCCCGAGCCCTAGGCTGTCAGTGTCGGAGGGATATTCGCAAGTGGCGTGCATCGCGGTGCAACTCCATTCCCGTCTTCACCTGGACCCAGTCTCGCACGGACCCTGGCGCTGGGTTACTGTGGGAGCGTCGCTCAATCCTGTCCCTTCTCCACTTCCACACTCAATCCTGTCCCTTCTCCACTTCCACACTCAATCCTGTCCCTTCTCCACTTCCACACTCAATCCTGTCCCTTCTCCACTTCCACACTCAATCCTGTCCCTTCTCCACTTCCACACTCAATCCTGTCCCTTCTCCACTTTCACTCTTGCGTACAGATAAAAACACACAGAAACCACCCCTTTAACCCAGGGGCGACTGGACAGTGATCAGGAGCAGGAACGCTGACTGATTTCCGCTCTCTCTAACCCAGAGGTCACTGGACAGTGGTCAGGATCAGGAACCCTGGTTAGAGTAAAGCTCCCTCTACACTGTCCCATCAAAAACTCCCAGGGCAGGTACAACACAAGTTAGATACAGATTAAAGCTCACTCTAGTGTCCCATCAAACCCTCCCAGGGCTGGTACAGCACGGGTTAGATACAGAGTAAAGCTCCCTCTACACTGTCCCCATCAAACACTCCCAGGGCAGGTACAGCACGGGTTAGATACAGAGTAAAGCTTCCTCTACACTGTCCCATCAAACACTCCCAGGGCAGGTACAGCACGGGTTAGATACACAGTAAAGCTCCCTCTACACTGTTCCCATCAAACACTCCCAGGGGAGGTACAGCACGGGTTAGATACAGAGTAAAGCTCCCTCTACACTGTCCCATCAAACACTCCCAGGGCAGGTACAGCATGGGTTAGATACAGAGTAAAGCTCCCTCTACACTGATCCCATCAAACACTCCCAGGGCAGGTATAGCACGGGGTTAGATACAGAGTAAAGCTCCCTCTACACTGTCCCATCAAACACTCCCAGGGCAAGTACAACACAGGTTAGATACAGAGTAAAGCTCCCTCTACACTGTCCCATCAAACACTCCCAGGGCAGGTACAGCACGGGTTAGATACAGAGTAAAGCTCCATCTACACTGTCCCATCAAACACTCCCAGGGCAAGTACAACACGGGTTAGATACAGAGTAAAGCTCCCTCTACACTGTCCCATCAAACACTCCCAGGGCAGGTACAGCACAGGTTAGATTCAGAGTAAAGCTCCCTCTACAGTGTCCCATCAAACACTCCCAGGGCAGGTACAGCACGGGTTAGATACAGAGTAAAGCTCCCTCTACACTGTCCCATCAAACACTCCCAGGGCAGGTACAGCACGGGTTAGATACAGAGTAAAGCTCCCTCTACACTGTCCCATCAAACACTCCCAGGGCAGGTACAGCACGGGGTTAGATACAGAGTAAAGCTCCCTCTACACTGTCCCATCAAACACTCCCAGGGCAGGTACAGCACGGGTTAGATACAGAGTAAAGCTCCCTGCTACACTGTCCCATCAAACACTCCCAGGGCAGGTACAGCACGGGTTAGATACAGAGTAAAGCTCCCTGTACACTGTCCCATCAGACACTCCCAGGGCAGGTACAGCACGGGTTAGATACAGAGTAAAGCTCCCTCTACACTGTCCCATCAAACACTCCCAGGGCAGGTACAGCACGGGTTAGATTCAGAGTAAAGCTCCCTCTACAGTGTCCCATCAAACACTCCCAGGACAGGTACAGCACGGGTTAGAAACATAGAAACATAGAAGATAGGAGCAGGAGTAGGCCATTTGGCCCCTCGAGCCTGCTCCGCCATTCAATGCGATCATGGCTGATCAGCCAAATTCAGTCCCCGGTCCCTGCTTTCTCCCCATACCCCTTGATCCCTTTAGCCTTAAGAAATATATCCAACACCTTCTTGACTATATTTAATGAATTGGCCTCTACTGCCTTGTGTGGTAGAGAATTCCACAGGTTCACCACTCTCTGGGTGAAGAAATTCCTCCTCATTTCTGTCCTAAATGGCTTACCCTTTATCCTTAGACTGTGACCCCTGGTTCTGGATTCTCCGACCATCGGGAACATCCTTCCTGCATCTAGTCTGTCCAGGCCTGACAGAATTTTATAAGTTTCAATGAGATCCCCACTCATTCTTCTAAACTCCAGCGAGTACAAGCCCAATCGATCCAATCTCTCCTCATACGTCATTCCTGCCATCCCAGGTATCAGCCTGGTGAACCTTCACTGAACTCCTTCCATGGCAAGAAAATCCTTCCTCAGATAAGGCGACCAAAACTGCACACAATACTCAAGATGTGGTCTCACCAAGGCCCTGTACAACTGCAGCAAGACATCCTTGTTCCTGTACTCGAACCCTCTCGCTCCGAAGGCCAACATACCATTTGCCTTCTTAACCGCCTGCTGCACCTGCATGCTTACCTTCAGCGACTGGTGCACAAGGACACCCAGGTCTCATTGCACTTCCCCTTCTCCCAATCTACTGCCATTCAGATAATAATCTGCCTTCCTGTATTTGACACCAAATTGGATAACCTCACATTTATCCACGTTATATTGCATCTGCCATGCTTCTGCCCAATCACCCAACCTGTCCAAATCACCCTGTAGTTTTTCGGCATCCTCCTCACAGCACACACGTCCACCCAGCTTTGTGCCGTCTGCAAATTTGGAGATATTACATCTAGTTCCCTTGTCTAGATCATTACTATATATTGTGAATAGCTGGGGTCCAAGGACTGATCCCTGCGGTACCCCACTAGTCACTGCCTGCCACTCGGAAAAAGACCCGTTTGTTCCAACTCTTTGCTTTCTATCTGCCAACCAGTTCTCTATCCAAGTCAATACCTTGCCCCCAATCCCATGTGCCTTAACTTTACACGCTAATCTCTTATGTGGGACGTTATCGAAAGCCTTCTGAAAGTTCAAATACACCACATCCACTGGTTCTCCCAGGGCAGGTACCGCACGGGTTAGATACAGAGCAAAGCTCTCTCTACACTGTCCCCATCAAACACTCCCAGGGCAGCTGCAGCACGGGGTTAGATACAGAGTAAAGCTCCCTCTACACTGTCCCATCAAACACTCCCAGGGTAGGTACAGAACGGGTTAGAAACAGAGTAAAGCTCCCTCTACACTGTCCCATCAAATACTGTCCGGGCAGGTACTGCATGGGTTAAATACAAAGTAAAGCTCCCTCTAGTGTCCCATCAAACACTCCCAGGGCAGGTATAGCACGGGTTAGATACAGAGCAAAGCTCTCTCTACACTGTCCCCATCAAACACTCCCAGGGCAGGTACAGCACGGGGTTAGATACAGAGTAAACCTCACTCTACACTGTCCCGTCAAAAACTCCCAGGGCTAGTACAGCATGAGTTAGATACAGAGTAAAGCTCCCTCTACACTGTCCCATCAAACACTCCCAGGGCAGGTACAGCACGGGTTAGACATAATTTAAAGGAGGGGGGGGGGGGGGGGGGGGGGGGGGGGGGGGGGGGGGGGTGACAGAACGGGTTAGATACAGAGTAAAGCTCCCTCTACACTGTCCCGTCAAACACTCCCAGGGCAGGTACTGCATGGGTTAGATACAAAGTACAGCTCCCTCTACACTGTCCCGTCAAAAACTCCCAGGGCAAGTACAACATGAGTTAGATACAGAGTAAAGCTCCCTCTAGTGTCCCGTCAAACACTCCCAGGGCAGGTATAGCATGGGTTATATACAGAGTAAAGCTCGCTCTGCACTGTCCCATCACACACTCCCAGGGGAGGTACAGCACGGGTTAGATACAGAGTAAAGCCCCCTCTGCACTGTCCCATCAAACACTCCCAGGGCAGGTACAGCACGGGTTAGACACAGAGTAAAGCTCCCTCTACACTGTCCCATCAAACCCTCCCAGGGCTGGTACAGCACGGGTTAGATACAGAGTAAAGCTCCCTCTACACTGTCCCATCAAACACTCCCAGGGCAGGTGTAGCACGGGGTTAGATACAGAGTAAACCTCACTCCACACTGTCCCGTCAAAAACTCCCAGGGCAAGTACAGCATGAGTTAGATACAGAGTAAAGCTCCCTCTACACTGTCCCATAAAAACTCCCAGGGCAGGTACAGCACGGGGTTAGATACAGATTAAAGCTCCCTCTAGTGTCCCATCAAACACTGCCAGGGCAGGTATAGCATGGGTTATATACAGAGTAAAGCTCGCTCTGCACTGTCCCATCAAACACACCCAGGGGAGGTACAGCACGGGTTAGATACAGAGTAAAGCTCCCTCTACACTGTCCCCATCAAACACTCCCAGGGCAGGTGTAGCACGGGGTTAGATACAGAGTAACCTCACACTCCCATCAGGGCAGTACAGCATGAGTAATACAGAGTAAGCCCCTACACACTGTCCATAAAACTCCCAGGGCAGTACAGCACTGAGTTAGATACAGAGTAAAGCTCCCTCTACACTGTCCATAAAACTCCAGGGCAGGTACAGCACGGGGTTAGATACAGATTAAAGCTCCCTCTAGTGTCCCATCAAACACTGCCAGGGCAGGTATAGCATGGGTTATATACAGAGTAAAGCTCGCTCTGCACTGTCCCATCAAACACACCCAGGGGAGGTACAGCACGGGTTAGATACAGAGTAAAGCTCCCTCTACACTGTCCCATCGAACATTCCCAGGGCAGGTACAGCACGGGTTAGATACAGAGTAAAGCTCCCTCTACACTGTCCCATCAAACACTCCCAGGGCAGGTACAGCACGGGTTAGATACAGAGTAAAGCTTCCTCTAAACTGTCCCATCAAACACTCCCAGGACAGGTACAGCACGGGTTAGAAACATAGAAACATAGAAGATAGGAGCAGGAGTAGGCCATTCGGCCCCTCGAGCCTGCTCCGCCATTCAATGCGATCATGGCTGATCAGCCAAATTCAGTACCCGGTCCCTGCTTTCTCCCCATACCCCTTGATCCCTTTAGCCTTAAGAAATATATCCAACTCCTTCTTGACTATATTGAATGAATTGGCCTCTACTGCCTTGTGTGGTAGAGAATTCCACAGGTTCACCACTCTCTGGGTGAAGAAATTCCTCCTCATTTCTGTCCTAAATGGCTTACCCCTTATCATTAGACTGTGACCCCTGGTTCTGGATTCCCCGACCATCGGGAACATCCTTCCTGCGTCTAGTCTGTCCAGACCTGTCAGAATTTTATAAGTTTCAATGAGATACCCTCTCGTTCTTCTAAACTCTAGCGAGTACAAGCCCAATCGATCCAATCTCTCCTCATACGTCATTCCTGCCATCCCAGGTATCAGCCTGGTGAATCTTTGCTGCACTCCCTCCATGGCAAGAACATCCTTCCTCAGATAAGGCGACCAAAACTGCACACAATACTCAAGATGTGGTCTCACCAAGGCCCTGTACAACTGCAGCAAGACATCCTTGTTCCTGTACTCGAACCCTCTCGCTCCGAAGGCCAACATACCATTTGCCTTCTTAACCGCCTGCTGCACCTGCATGCTTACCTTCAGCGACTGGTGCACAAGGACACCCAGGTCTCGTTGCACTTCCCCTTCTCCCAATCTATTGCCATTCAGATAATAATCTGCCTTCCTGTATTTGACACCAAAGTGGATAACCTCACATTTATCCACGTTATATTGCATCTGCCATGCTTCTGCCCAATCACCCAACCTGTCCAAATCACCCTGTAGTTTTTCGGCATCCTCCTCACAGCACACACGTCCACCCAGCTTTGTGTCGTCTGCAAATTTGGAGATATTACATCTAGTTCCCTTGTCTAGATCATTACTATATATTGTGAATAGCTGGGGTCCAAGGACTGATCCCTGCGGTACCCCACTAGTCACTGCCTGCCACTCGGAAAAAGACCCGTTTATTCCAACTCTTTGCTTTCTATCTGCCAACCAGTTCTCTATCCAAGTCAATACCTTGCCCCCAATCCCATGTGCATTAACTTTACACGCTAATCTCTTATGTGGGACCTTATCGAAAGCCTTCTGAAAGTTCAAATACACCACATCCACTGGTTCTCCCAGGGCAGGTACAGCACGGGTTAGATACAGAGCAAAGCACTGTCCCCATCAAACACTCCCAGGGCAGGTACAGCACGGGGTTAGATACAGAGTAAACCTCACTCTACACTGTCCCGTCAAAAACTCCCAGGGCAAGTACAGAATGAGTTAGATACAGAGTAAAGCTCCCTCTACACTGTCCCATCAAACACTCCCAGGTCAGGTACAGCACGGGTTAGACACAGAGTAAAGCTCCCTCTACACTGTCCCATCAAACACTCCCAGGGCAGGTACAGAACGGGTTAGATACAGAGTAAAGCTCCCTCTACACTGTCCCATCAAACACTCCCAGGGCAGGTACTGCATGGGTTAGATACAAAGTACAGCTCCCTCTATACTGTCCCATCAAACACTCCCAGGGCAGGTACAGCACAGGTTAGATACAGAGTAAACCTCGCTCTGCACTGTCCCGTCAAAAACTCCCAGGGCAAGTACAACATGAGTTAGATACAGAGTAAAGCTCCCTCTAGTGTCCCATCAAACACTCCCAGGGCAGGTATAGCATGGGTTATATACAGAGTAAAGCTCGCTCTGCACTGTCCCATCAAACACTCCCAGGGGCGGTACAGCACGGGTTAGATACAGAGTAAAGCTCCCTCTAAACTGTCCCATCAAACACTCCCAGGGCAGGTACAGCACGGGTTAGACACAGAGTAAAGCTCCCTCTACACTGTCCCATCAAACCCTCCCAGGGCTGGTACAGCACGGGTTAGATACAGAGTAAAGCTCCCTCTACGCTGTCCCCATCAAACACTCCCAGGGCAGGTATAGCATGGGGTTAGATACAGAGTAAACCTCACTCTACACTGTCCCGTCAAAAACTCCCAGGGCAAGTACAGCATGAGTTAGATACAGAGTAAAGCTCCCTCTACACTGTCCCATCAAAACCTCCCAGGGCAGGTACAGCACACGTTAGATACAGATTAAAGCTCCCTCTAGTGTCCCATCAAACACTCCCAGGGCAGGTACAGCACGGCTTCGATACAGAGTAAATCTCCCTCTACACTGTCCCATCAAACGCTCCCAGGGTAGGTACAACACGGGTTAGATACAGAGTAAAGCTCCCTCTACACTGTCCCATCAAACACTCCCAGGACAGGTACAGCACGGTGTTAGATACAGAGTAAAGCTCCCTCTGCACTGTCCCATCAAACACTCCCAGGACAGGTACAGCACGGTGTTAGATACAGAGTAAAGCTCCCTCTACACTGTCCCATCAAACACTCCCAGGACAGGTACAGCACGGTGTTAGATACAGAGTAAAGCTTCCTCTAAACTGTCCCATCAAACACTCCCAGGACAGGTACAGCACGGGTTAGAAACATAGAAGATAGGAGCAGGAGTCGGCCATTTGGCCCCTCGAGCCTGCTGCACCATTCAATGCGATCATGGCTGATCAGCCAAATTCAGTACCCGGTCCCTGCTTTCTCCCCATACCCCTTGATCCCTTTAGCCTTAAGAAATATATCCAACTCCTTCTTGAATATATTTAATGAATTGGCCTCTACTGCCTTCTGTGGTAGAGAATTCCACAGGTTCACCACTCTCTGGGTGAAGAAATTCCTCCTCATTTCTGTCCTAAATGGCTTACCCCTTATCCTTAGACTGTGACCCCTGGTTCTGGATTCCCCGACCATCGGGAACATCCTCCCTGCATCTAGTCTGTCCAGTCCTGTCAGAAATTTATAAGTTTCAATGAGATACCCTCTCATTCTTCTAAACTGCAGCGAGTACAAGCCCAATCGATCCAATCTCTCCTCATACGTCATTCCTGCCATCCCAGGTATCAGCCTGGTGAATCTTCGCTGCACTCCCTCCATGGCAAGAACATCCTTCCTCAGATAAGGCGACCAAAACTGCACACAATACTCAAGATGTGGTCTCACCAAGGCCCTGTACAACTGCAGCAAGACATCCTTGTTCCTTTATTCAAACCCTCTCGCCATGAAGGCCAACATACCATTTGCCTTCTTAACCGCCTGCTGCACCTGCATGCTTACCTTCAGTGACTGGTGCACAAGGACACCCAGGTCTCATTGCACTTCCCCTTCTCCCAATCTATTGCCGTTCAGATAATAATCTGCCTTCCTGTATTTGACACCAAAGTGGATAACCTCACATTTATCCACGTTATATTGCATCTGCCATGCTTCTGCCCAATCACCCAACCTGTCCAAATCACCCTGTAGTTTTTCGGCATCCTCCTCACAGCACACACACACACCCAGCTTTGTGTCGTCTGCAAATTTAGAGATATTACATCTAGTTCCCTTGTCTAGATCATTACTATATATTGTGAATAGCTGGGGTCCAAGGACTGATCCCTGCGGTACCCCACTAGCCACTGCCTGCCACTCAGAAAAAGACCCGTTTATTCCAACTCTTTGCTTTCTGTCTGCCAACCAGTTCTCTATCCAAGTCAATACCTTGCCCCCAATCCCATGTGCCTTAACTTTACCTGCTAATCTCTTATGTGGGACCTTATCGAAGGCCTTCTGAAAGTTCAAATACACCACATCCACTGGTTCTCCCAGGGCAGGTACAGCACGGGTTAGATACAGAGCAAAGCTCTCTCTACACTGTCCCCATCAAACACTCCCAGGGCAGGTACAGCACGGGTTAGATACAGAGCAAAGCTCTCTCTACACTGTCCCGTCAAAAACTCCCAGGGCAAGTACAGCATGAGTTAGATACAGAGTAAAGCTCCCTCTACACTGTCCCCATCAAACACTCCCAGGGCAGGTACGGCACGGGGTTAGATACAGAGTAAACCTCACTCTACACTGTCCCGTCAAAAACTCCCAGGGCAAGTACAGAATGAGTTAGATACAGAGTAAAGCTCTCTCTACAGTGTCCCATCAAACACTCCCAGGGCAGGTACAGCACGGGTTAGATACAGAGTAAAGCTCCCTCTACACTGTCCCATCAAACACTCCCAGGGCAGGTACAGCACGGGTTAGATACAGAGTAAAGCTCCCTCTACACTGTCCCATCAAACACTCCCAGTGCAGGTATAGCATGGGTTAGATACAGAGTAAAGCTCCCTCTACACTGTCCCATCAAACACTCCCAGGGCAGGTACAGCACGGGTCCCTCAACACCTCCTCTCTGGTGAAGAAGGCCCAGCAGCGCCTATATTTCTTGAGGAGGCTGAAGGGATGTAATCTGTCACCCCCGATCCTCTCTAACTTCTACCGCTGCACTATAGAGAGCATCCTGACAAACTGTATCACGGTATGGTACGGCAGCTGTAGCTCCCATGACCGGAAAGCCCTGCAGCGGGTAGTCAAAACTGCCCAACGCATTACCGGCACCCGGCTACCGACCATAGAACATATCTATCAGAAATGCTGCCTATCGAGGGCACGGTCCATCATCAAAGACCCTAACCACCCCAGCCACAGTCTGTTCGCCCTCCTACCATCTGGAAGACGCTACAGATGCATTCGCACCCGTACGACCAGATTTAGGAACAGCTTCTTTCCCAGGGCTGTCATCCTACTGAACTCCACAAATAAACACTAAAGCCTGCACATCTGCCAATGCACTTTATTATGGTCATATTTATGCTAATATACTGCAAGCCAAATTGTATAAATGTATGTTGAATGTTTAAGTGTCTTAATCCAAATTGTACACTCTCGGGAGCCACAAGCCTACATTTCGTTGTACTGCACTTGTGCACTAACAATGACAATAAAAGTTGATTTGATTTGATTTGATTTGATTTGAGTAAAGCTCCCTCTACACTGTCCCATCAAACACTCCCAGGGCAGGTACAGCACGGGTTAGATACAGAGCAAAGCTTCCTCTACACTGTCCCATCAAACACTCCCAGGGCAGGTACAGCACGGGGTTAGATACAGAGTAAACCTCACTCTACACTGTCCCGTCAAAAACTCCCAGGGCAAGTACAGCATGAGTTAGATACAGAGTAAAGCTCCCTCTACACTGTCCCATCAAACACTCCCAGGGCAGGTACAGCACGGGTTAGATACAGAGTAAAGCTCCCTCTACACTGTCCCATCAAACACTCCCAGGGCAGGTACAGCACGGGTTAGATACAGAGTAAAGCTCCCTCTACACTGTCCCATCAAACACTCCCAGGGCAGGTACAGCACGGGTTATATACAGAGTAAAGCTCCCTCTACACTGTCCCATCAAACACTCCCAGGACAGGTACAGCACGGGTTAGATACAGAGTAAAGCTCCCTCTACACTGTCCCATCAAACACTCCCAGGGCAGGTACAGCACGGGTTATATACAGAGTAAAGCTCCCTCTACACTGTCCCATCAAACACTCCCAGGGCAGGTACAGCACGGGTTAGATACAGAGTAAAGCTCCCTCTACACTGTCCCATCAAACACTCCCAGGGCAGGTACAGCACAGGTTAGATACAGAGTAAAGCTCCCTCTACACTGTCCCATCAAACACTCCCAGGGCAGGTACAGCACGGGTTAGATACAGAGTAAAGCTCCCTCTACACTGTCCCATCAAACACTCCCAGGGCAGGTACAGCACGGGTTAGATACAGAGTAAAGCTCCCTCTACACTGTCCCCATCAAACACTCCCAGGGCAGGTACGGCACGGGGTTAGATACAGAGTAAACCTCACTCTACACTGTCCCGTCAAAAACTCCCAGGGCAAGTACAGCATGAGTTAGATACAGAGTAAAGCTCCCTCTACACTGTCCCATCAAATACTGTCCGGGCAGGTACAGCACAGGGTTAGATACAGAGTAAAGCTCCCTCTACACTGTCCCATCAAACACTCCCAGGGCAGTTACAGCACGGGATTAGATACAGAGTAAAGCTCCCTCTACACTGTCCCATCAAACACTCCCAGGGCAGGTACAGCACGGGTTAGATAGAGAGTAAAGCTCCCTCTACACCGTCCCATCAAACACTCCCAGGGCAGGTACAGCACGGGTTAGATACAGAGTAAAGCTCCCTCTACACTGTCCCATCAAATACTGTCTAGGCAGATACAGCACGAGTTAGATACAGAGTAAAGCTCCCTCTACACTGTCCCATCAAACACTCCCAGGGCTGATACAGCACGGGTTAGATACAGAGTAAAGCTCCCTCTACACTGTCCCATCAAACCCTCCCAGGGCAGGTACAGCACGGGTTAGATACGGAGTAAAGCTCTCTCTACAGTGTCCCATCAAACACTCCCAGGGCAGGTACAGCACGGGTTAGATACAGAGTAAAGCTCCCTCTACACTGTCCCATCAAACACTCCCAGGGCAGGTACAGCACGGGTTAGATACAGAGTAAAGCTCCCTCTACACTGTCCCATCAAACACTCCCAGGGCAGGTACAGCACGGGTCCCTCAACACCTCCTCTCTGGTGAAGAAGGCCCAGCAGCGCCTATATTTCTTGAGGAGGCTGAAGGGATGTAATCTGTCACCCCTGATCCTCTCTAACTTCTACCGCTGCACTATAGAGAGCATCCTGACAAACTGTATCACGGTATGGTATGGCAGCTGTAGCTCCCATGACCGGAAAGCCCTGCAGCGGGTAGTCAAAACTGCCCAACGCATTACCGGCACCCGGCTACCGACCATAGAACATATCTATCAGAAATGCTGCCTATCGAGGGCACGGTCCATCATCAAAGACCCTACCCACCCCAGCCACAGTCTGTTCGCCCTCCTACCATCTGGAAGACGCTACAGATGCACTCGCACCCGTACGACCAGATTTAGGAACAGCTTCTTTCCCAGGGCTGTCATCCTACTGAACTCCACAAATAAACATTAAAGCCTGCACATCTGCCAATGCACTTTATTATGGTCATATTTATGCTAATATACTGCAAGCCAAATTGTATAAATGTATGTTGAATGTTTAAGTGTCTTAATCCAAATTGTACACTCTCGGGAGCCACAAGCCTACATTTCGTTGTACTGCACTTGTGCACTAACAATGACAATAAAATTTGATTTGATTTGATTTGAGTAAAGCTCCCTCTACACTGTCCCATCAAACACTCCCAGGGCAGGTACAGCACGGGTTAGATACAGAGTAAAGCTCCCTCTACACTGTCCCATCAAACACTCCCAGGGCAGGTACAGCACGGGTTAGATACAGAGTAAAGCTCCCTCTACACTGTCCCATCAAACACTCCCAGGGCAGGTACAGCACGGGTTAGATACAGAGTAAAACTCCCTCTACACTGTCCCATCAAACACTCCCAGGGCAGGTACAGCACGGGTTATATACAGAGTAAAGCTCCCTCTACAGTGTCCCATCAAACACTCCCAGGACAGGTACAGCACGGGTTAGATACAGAGTAAAGCTCCCTCTACACTGTCCCATCAAACACTCCCAGGGCAGGTACAGCACGGGTTATATACAGAGTAAAGCTCCCTCTACACTGTCCCATCAAACACTCCCAGGGCAGGTACAGCACGGGTTAGATACAGAGTAAAGCTCCCTCTACACTGTCCCATCAAACACTCCCAGGGCAGGTACAGCAGAGGTTAGATACAGAGTAAAGCTCCCTCTACACTGTCCCATCAAACACTCCCAGGGCAGGTACAGCACGGGTTAGATACAGAGTAAAGCTCCCTCTATACTGTCCCATCAAACACTCCCAGGGCAGGTACAGCACGGGTTATATACAGAGTAAAGCTCCCTCTACAGTGTCCCATCAAACACTCCCAGGACAGGTACAGCACGGGTTAGATACAGAGTAAAGCTCCCTCTACACTGTCCCATCAAACACTCCCAGGGCAGGTACAGCACGGGTTATATACAGAGTAAAGCTCCCTCTACACTGTCCCATCAAACACTCCCAGGGCAGGTACAGCACGGGTTAGATACAGAGTAAAGCTCCCTCTACACTGTCCCATCAAACACTCCCAGGGCAGGTACAGCAGAGGTTAGATACAGAGTAAAGCTCCCTCTACACTGTCCCATCAAACACTCCCAGGGCAGGTACAGCACGGGTTAGATACAGAGTAAAGCTCCCTCTGCACTGTCCCCATCAAACACTCCCAGGGCTGGTACAGCACGGGGTTGGATACAGAGTAAAGCTCCCTCTACACTGACCAATTGTCCTGCTCCTACTAGTGAGGTTGACTGAAAGGCCAGTGGGGTGGGGGCGATGTGACTTGAACCGTTTTTGCGCTGACTGAACGCTCTTCCTTTCCAAGGTTGTACATGTGACCGTGGAGGACCTCTGGCTATTGGAGGATGAGTCAGAGAGTCACAATCCGGAGGAGAGGCTTTGCGAGTGAAACCCACAAATTAGTCTCTGATCCTTTTCGTTCCTCAGGACCTTGCAGAGATGGCCGGGATCTCCTGCGGATTGTCCCCCTCCGTCTCCCAACTGGGGCAGAAACTCATCAGGAGAACCTTCTCCCAGCCGTGGGATCAACCAATCAGATCATTGCTCTCCCAGCCTTGGGATCAACCAATCAGACCATCCATCTCCCAGCCTTGGGCTCAACCAATCAGACCACCCATCTCCCAGCCTTGGGCTCAACCAATCAGACCATCCATCTCCCAGCCTTGGGATCAACCAATCAGACCATCCATCTCCCAGCCTTGGGATCAACCAATCAGACCATCCATCTCCCAGCCTTGGGCTCAACCAATCAGACCATCCATCTCCCAGCCTTGGGATCAACCAATCAGATCATTGCTCTCCCAGCCTTGGGATCAACCAATCAGACCACCCATCTCCCAGCCTTGGGATCAACCAATCAGACCACCCATCTCCCAGCCTTGGGCTCAACCAATCAGGTGTTTTCTCTACCGACCCTGGGATCATCCAATGAGGTTGTTGGTGTTGAATGAACCTACAGTGACGGCTCCTTCATTTGGTCCCCTCGAGCCAGCTCTGCCAGTCAATGAGATCAGGGTTGATCTGTATTCTATGTCCATCTACCCGCCTTGGTTCAGTAACCCTTAATATCCTCACCCAACAAAAATCTACCAATCTCAGTTTTGAAATTTTCAATTGACCCCCGGCCTCAACAGCTTGATGGGGGAGAGTTCCAGATTTCCACCACCCTTTGTGTGAGGAAGTGCTTCCTGACATCACCCCTGAACGGCCTGGCTCTAATTCTAAGGTTCTGCCCCCTTGTTCTGGACTCCCCCCACCAGAGGAAATAGTTTCTCTCTATCGAACCCATCAAACATAGAAACATAGAAGATCGGAGCAGGAGTAGGCCAGTCGGCGCTTCGAGCCTGCTCCGCCATTCAATGAGATCATGGCTGATCATTCAAATTCAGTACACTGTCCCTGCCTTCTCCCCATATCCCTTGATCCCTTTAGCCTTAAGAAATATATCCAACTCTTTCTTGAATATATTTAATGAACTGGCCTCCACCGCCCTCTGTGGCAGAGAATTCCACAGGTTCACCACTCTTTGGGTGAAGAAATTTCTCCTCATTTCAGTCCTAAATGTCCTACCCCTTATCCTTAGACTGTGACCCCTGGTTCTGGACTCCCCGACCATCGGGAACATCCTTCCAGCATCTAGTCTGTCCAGGCCTGACAGAATTTTATAGGTTTCGATGAGATCCCCTCTCAATCTTCTAAACTCCAGTGAGTATAAGCCCAATCGACGCAATCTCTCTTCATACGTCATTCCTGCAATCCCAGGTATCAGCCTGGTGAATCTTCGCTGCACTCCTTCCATGGCAAGAACGTCCTTCCTCAGATAAGGCGACCAAAACTGCACACAATACTCAAGGTGCGGTCTCACCAAGGCCCTGTACAACTGTAGCAAGACATCCTTGTTCCTGTACTCGAACCCTCTCGCTACGAAGGCCAACATACCATTTGCCTTCTTAACCACCTGCTGCACCTGCATGCTTACCTTCAGCGACTGGTGCACAAGAACACCCAGGTCTCTTTGCACTTCCCCTTCACCCAATCTATTGCCATTCAAATAATAATCTGCCTTCCTGTTTTTGCCTCCAAAGTGGTTAACCTCACATTTATCCACATTATAGTGCATTTGCCATGTTTCTGCCCAATCACCTAACCTGTCCAAATTGTACTGGAGTTTCATGACATCCTCCTCATAGCGCACACGCCCACCCAGCTTTGTGTCATCTGCAAATTTGGAGATATTACATCCAATTCCCTCGTCCAGATCATTAATATATATTGTGAATAACTGGGGTCCTAGGACCGATCCTTGCAGTACCCCACTAGTCACTGCCTGCCACTCGGAAAACGACCCGTTTATTCCAACTCTTTGCTTTCTGTCCGCCAACCAGTTCTCTATCCAAGTCAATACCTTGCCCCCAATCCCATGTGCCTTAATTTTGCACGCTAATCTCTTATGTGGGACCTTATCGAAAGCCTTCTGAAAGTCCAAATACACCACATCCACTGGTTCTCCCTTATCTATTCTACCAGTTACATCCTCAAAAAATTCCAGTAGATTAGTCAAGCATGATTTACCTTTTGTAAATCCTTTAATCATCTTCAACACCTCGATTCGATCACCCCTTAATCTTCTACACTCGAGGGAACACAAGCCCAGTCTGTGCCACCTGCCCTCGGAATTTAACCCTTTTAGCTCCGGGATCATTCTGGTCAATCTTCGCTGCTCCCACTCCGAGGATAATATTTCATCCCTGAGGTGGAATCTTTTGTCGGGAGCACGTTATCGTTTTGTGGTCGATTGTTTCTCCCTCACTTTATTCCAAAGAGGCAACAAACTATTCCAGAATGCTCCATTGTCTGGGAACTGTTTCTGAATTGTTTTCCCGAATGTTTAGGGCCGTTTATTATCGTTGTTTAAAGATTAAAGTTTGACCGTTAAAGTCTGGAATCTAATCGAGGAGTGCGGGCGGTTTATTGATGAGGAGGAACCAGAGGGCGTTCGGTCATCTCCTGATTTAAGTTCCGATGGTCAGACCCCAAACACGCACACACAGAGCAGGAAAGGCCCAGGCTCCATCCCCAGCCTAGTGCTGAGTGAGTCTGATCTCAGACCCGGTGTGGTACTGAGCCCCACATACACGGAGCAGGAAAGGCCCAGGCTCCATCCCCGGCCTAGTACTGAGTGAGTCTGATCTCACACCCGGTGTGGTACTGAGCCCCACACACACGGAGCAGGAAAGGCCCAGGCTCCATCCCCGGCCTAGTGCTGAGTGAGCCTGATCTCACACCCGGTGTGGTACTGAGCCCCACACACAGAGAGCAGGAAAGGCCCAGGCTCCATCTCCGGCCTGTGCTGAGTGAGCCTGATCTCACACCCGGTGTGGTACTGAGCCCCGCACACAGAGCAGGAAAGGCCCAGGCTCCATCCCCGGCCTGTGCTGAGTGAGCTTGATCTCACACCCGGTGTGGTACTGAGCCCCACACACACACACACACACAGAGCAGAAAAGGCCCAGGCTCCATCCCCGGCCTAGTGCTGAGTGAGCCTGATCTCACACCCGGTGTGGTACTGAGCCCCGCACACACAGAGCAGGAAAGGCCCAGGCTCCATCCCCGGCCTAGTGCTGAGTGAGCCTGATCTCACACCCGGTGTGGTACTGAGCCCCACTCACACAGAGCAGGAAAGGCCCAGGCTCCATCCCCGGCCTAGTGCTGAGTGAACCTGATCTCACACCCGGTGTGGTACTGAGCCCCACTCACAGAGAGCAGGAAAGGCCCAGGCTCTATCCCCGGCCTAGTGCTGAGTGAGACTGATCTCACACCCGGTGTGGTACTGAGCCCCGCACACACACACACAGAGCAGGAAAGGCCCAGGCTCTATCCCCGGCCTAGTGCTGAGTGAGACTGATCTCACACCCGGTGTGGTACTGAGCCCCGCACACACAGAGCAGGAAAGGCCCAGGCTCCATCCCCGGCCTAGTGCTGAGTGAGCCTGATCTCACACCCGGTGTGGTACTGAGCCCCACTCACAGAGAGCAGGAAAGGCCCAGGCTCCATCCCCGGCCGAGTGCTGAGTGAACCTGATCTCACACCCGGTGTGGTACTGAGCCCCACTCACAGAGAGCAGGAAAGGCCCAGGCTCTATCCCCGGCCTAGTGCTGAGTGAGACTGATCTCACACCCGGTGTGGTACTGAGCCCCGCACACACACACACAGAGCAGGAAAGGCCCAGGCTCTATCCCCGGCCTAGTGCTGAGTGAGACTGATCTCACACCCGGTGTGGTACTGAGCCCCGCACACACAGAGCAGGAAAGGCCCAGGCTCCATCCCCGGCCTAGTGCTGAGTGAGCCTGATCTCTCACCCGGTGTGGTACTGAGCCCCACACACACAGAGCAGGAAAGGCCCAGGCTCCATCCCCGGCCTAGTGCTGAGTGAACCTGATCTCACACCCGGTGTGGCACTGAGCCCCACTCACAGAGAGCAGGAAAGGCCCAGGCTCCATCCCCGGCCTAGTGCTGAGTGAACCTGATCTCACACCCGGTGTGGCACTGAGCCCCACTCACAGAGAGCAGGAAAGGCCCAGGCTCTATCCCCGGCCTAGTGCTGAGTGAGACTGATCTCACACCCGGTGTGGTACTGAGCCCCGCACACACACACACAGAGCAGGAAAGGCCCAGGCTCTATCCCCGGCCTAGTGCTGAGTGAGACTGATCTCACACCCGGTGTGGTACTGAGCCCCGCACACACAGAGCAGGAAAGGCCCAGGCTCCATCCCCGGCCTAGTGCTGAGTGAGCCTGATCTCTCACCCGGTGTGGTACTGAGCCCCACACACACAGAGCAGGAAAGGCCCAGGCTCCATCCCCGGCCTAGTGCTGAGTGAGCCTGATCTCACACCCAGTGTGGTACTGAGCCCCACACACACAGAGCAGGAAAGGCCCCGGCTCCATCCCCGGCCTAGTGCTGAGTGAGCCTGATCTCTCACCCAGTGTGGGACTGAGTCTGGAATCTAATCGAGGAGTGCGGGTGGTTTATTGATCAGGAGGAGCCAGCGTGCTACCCACTAAGCCACGGCTGCCTCATATTAGGGCTTGTGACCTATAGCTTGGTCAAAGAGGGAACTTTAAGGAGCATCTTAAAGGAGGAGAGAGAGGTGGAGATGTTTAATGTGGGAATTCCAGAGTTTAGGTGCCTGGGCAGCTGAAGGCACGGCCGCCAATGGTGGAGCGATGGAAATCGGGGGATGAGCAAGAGGCCAGAATTAGAGGAGCGCAGAGATCTCGGAGGGGTGTAGAGGCTGGAGAAGGTTACAGAGATAGGGAGGATTGTAGGGGCTGGAGGAGGTTACAGAGATAGGGAGGGTTGTAGGGGCTGGAGGAGGGTACAGAGATAGGGAGGGTTGTTGGGCTGGAGGAGGTTACAGAGATAGGGAGGGTTGTGGGGGCTGGAGGAGGTTACAGAGATAGGGAGGGTTGTGGGGGCTGGAGGAGGTTACAGAAATAGGGAGGGTTGTGGGGGCTGGAGGAGGTTACAGAGATAGGGAGGGTTGTGGGGGCTGGAGGAGGTTACAGAGATAGGGAGGGTTGTAGGGGCTGGAGGAGGTTACAGAGATAGGGAGGGCTGTAGGGGCTGGAGGAGGTTACAGAGATAGGGAGGGTTGTAGGGGCTGGAGGAGGTTACAGAGATAGGGAGGGTTGTAGGGGCTGGAGGAGGTTACAGAGATAGGGAGGGTTGTAGGAGGTTACAGAGAGGGAGTGTTGAAGGCCTGGAGGAGGTTACAGAGATAGTGAGGGCTGTAGGGGCTGGAGGAGCTTACAGAGAGGGAGGGTTGTAGGGGCTGGAGGAGGTTACAGGGAGGGAGTGTTGAAGGCCTGGAGGAGGTTACAGAGATAGGGAGGGTTGTAGGGGCTGGAGGAGGTTACAGAGATCGGGAGGGTTGAAGGGCTGGAGGAGGTTCCAGAGATAGGGAGGGTTGTAGGGGCTGGAGGAGGTTACAGAGATAGGGAGGATTGTAGGGGCTGGAGGAGGTTACAGAGATAGGGAGGGTTGTAGGGGCTGGAGGAGGTTACAGAGATAGGTTGGGGTGTAGGGGCTGGAGGAGGTTACAGAGATAGGGAGGGTTGTAGGGGCTGGAGGAGGTTACAGAGATAGGGAGGGTTGTAGGGGCTGGAGGAGGTTACAGAGATAGGGAGGATTGTAGGGGCTGGAGGAGGTTACAGAGATAGGGAGGGTTGTAGGGGCTGGAGGAGGTTACAGAGATAGGTTGGGGTGTAGGGGCTGGAGGAGGTTACAGAGATAGGGAGGGTTGTAGGGGCTGGAGGAGGTTACAGAGATAGGGAGGGTTGTAGGGGCTGGAGGAGGTTACAGAGATAGGGAGGGTTGTAGGGGCTGGAGGAGGTTACAGAGATAGGGAGGGTTGTAGGGGCTGGAGGAGGTTACAGAGATAGGGAGGGTTGTAGGGGCTGGAGGAGGTTACAGAGATAGGGAGGGTTGTAGGGCTGGAGGAGGTTACAGATATAGGGAGGGTTGTAGGGCTGGAGGAGGTTACAGAGATAGGGAGGGTTGTAGGGTCTGGAGGAGGTTACAGAGATGGGGAGGGTTGTAGGGGGTGGAGGAGGTTACAGAGATAGGGAGGGTTGTCGGGGCTGGAGGAGGTTACAGAGATAGGGAGGGTTGTAGGGGCTGGAGGAGGTTACAGAGATAGGGAGGGTTGTAGGGGCTGGAGGAGGTTACAGAGATAGGGAGGGTTGTAGGGGCTGGAGGAGGTTACAGAGATAGGGAGGGTTGTAGGGGCTGGAGGAGGTTACAGAGATAGGGAGGGTTGTAGGGGCTGGAGGAGGTTACAGAGATGGGGAGGGTTGTAGGGGGTGGAGGAGGTTACAGAGATGGGGAGGGTTGTAGGGGGTGGAGGAGGTTAGAGAGATAGGGAGGATTGTAGGGCTGGAGGAGGTTACAGAGACAGGGAGGGTTGTAGGGCTGGAGGAGGTTACAGAGATAGGGAGGGTTGTAGGGCTGGAGGAGGTTACAGAGATAGGGAGTGTTGTAGGGGCTGGAGGAGGTTACAGAGATAGGGAGGGTTGTAGGGGGTGGAGGAGGTTACAGAGATGGGGAGGGTTGTAGGGGGTGGAGGAGGTTAGAGAGATAGGGAGGATTGTAGGGCTGGAGGAGGTTACAGAGACAGGGAGGGTTGTAGGGCTGGAGGAGGTTACAGAGATAGGGAGGGTTGTAGGGCTGGAGGAGGTTACAGAGATAGGGAGGGTTGTAGGGGCTGGAGGAGGTTACAGAGATAGGGCGGGTTGTAGGCGCTGGAGGAGGTTACAGAGGTAGGGAGAGTTGTAGGGGCTGGAGGAGGTTACAGAGATAGGGAGGGTTGTAGGGGCTGGAGGAGGTTACACAGATAGGGAGGGTTGTAGGCGCTGGAGGAGGTTACAGAGGTAGGGAGAGTTGTAGGGGCTGGAGGAGGTTACAGAGATAGGGAGGGTTGTAGGGGCTGGGGGAGGTTACAGAGATAGGGCGGGTTGAGGCTGTAGAGGGATTTGAAAACAAGGATGGAGAATTTTAAAAGCAAGGCGTTGCTGTACCGGAGCTAAGGTCGGTGAGCCAGCAGAGTGGGAAGTGGGGGTGGGGAGAGGGGCGGGTGAATGGGACTCGGTGCGAGTTAGGTTACGGACAGCAGCGTTTTGGATGAGCTGATGATTACGGAGGGTGGAAGGTGGGTGGCCCGGAGAGGATTTCAGGGCAGGAGATGCCACACATGCCCGTTTACCTCCTCCCTTCCCACTGTCCAGGGCCCCAAACACTCCTTCCAGGTGAAACAGCGATTTACTTGTACTTCTTGCAATTTAGTATACTGTATTCGCTGCTCACGATGCGGTCTCCTCTACATTGGGGAGACCTTATTCATCATCTTCTTCTCAGGCAGTCCCTCGGAACCGAGGATGACTTGCTTCCACATTAAAAATGAGTTCTCAGGTGACTGATGAGTCCAATGCGGGACCTACAGCCTCTGTCACAGGTGGGGGGCAGACGGTGGTTGAAGGGGCGGGTGGGTGGGGTGCTTGGGTTGACGTGCGCTCCTTGCGCTGCCTGCGCTTGGCTTCCGCTTGCTCCCGGCGAAGAGACTCGAGGTGTTCGGCGCCTTCCCGGATGCTTCTCCTCCACTTTGTGCGGTCTTGGGCCAGGGATTCCCAGGTGTCGGTGGGGATGTTGCACTTTTTCAAGGAGGCTTTGAGGGTTTCCTTGAAGCGTTTCCTCTGCCCACCTGGGGCTCTCTTGCCGTGTCGGAGCTCCGAGTAGAGCGCTTGTTTTGGGAGTCTCGTATCGGGCATGCGGACAATGTGACCCGTCCATCGGAGCTGATCGAGCGTGGTCAAAGCTTCGATGCTGGGGATGTTGGCCTGAGCGAGAACACTGACGTTGGTGCGCCTATCCTGCCAGTGGATTTGCAGGATCTTGCGGAGGCAGCGTTGGTGGTACCTCTCCAGTGCTTTGAGGTACCTGCTGCACATGGTCCATGTCTCTGAGGCATACAGCAGGGCGGGTATCACTGCTGCCCTGTAGACCATGAGCTTCAGAGACCGCGGGGCACACTCACTGGAAGGAAACGCACCGCGGGACATGCTTGCTGGAACGAGACACAGTGTAAGGAGGTCGGGACCCAGGGGCGAGGTCGGGACCCAGGAGCGAGTTCGAGGCCCAGGAGCGAGGACGAGGCCCAGGAGCGAGGTCGAGGGCCCAGGAGCAAGGTCGAGGGCCCAGGAGCGAGGTCGAGGCCCCAGGAGCGAGGTCGAGGCCCAGGAGCGAGGTCGAGGACCCAGGAGCGAGGTCGAGGCCCAGGAGCGAGGTCGAGGCCCAGGAGCGAGGCCGGGGCCCAGGAGCGAGGTCGAGGCCCAGGAGCGAGGTCGGGGCCCAGGAGCGAGGTCGGGGCCCAGGAGCGAGGTCGAGGCGCAGGAGCGAGGTCGAGGGCCCAGGAGCGAGGTCGAGGACCCAGGAGCGAGGTCGGGGCCCAGGAGCGAAGTCGGGGCCCAGGAGCGAGGTCGAGGCCCAGGAGCGAGGCCGGGGCCCAGGAGCGAGGCCGGGGCCCAGGAGCGAGGTCGGGGCCCAGGAGCGAGGTCGGGGCCCAGGAGCGAGGTCGGGGCCCAGGAGCGAGGCCGAGGCCCAGGAGCGAGGTCGGGGCCCAGGAGCGAGGTCGGGGCCCAGGAGCGAGGTCGAGGACCAGGAGCGAGGTCGAGGCCCAGGAGCGAGGCCGAGGCCCAGGAGCGAGGCCGAGGCCCAGCAGCGAGGTCGAGGCCCAGGAGCGAGGTCGGGGCCCAGGAGCGAGGTCGAGGCCCAGGAGTGAGGTCGGGGCCCAGGAGCGAGGTCGAGGCCCAGGAGCGAGGTCGGGGCCCAGGAGCGAGGTCGGGGCCCAGGAGCGAGGTCGGGGCCCAGGAGCGAGGTCGGGGCCCAGGAGCGAGGTCGGGGCCCAGGAGCGACGTCGAGGACCAGGAGCGAGGTCGGGGCCCAGGAGCGAGGTCGAGGCCCAGGGGCGAGGTCGGGGCCCAGGAGCGAGGTCGGGGCCCAGGAGCGAGGTCGGGGCCCAGGAGCGAGGTCGGGGCCCAGGAGCGAGGTCGGGGCCCAGGAGCGAGGTCGGGGCCCAGGAGCGAGGTCGAGGACCCAGGAGCGAGGTCGGGGCCCAGGAGCGAGGTCGAGGCCCAGGAGCGAGGTCGGGGCCCAGGAGCGAGGTCGGGGCCCAGGAGCGAGGTCGGGGCCCAGGAGCGAGGTCGTGGCCCAGGAGCGAGGTCGAGACCCAGGAGCGAGGTCGAGGACCCAGGAGCGAGGTCGAGGCCCAGGAGCGAGGTCGGGGCCCAGGAGCGAGGTCGAGGACCAGGAGCGAGGTCGGGGCCCAGGAGCGAGGTCGGGGCCCAGGAGCGAGGTCGGGGCCCAGGAGCGAGGTCGAGGCCCAGGAGCGAGGTCGGGGCCCAGGAGCGACGTCGAGGCCCAGGAGCGAGGTCGGGGCCCAGGAGCGAGGTCGAGGCCCAGGGGCGAGGTCGGGGCCCAGGAGCGAGGTCGAGGCCCAGGGGCGAGGTCGAGGCCCAGGAGCGAGGTCGGGGCCCAGGAGCGAGGTCGGGGCCCAGGAGCGAGGTCGGGGCCCAGGAGAGAGGTCGGGACCCAGGAGCGAGGTCGGGGCCCAGGAGCGAGGTCGGGGCCCAGGAGCGAGGTCGAGGCCCAGGAGCGAGGTCGAGACCCAGGAGCGAGGTCGGGGCCCAGGAGCGAGGTCGGGGCCCAGGAGCGAGGTCGAGGCCCAGGAGCGAGGTCGGGGCCCAGGAGCGAGGTCGAGGCCCAGGAGCGAGGTCGGGGCCCAGGAGCGAGGTCGGGGCCCAGGAGCGAGGTCGGGGCCCAGGAGCGACGTCGAGGACCAGGAGCGAGGTCGGGGCCCAGGAGCGAGGTCGAGGCCCAGGAGCGAGGTCGGGGCCCAGGAGCGAGGTCGAGGCCCAGGAGCGAGGTCGGGGCCCAGGAGCGAGGTCGGGGCCCAGGAGCGAGGTCGGGGCCCAGGAGCGAGGTCGAGGCCCAGGAGCGAGGTCGGGGCCCAGGAGCGAGGTCGAGGCCCAGGAGCGAGGTCGGGGCACAGGAGCGAGGTCGAGGCCCAGGAGCGAGGTCGGGGCCCAGGAGCGAGGTCGGGGCCCAGGAGCGAGGTCGGGGCCCAGGGGCGAGGTCGGGGCCCAGGAGCGAGGTCGGGGCCCAGGAGCGAGGTCGGGGCCCAGGAGCGAGGTCGGGGCCCAGGAGCGAGGTCGGGGCCCAGGAGCGAGGCCGGGGCCCAGGAGCGAGGTCGAGGCCCAGGAGCGAGGTCGGGGCCCAGGAGCGAGGTCGGGGCCCAGGAGCGAGGTCGGGGCCCAGGAGCGAGGTCGGGGCCCAGGGGCGAGGTCGGGGCCCAGGGGCGAGGTCGGGGCCCAGGGGCGAGGTCGGGGCCCAGGAGCGAGGTCGGGGCCCAGGGGCGAGGTCGGGGCCCAGGGGCGAGGTCGGGGCCCAGGAGCGAGGTCGGGGCCCAGGAGCGAGGTCGGGGCCCAGGAGCGAGGTCGAGGCCCAGGAGCGAGGCCGGGGCCCAGGAGCGAGGTCGGGGCCCAGGAGCGAGGTCGAGGCCCAGGAGCGAGGTCGGGGCCCAGGAGCGAGGTCGGGGCCCAGGAGCGAGGTCGGGGCCCAGGAGCGAGGTCGGGGCCCAGGAGCGAGGTCGAGGCCCAGGAGAGAGGTCGAGGCCCAGGAGCGAGGTCGGGGCCCAGGAGCGAGGTCGGGGCCCAGGAGCGAGGTCGAGGCCCAGGAGCGAGGTCGGGGCCCAGGAGCGAGGTCGAGGCCCAGGAGCGACGTCGAGGCCCAGGAGCGAGGTCGGGGCCCAGGAGCGAGGTCGAGGCCCAGGAGCGACGTCGAGGCCCAGGAGCGAGGTCGGGGCCCAGGACCGAGGTCGGGGCCCAGGAGCGAGGTCGAGGCCCAGGAGCGAGGTCGGGGCCCAGGAGCGAGGTCGGGGCCCAGGAGCGAGGTCGAGGCCCAGGAGCGAGGTCGGGACCCAGGAGCGAGGTCGGGGCCCAGGAGCGAGGTCGGGCCCCTGGAGCGAGGTCGGGGCCCAGGAGCGAGGTCGGGGCCCAGGAGCGAGGTCGTGGCCCAGGAGCGAGGTCCAGGCCCAGGAGCGAGGTCGAGGCCCAGGAGCGAGGTCGAGGCCCAGGAGCGAGGTCGGGGCCCAGGAGCGAGGTCGAGGACCAGGAGCGAGGTCGGGGCCCAGGAGCGAGGTCGAGGACCAGGAGCGAGGTCGGGGCCCAGGAGCGAGGTCGGGGCCCAGGGGCGAGGTCGGGGCCCAGGAGCGAGGTCGAGGACCCAGGAGCGAGGTCGGGGCCCAGGAGCGAGGTCGAGGCCCAGGAGCGAGGTCGGGGCCCAGGAGCGAGGTCGGGCCCAGGGGCGAGGTCGGGGCCCAGGAGCGAGGTCGGGGCCCAGGAGCGAGTTCGGGGCCCAGGAGCGAGGTCAGGGCCCAGGAGCGACGGCGGGGCCCGGGAGCGAGGTCGGGGCCCAGGAGCGAGGTCGGGGCCCAGGAGCGAGGTCGGGGCCCAGGAGCGAGGTCGGAGCCCAGGAGCGAGGTCGAGGCCCAGGAGCGAGGTCGGGGCCCAGGAGCGAGGTCGGGGCCCAGGAGCGACGTCAAGGCCCAGGAGCGAGGTCGGGGCCCAGGAGCGAGGTCGAGGCCCAGGGGCGAGGTCGGGGCCCAGGAGCGAGATCGAGGCCCAGGGGCGAGGTCGAGGCCCAGGAGCGAGGTCGAGGCCCAGGAGAGAGGTCGGGGCCCAGGAGCGAGGTCGAGGCCCAGGGGCGAGGTCGGGGCCCAGGAGCGAGATCGAGGCCCAGGGGCGAGGTCGAGGCCCAGGAGCGAGGTCGGGGCCCGGGAGCGAGGTCGGGGCCCGGGAGCGAGGTCGAGGCCCAGGAGAGAGGTCGGGGCCCAGGAGCGAGGTCGGGGCCCAGGAGCGAGGTCGGGGCCCAGGAGCGAGGTCGAGGCCCAGGAGCGAGGTCGTGGCCCAGGAGCGAGGTCGGGGCCCAGGAGCGAGGTCGAGGACCAGGAGCGAGGTCGGGGCCCAGGAGCGAGGTCGGGGCCCAGGAGCGAGGTCGGGGCCCAGGAGCGAGGTCGGGGCCCAGGAGCGAGGTCGGGGCCCAGGAGAGAGGTCGGGGCCCAGGAGCGAGGTCGGGGCCCAGGAGCGAGGTCGGGGCCCAGGGGCGAGGTCGAGGCCCAGGAGAGAGGTCGGGGCCCAGGAGCGATGTCGGGGCCCAGGAGCGAGGTCGGGGCCCAGGAGCGAGGTCGGGGCCCAGGAGCGAGGTAGGGGACCAGGAGCGAGGTCGGGGACCAGGAGCGAGGTCGGGGCCCAGGAGCGAGGTCGGGGCCCAGGAGCGAGGTCGGGACCCGGGAGCGAGGTCGGGGCCCGGGAGCGAGGTCGGGGCCCGGGAGCGAGGTCGGGGCCCGGGAGCGAGGTCGGGGCCCGGGAGCGAGGTCGGGGCCCGGGAGCGAGGTCGGGGCCCGGGAGCGAGGTCGGGGCCCCGGGGCGAGGTCGGGACCCAGGAGCGAGGTCGGGACCCAGGAGCGAGGTCGGGGCCCAGGAGCGAGGTCGGGGCCCAGGAGAGAGGTCGGGGCCCAGGAGCGAGGTCGGGGCCCAGGAGCGAGGTCGGGGCCCAGGAGCGAGGTCGGGGCCCAGGAGAGAGGTCGGGGCCCAGGAGCGATGTCGGGGCCCAGGAGCGAGGTCGGGGCCCAGGAGCGAGGTCGGGGCCCAGGGGCGAGGTCGGGACCCAGGAGCGAGGTCGGGGCCCAGGAGCGAGGTCGAGGCCCAGGAGCGAGGTCGGGGCCCAGGAGAGAGGTCGGGGCCCAGGAGCGAGGTCGGGGCCCAGGAGCGAGGTCGGGGCCCAGGAGCGAGGTCGGGACCCCAGGAGCGAGGTCGGGACCCCAGGAGCGAGGTCGGGGCCCAGGAGCGAGGTCGGGGCCCAGGAGCGAGGTCGGGACCCCAGGAGCGAGGTCGGGGCCCAGGAGCGAGGTCGAGGCCCAGGAGCGAGGTCGAGGCCCAGGAGCGAGGTCGAGGCCCAGGAGCGAGGCCGGGGCCCAGGAGCGAGGTCGGGGCCCAGGAGCGAGGTCGAGGCCCAGGAGCGAGGTCGGGGCCCAGGAGCGAGGTCGGGGCCCAGGAGCGAGGTCGGGGCCCAGGAGCGAGGTCGGGGCCCAGGAGCGAGGTCGAGGCCCAGGAGAGAGGTCGAGGCCCAGGAGCGAGGTCGGGGCCCAGGAGCGAGGTCGGGGCCCAGGAGCGAGGTCGAGGCCCAGGAGCGAGGTCGGGGCCCAGGAGCGAGGTCGAGGCCCAGGAGCGACGTCGAGGCCCAGGAGCGAGGTCGGGGCCCAGGAGCGAGGTCGAGGCCCAGGAGCGACGTCGAGGCCCAGGAGCGAGGTCGGGGCCCAGGACCGAGGTCGGGGCCCAGGAGCGAGGTCGAGGCCCAGGAGCGAGGTCGGGGCCCAGGAGCGAGGTCGGGGCCCAGGAGCGAGGTCGGGGCCCAGGAGCGAGGTCGGGGCCCAGGAGCGAGGTCGAGGCCCAGGAGCGAGGTCGGGACCCAGGAGCGAGGTCGGGGCCCAGGAGCGAGGTCGGGCCCCTGGAGCGAGGTCGGGGCCCAGGAGCGAGGTCGGGGCCCAGGAGCGAGGTCGTGGCCCAGGAGCGAGGTCCAGGCCCAGGAGCGAGGTCGAGGCCCAGGAGCGAGGTCGAGGCCCAGGAGCGAGGTCGAGGCCCAGGAGCGAGGTCGGGGCCCAGGAGCGAGGTCGAGGACCAGGAGCGAGGTCGGGGCCCAGGAGCGAGGTCGAGGACCAGGAGCGAGGTCGGGGCCCAGGAGCGAGGTCGGGGCCCAGGGGCGAGGTCGGGGCCCAGGAGCGAGGTCGAGGACCCAGGAGCGAGGTCGGGGCCCAGGAGCGAGGTCGAGGCCCAGGAGCGAGGTCGGGGCCCAGGAGCGAGGTCGGGCCCAGGGGCGAGGTCGGGGCCCAGGAGCGAGGTCGGGGCCCAGGAGCGAGTTCGGGGCCCAGGAGCGAGGTCAGGGCCCAGGAGCGACGGCGGGGCCCGGGAGCGAGGTCGGGGCCCAGGAGCGAGGTCGGGGCCCAGGAGCGAGGTCGGGGCCCAGGAGCGAGGTCGAGGACCCAGGAGCGAGGTCGGGGCCCAGGAGCGAGGTCGGGGCCCAGGAGCGAGGTCGAGGCCCAGGAGCGAGGGCGGGGCCCAGGAGCGAGTTCGGGGCCCAGGAGCGAGGTCGAGGCCCAGGAGCGAGGCCGAGGCCCAGGAGCGAGGCCGAGGCCCAGGAGCGAGGCCGAGGCCCAGCAGCGAGGTCGAGGCCCAGGAGCGAGGTCGGGGCCCAGGAGCGAGGTCGAGGCCCAGGAGCGAGGTCGAGGCCCAGGAGCGAGGTCGAGGCCCAGGAGCGAGGCCGAGGCCCAGGAGCGAGGCCGAGGCCCAGCAGCGAGGTCGAGGCCCAGGAGCGAGGTCGGGGCCCAGGAGCGAGGTCGAGGCCCAGGAGCGAGGTCGGGGCCCAGCAGGGAGGACGAGGCCCAGGAGCGAGGTCGGGGCCCAGGAGCGAGGTCGGGGCCCAGGAGCGAGGTCGAGGCCCAGGAGCGATGTCGGGGCCCAGGAGCGAGGTCGGGGCCCAGGAGCGAGGTCGAGGACCCAGGAGCGAGGTCGGGGCCCAGGAGCGAGGTCGAGGCCCAGGAGCGAGGTCGGGGCCCAGGAGCGAGGTCGGGGCCCAGGAGCGAGGTCGGAGCCCAGGAGCGAGGTCGAGGCCCAGGAGCGAGGTCGTGGCCCAGGAGCGAGGTCGGGGCCCAGGAGCGTGGTCGAGGCCCAGGAGAGAGGTCGAGGACCAGGAGCGAGGTCGGGGCCCAGGAGCGAGGTCGGGGCCCAGGAGCGAGGTCGGGGCCCAGGAGCGAGGTCGGGGCCCAGGAGCGAGGTCGAGGACCAGGAGCGAGGTCGGGGCCCAGGAGCGAGGTCGGGGCCCAGGAGCGAGGTCGGGGCCCAGGAGCGAGGTCGAGGCCCAGGAGCGAGGTCGGGGCCCAGGAGCGACGCCAGGAGCGAGGTCGGGGCCCGGGAGCGAGGTCGGGGCCCGGGAGCGAGGTCGGGGCCCGGGAGCGAGGTCGGGGCCCGGGAGCGAGGTCGGGGCCCGGGAGCGAGGTCGGGGCCCCGGGGGAGGCGAGGTCGGGGGACCCAGGAGCGAGGTCGGGACCCAGGAGCGAGGTCGGGGCCCAGGAGCGAGGTCGGGGCCAGGAGAGAGGTCGGGGCCCAGGAGCGAGGTCGGGGCCCCAGGAGCGAGGTCGGGGCCCCAGGAGCGAGGTCGGGGCCCAGGAGAGAGGTCGGGGCCCAGGAGCGATGTCGGGGCCCAGGAGCGAGGTCGGGGCCCAGGAGCGAGGTCGGGGCCCAGGGGCGAGGTCGGGACCCAGGAGCGAGGTCGGGGCCCAGGAGCGAGGTCGAGGCCCAGGAGCGAGGTCGGGGCCCAGGAGAGAGGTCGGGGCCCAGGAGCGAGGTCGGGGCCCAGGAGCGAGGTCGGGGCCCAGGAGCGAGGTCGGGACCCCAGGAGCGAGGTCGGGACCCCAGGAGCGAGGTCGGGGCCCAGGAGCGAGGTCGGGGCCCAGGAGCGAGGTCGGGACCCCAGGAGCGAGGTCGGGGCCCAGGAGCGAGGTCGAGGCCCAGGAGCGAGGTCGAGGCCCAGGAGCGAGGTCGAGGCCCAGGAGCGAGGCCGGGGCCCCAGGAGCGAGGTCGGGGCCCAGGAGCGAGGTCGAGGCCCAGGAGCGAGGTCGGGGCCCAGGAGCGAGGTCGGGGCCCAGGAGCGAGGTCGGGGCCCAGGAGCGAGGTCGGGGCCCCAGGAGCGAGGTCGAGGCCCAGGAGAGAGGTCGAGGCCCAGGAGCGAGGTCGGGGCCCAGGAGCGAGGTCGGGGCCCAGGAGCGAGGGTCGAGGCCCAGGAGCGAGGTCGGGGCCCAGGAGCGAGGTCGAGGCCCAGGAGCGACGTCGAGGGCCCAGGAGCGAGGTCGGGGCCCAGGAGCGAGGTCGAGGCCCAGGAGCGACGTCGAGGCCCAGGAGCGAGGTCGGGGCCCAGGACCGAGGTCGAGGCCCAGGAGCGAGGTCGGGGCCCAGGAGCGAGGTCGGGGCCCAGGAGCGAGGTCGGGGCCCAGGAGCGAGGTCGGGGCCCAGGAGCGAGGTCGAGGCCCAGGAGCGAGGTCGGGACCCAGGAGCGAGGTCGGGGCCCAGGAGCGAGGTCGGGCCCCTGGAGCGAGGTCGGGGCCCAGGAGCGAGGTCGGGGCCCAGGAGCGAGGTCGTGGCCCAGGAGCGAGGTCCAGGCCAGGAGCGAGGTCGAGGCCCAGGAGCGAGGTCGAGGCCCAGGAGCGAGGTCGAGGCCCAGGAGCGAGGTCGGGGCCCAGGAGCGAGGTCGAGGACCAGGAGCGAGGTCGGGGCCCAGGAGCGAGGTCGAGGACCAGGAGCGAGGTCGGGGCCCAGGAGCGATGGTCGGGGCCCAGGGGCGAGGTCGGGGCCCAGGAGCGAGGTCGAGGACCCAGGAGCGAGGTCGGGGCCCAGGAGCGAGGTCGAGGCCCAGGAGCGAGGTCGGGGCCAGGAGCGAGGTCGGGCCCAGGGGCGAGGTCGGGGCCCAGGAGCGAGGTCGGGGCCCAGGAGCGAGTTCGGGGCCCAGGAGCGAGGTCAGGGCCCAGGAGCGACGGCGGGGCCCGGGAGCGAGGTCGGGGCCCAGGAGCGAGGTCGGGGCCCAGGAGCGAGGTCGGGGCCCAGGAGCGAGGTCGAGGACCCAGGAGCGAGGTCGGGGCCCAGGAGCGAGGTCGGGGCCCAGGAGCGAGGTCGAGGCCCAGGAGCGAGGGCGGGGCCAGGAGCGAGTTCGGGGCCCAGGAGCGAGGTCGAGGCCCAGGAGCGAGGCCGAGGCCCAGGAGCGAGGCCGAGGCCCAGGAGCGAGGCCGAGGCCCAGCAGCGAGGTCGAGGCCCAGGAGCGAGGTCGGGGCCCAGGAGCGAGGTCGAGGCCCAGGAGCGAGGTCGAGGCCCAGGAGCGAGGTCGAGGCCCAGGAGCGAGGCCGAGGCCCAGGAGCGAGGCCGAGGCCCAGCAGCGAGGTCGAGGCCCAGGAGCGAGGTCGGGGCCCAGGAGCGAGGTCGAGGCCCAGGAGCGAGGTCGGGGCCCAGCAGGGAGGACGAGGCCCAGGAGCGAGGTCGGGGCCCAGGAGCGAGGTCGGGGCCCAGGAGCGAGGGTCGAGGCCCAGGAGCGATGTCGGGGCCCAGGAGCGAGGTCGGGGCCCAGGAGCGAGGTCGAGGACCAGGAGCGAGGTCGGGGCCCAGGAGCGAGGTCAAGGCCCAGGAGCGAGGTCGGGGCCCAGGAGCGAGGTCGGGGCCCAGGAGCGAGGTCGGAGCCCAGGAGCGAGGTCGAGGCCCAGGAGCGAGGTCGTGGCCCAGGAGCGAGGTCGGGGCCCAGGAGCGAGGTCGAGGCCCAGGAGAGAGGTCGAGGACCAGGAGCGAGGTCGGGGCCAGGAGCGAGGTCGGGGCCCAGGAGCGAGGTCGGGGCCCAGGAGCGAGGTCGAGGGCCAGGAGCGAGGTCGGGGCCCAGGAGCGAGGTCGAGGCCCAGGAGCGAGGTCGAGGCCCAGGAGCGAGGTCGGGGCCCAGGAGCGAGGTCGGGGCCCAGGAGCGAGGGAGGGGACCAGGAGCGAGGTCGGGGACCAGGAGCGAGGTCGGGGCCCAGGAGCGAGGTCGGGGCCCAGGAGCGAGGTCGGGACCCAGGAGCGAGGTCGGGGCCCAGGGGCAAGGTCGAGGCCCAGGAGAGAGGTCGGGGCCCAGGAGCGATGTCGGGGCCCAGGAGCGAGGTCGGGGCCAGGAGCGAGGTCGGGGCCCAGGAGCGAGGTAGGGGACCAGGAGCGAGGTCGGGGACCAGGAGCGAGGTCGGGGCCCAGGAGCGAGGTCGGGGCCCAGGAGCGAGGTCGGGACCCAGGAGCGAGGTCGGGGCCCAGGAGCGAGGTCGGGGCCCCGGGAGCGAGGTCGGGGCCCGGGAGCGAGGTCGGGGCCCGGGAGCGAGGTCGGGGCCCGGGAGCGAGGTCGGGGCCCCGGGGCGAGGTCGGGACCCAGGAGCGAGGTCGGGACCCAGGAGCGAGGTCGGGGCCCAGGAGCGAGGTCGGGGCCCAGGAGCGAGGTCGGGGCCCAGGGGCGAGGTCGGGGGCCCAGGGGCGAGGTCGAGGCCCAGGAGAGAGGTCGGGGCCCAGGAGCGATGTCGGGGCCCAGGAGCGAGGTCCGGGGCCCAGGAGCGAGGTCGGGGCCCAGGGGCGAGGTCGGGACCCAGGAGCGAGGTCGGGGCCCAGGAGCGAGGTCGAGGCCCAGGAGCGAGGTCGGGGCCCAGGAGAGAGGTCGGGGCCAGGAGCGACGTCGGGGCCCAGGAGCGAGGTCGGGGCCCAGGAGCGAGGTCGGGACCCCAGGAGCGAGGTCGGGACCCCAGGAGCGAGGTCGGGGCCCAGGAGCGAGGTCGGGGCCCAGGAGCGAGGTCGGGACCCCAGGAGCGAGGTCGGGGCCCAGGAGCGAGGTCGAGGCCCAGGAGCGAGGTCGAGGCCCAGGAGCGAGGTCGAGGCCCAGGAGCGAGGCCGGGGCCCAGGAGCGAGGTCGGGGCCCAGGAGCGAGGTCGAGGCCCAGGAGCGAGGTCGGGGCCCAGGAGCGAGGTCGGGGCCCAGGAGCGAGGTCGGGGCCCAGGAGCGAGTTCGGGGCCCAGGAGCGAGGTCGAGGCCCAGGAGAGAGGTCGAGGCCCAGGAGCGACGTCGAGGCCCAGGAGCGAGGGGTCGGGGCCCAGGAGCGAGGTCGAGGCCCAGGAGCGACGTCGAGGCCCAGGAGCGAGGTCGGGGCCCAGGACCGAGGTCGGGGCCCAGGAGCGAGGTCGAGGCCCAGGAGCGAGGTCGGGGCCCAGGAGCGAGGTCGGGGCCCAGGAGCGAGGTCGGGGCCCAGGAGCGAGGTGGGGCCCAGGAGCGAGGTCGAGGCCCAGGAGCGAGGTCGGGACCCAGGAGCGAGGTCGGGGCCAGGAGCGAGGTCGGGCCCCTGGAGCGAGGTCGGGGCCCAGGAGCGAGGGTCGGGGCCCAGGAGCGAGGTCGTGGCCCAGGAGCGAGGTCCAGGCCCAGGAGCGAGGTCGAGGCCCAGGAGCGAGGTCGAGGCCCAGGAGCGAGGTCGAGGCCCAGGAGCGAGGTCGGGGCCCAGGAGCGAGGTCGAGGACCAGGAGCGAGGTCGGGGCCCAGGAGCGAGGTCGAGGACCAGGAGCGAGGTCGGGGCCCAGGAGCGAGGTCGGGGCCCAGGGGCGAGGTCGGGGCCCAGGAGCGAGGTCGAGGACCCAGGAGCGAGGTCGGGGCCCAGGAGCGAGGTCGAGGCCCAGGAGCGAGGTCGGGGCCCAGGAGCGAGGTCGGGCCCAGGGGCGAGGTCGGGGCCCAGGAGCGAGGTCGGGGCCCAGGAGCGAGTTCGGGGCCCAGGAGCGAGGTCAGGGCCCAGGAGCGACGGCGGGGCCCGGGAGCGAGGTCGGGGCCCAGGAGCGAGGTCGGGGCCCAGGAGCGAGGTCGGGGCCCAGGAGCGAGGTCGAGGACCCAGGAGCGAGGTCGGGGCCCAGGAGCGAGGTCGGGGCCCAGGAGCGAGGTCGAGGCCCAGGAGCGAGGGCGGGGCCCAGGAGCGAGTTCGGGGCCCAGGAGCGAGGTCGAGGCCCAGGAGCGAGGCCGAGGCCCAGGAGCGAGGCCGAGGCCCAGCAGCGAGGTCGAGGCCCAGGAGCGAGGTCGGGGCCCAGGAGCGAGGTCGAGGCCCAGGAGCGAGGTCGAGGCCCAGGAGCGAGGTCGAGGCCCAGGAGCGAGGCCGAGGCCCAGGAGCGAGGCCGAGGCCCAGCAGCGAGGTCGAGGCCCAGGAGCGAGGTCGGGGCCCAGGAGCGAGGTCGAGGCCCAGGAGCGAGGTCGGGGCCCAGCAGGGAGGACGAGGCCCAGGAGCGAGGTCGGGGCCCAGGAGCGAGGTCGGGGCCCAGGAGCGAGGTCGAGGCCCAGGAGCGATGTCGGGGCCCAGGAGCGAGGTCGGGGCCCAGGAGCGAGGTCGAGGACCCAGGAGCGAGGTCGGGGCCCAGGAGCGAGGTCAAGGCCCAGGAGCGAGGTCGGGGCCCAGGAGCGAGGTCGGGGCCCAGGAGCGAGGTCGGAGCCCAGGAGCGAGGTCGAGGCCCAGGAGCGAGGTCGTGGCCCAGGAGCGAGGTCGGGGCCCAGGAGCGAGGTCGAGGCCCAGGAGAGAGGTCGAGGACCAGGAGCGAGGTCGGGGCCCAGGAGCGAGGTCGGGGCCCAGGAGCGAGGTCGGGGCCCAGGAGCGAGGTCGGGGCCCAGGAGCGAGGTCGAGGCCCAGGAGCGAGGTCGGGGCCCAGGAGCGAGGTCGAGGCCCAGGAGCGAGGTCGAGGCCCAGTAGCGAGGTCGGGGCCCAGGAGCGAGGTCGGGGCCCAGGAGCGAGGTAGGGGACCAGGAGCGAGGTCGGGGACCAGGAGCGAGGTCGGGGCCCAGGAGCGAGGTCGGGGCCCAGGAGCGAGGTCGGGACCCAGGAGCGAGGTCGGGGCCCAGGAGCGAGGTCGGGGCCCGGGAGCGAGGTCGGGGCCCGGGAGCGAGGTCGGGGCCCGGGAGCGAGGTCGGGGCCCGGGAGCGAGGTCGGGGCCCGGGAGCGAGGTCGGGGCCCAGGGGCGTGTCGGGACCCAGGAGCGAGGTCGGGACCCAGGAGCGAGGTCGGGACCCAGGAGCGAGGTCGGGGCCCAGGAGCGAGGTCGGGGCCCAGGAGAGAGGTCGGGGCCCAGGAGCGAGGTCGGGGCCCAGGAGCGAGGTCGGGGCCCTGGAGCGAGGTCGGGGCCAGGGGCGAGGTCGAGGCCCAGGAGAGAGGTCGGGGCCCAGGAGCGAGGTCGGGGCCCAGGAGCGAGGCCGAGGCCCAGGAGCGAGGTCGGGGCCCAGGAGCGAGGTCGGGGCCCAGGAGCGAGGTCGAGGACCAGGAGCGAGGTCGAGGCCCAGGAGCGAGGCCGAGGCCCAGGAGCGAGGCCGAGGCCCAGCAGCGGAGGTCGAGGCCCAGGAGCGAGGTCGGGGCCCAGGAGCGAGGTCGAGGCCCAGGAGTGAGGTCGGGGCCCAGGAGCGAGGTCGAGGCCCAGGAGCGAGGTCGGGGCCCAGGAGCGAGGTCGGGGCCCAGGAGCGAGGTCGGGGCCCAGGAGCGAGGTCGGGGCCCAGGAGCGACGTCGAGGACCAGGAGCGAGGTCGGGGACCAGGAGCGAGGTCGGGGCCCAGGAGCGAGGTCGGGGCCCAGGAGCGAGGTCGGGACCCGGGAGCGAGGTCGGGGCCCGGGAGCGAGGTCGGGGCCCGGGAGCGAGGTCGGGGCCCGGGAGCGAGGTCGGGGCCCGGGAGCGAGGTCGGGGCCCGAGAGCGAGGTCGAGGCCCCGGAGCGACGTCGAGGCCCAGGAGCGAGGTCGGGGCCCAGGAGCGAGGTCGAGGCCCCAGGAGCGACGTCGAGGCCCAGGAGCGAGGTCGGGGCCCAGGAGCGAGGTCGAGGCCAGGAGCGAGGTCGTGGCCCAGGAGCGAGGTCGGGGCCCAGGAGCGAGGTCGAGGACCAGGAGCGAGGTCGGGGCCCAGGAGCGAGGTCGGGGCCCAGGAGCGAGGTCGGGGCCCAGGAGCGAGGTCGGGGCCCAGGAGAGAGGTCGGGGCCCAGGAGCGAGGTCGGGGCCCAGGAGCGAGGTCGGGGCCCAGGAGCGAGGTCGGGGCCCAGGGGCGAGGTCGAGGCCCAGGAGAGAGGTCGGGGCCCAGGAGCGATGTCGGGGCCCAGGAGCGAGGTCGGGGCCCAGGAGCGAGGTCGGGGCCCAGGAGCGAGGTCGGGACCAGGAGCGAGGTCGGGGCCCAGGAGCGAGGTCGGGGCCCGGGAGCGAGGTCGGGACCCGGGAGCGAGGTCGGGGCCCGGGAGCGAGGTCGGGGCCCGGGAGCGAGGTCGGGGCCCGGGAGCGAGGTCGGGGCCCGGGAGCGAGGTCGGGGCCCCGGGGCGAGGTCGGGACCCAGGAGCGAGGTCGGGGCCCAGGAGCGAGGTCGGGGCCCAGGAGAGAGGTCGGGGCCCAGGAGCGAGGTCGGGGCCCAGGAGCGAGGTCGGGGCCCAGGGGCGAGGTCGAGGCCCAGGAGAGAGGTCGGGGCCCAGGAGCGATGTCGGGGCCCAGGAGCGAGGTCGGGGCCCAGGAGCGAGGTCGGGGCCCAGGGGCGAGGTCGGGACCCAGGAGCGAGGTCGGGGCCCAGGAGCGAGGTCGAGGCCCAGGAGCGAGGTCGGGGCCCAGGAGAGAGGTCGGGGCCCAGGAGCGAGGTCGGGGCCCAGGAGCGAGGTCGGGGCCCAGGAGCGAGGTCGGGACCCCAGGAGCGAGGTCGGGACCCCAGGAGCGAGGTCGGGGCCCAGGAGCGAGGTCGGGGCCCAGGAGCGAGGTCGGGACCCCAGGAGCGAGGGTCGGGGCCCAGGAGCGAGGTCGAGGCCCAGGAGCGAGGTCGAGGCCCAGGAGCGAGGTCGAGGCCCAGGAGCGAGGCCGGGGCCCAGGAGCGAGGTCGGGGCCAGGAGCGAGGTCGAGGCCCAGGAGTGAGGTCGGGGCCCAGGAGCGAGGTCGAGGCCCAGGAGCGAGGTCGGGGCCCAGGAGCGAGGTCGGGGCCCAGGAGAGAGGTCGGGGCCCAGGAGCGAGGTCGGGGCCCAGGAGAGAGGTCGGGGCCCAGGAGCGAGGTCGGGGCCCAGGAGCGAGGTCGGGGCCCTGGAGCGAGGTCGGGGCCCAGGGGCTGAGGTCGAGGCCCAGGAGAGAGGTCGGGGCCAGGAGCGAGGTCGGGGCCCAGGAGCGAGGCCGAGGCCCAGGAGCGAGGTCGGGGCCCAGGAGCGAGGTCGGGGCCCAGGAGCGAGGTCGAGGACCAGGAGCGAGGTCGAGGCCCAGGAGCGAGGCCGAGGCCCAGGAGCGAGGCCGAGGCCCAGCAGCGAGGTCGAGGCCCAGGAGCGAGGTCGGGGCCCAGGAGCGAGGTCGAGGCCCAGGAGTGAGGTCGGGGCCCAGGAGCGAGGTCGAGGCCCAGGAGCGAGGTCGGGGCCCAGGAGCGTGGTCGGGGCCCAGGAGCGAGGTCGGGGCCCAGGAGCGAGGTCGGGGCCCAGGAGCGACGTCGAGGACCAGGAGCGAGGTCGGGGACCAGGAGCGAGGTCGGGGCCCAGGAGCGAGGTCGGGGCCCAGGAGCGAGGTCGGGACCCAGGAGCGAGGTCGGGGCCCAGGAGCGAGGTCGGGGCCCAGGAGCGAGGTCGGGGCCCGGGAGCGAGGTCGGGGCCCGGGAGCGAGGTCGGGGGCCCGGGAGCGAGGTCGGGGCCCGGGAGCGAGGTCGGGGCCCGGGAGCGAGGTCGAGGCCCAGGAGCGACGTCGAGGCCCAGGAGCGAGGTCGGGGCCCAGGAGCGAGGTCGAGGCCCAGGAGCGACGTCGAGGCCCAGGAGCGAGGTCGGGGCCCAGGACCGAGGTCGGGGCCCAGGAGCGAGGTCGAGGCCCAGGAGCGAGGTCGTGGCCCAGGAGCGAGGTCGGGGCCCAGGAGCGAGGTCGAGGACCAGGAGCGAGGTCGGGGCCCAGGAGCGAGGTCGGGGCCCAGGAGCGAGGTCGGGGCCCAGGAGCGAGGTCGGGGCCCAGGAGCGAGGTCGGGGCCCAGGAGAGAGGTCGGGGCCCAGGAGCGAGGTCGGGGCCCAGGAGTGAGGTCGGGGCCCAGGAGCGAGGTCGGGGCCCAGGGGCGAGGTCGAGGCCCAGGAGAGAGGTCGGGGCCCAGGAGCGATGTCGGGGCCCAGGAGCGAGGTCGGGGCCCAGGAGCGAGGTCGGGGCCCAGGAGCGAGGTAGGGGACCAGGAGCTGAGGTCGGGGACCAGGAGCGAGGTCGGGGCCCAGGAGCGAGGTCGGGGCCCAGGAGCGAGGTCGGGACCCAGGAGCGAGGTCGGGGCCCGGGAGCGAGGTCGGGGCCCGGGAGCGGAGGTCGGGGCCCGGGAGCGAGGTCGGGGCCCGGGAGCGAGGTCGGGGCCCGGGAGCGAGGTCGGGGCCCGGGAGCGAGGTCGGGGCCCCGGGGCGAGGTCGGGACCAGGAGCGAGGTCGGGACCCAGGAGCGAGGTCGGGGCCCAGGAGCGAGGGTCGGGGCCCAGGAGAGAGGTCGGGGCCAGGAGCGAGGTCGGGGCCCAGGAGCGAGGTCGGGGCCCAGGAGCGAGGTCGGGGCCCAGGGGCGAGGTCGAGGCCCAGGAGAGAGGTCGGGGCCCAGGAGCGATGTCGGGGCCCAGGAGCGAGGTCGGGGCCCAGGAGCGAGGTCGGGGCCCAGGGGCGAGGTCGGGACCCAGGAGCGAGGTCGGGGCCCAGGAGCGAGGTCGAGGCCCAGGAGCGAGGTCGGGGCCCAGGAGAGAGGTCGGGGCCCAGGAGCGAGGTCGGGCCCAGGAGCGAGGTCGGGGCCCAGGAGCGAGGTCGGGGCCAGGAGCGAGGTCGGGACCCCAGGAGCGAGGTCGGGACCCCAGAGGCGAGGTCGGGGCCCAGGAGCGAGGTCGGGGCCCAGGAGCGAGGTCGGGACCCCAGGAGCGAGGTCGGGGCCCAGGAGCGAGGTCGAGGCCCAGGAGCGAGGTCGAGGCCCAGGAGCGAGGTCGAGGCCCAGGAGCGAGGCCGGGGCCCAGGAGCGAGGTCGGGGCCCAGGAGCGAGGTCGAGGCCCAGGAGTGAGGTCGGGGCCCAGGAGCGAGGTCGAGGCCCAGGAGCGAGGTCGGGGCCCAGGAGCGAGGTCGGGGCCCAGGAGCGAGGTCGGGGCCCAGGAGCGAGGTCGGGGCCCAGGAGCGACGTCGAGGACCAGGAGCGAGGTCGGGGACCAGGAGCGAGGTCGGGGCCCAGGAGCGAGGTCGGGGCCCAGGAGCGAGGTCGGGACCCAGGAGCGAGGTCGGGGCCCGGGAGCGAGGTCGGGGCCCGGGAGCGAGGTCGGGGCCCGGGAGCGAGGTCGGGGCCCCGGGGCGAGGTCGGGACCCAGGAGCGAGGTCGGGACCCAGGAGCGAGGTCGGGGCCCAGGAGCGAGGTCGGGGCCCAGGAGAGAGGTCGGGGCCCAGGAGCGAGGTCGGGGCCCAGGAGCGAGGTCGGGGCCCAGGAGCGAGGTCGGGGCCCAGGGGCGAGGTCGAGGCCCAGGAGAGAGGTCGGGGCCCAGGAGCGATGTCGGGGCCCAGGAGCGAGGTCGGGGCCCAGGAGCGAGGTCGGGGCCCAGGGGCGAGGTCGGGACCCAGGAGCGAGGTCGGGGGCCCAGGAGCGAGGTCGAGGCCCAGGAGCGAGGTCGGGGCCCAGGAGAGAGGTCGGGGCCCAGGAGCGAGGTCGGGGCCCAGGAGCGAGGTCGGGGCCCAGGAGCGAGGTCGGGGCCCCAGGAGCGAGGTCGAGGCCCAGGAGCGACGTCGAGGCCCAGGAGCGAGGTCGGGGCCCAGGAGCGAGGTCGAGGCCCAGGAGCGACGTCGAGGCCCAGGAGCGAGGTCGGGGCCCAGGACCGAGGTCGGGGCCCAGGAGCGAGGTCGAGGCCCAGGAGCGAGGTCGTGGCCCAGGAGCGAGGTCGGGGCCCAGGAGCGAGGTCGAGGACCAGGAGCGAGGTCGGGGCCCAGGAGCGAGGTCGGGGCCCAGGAGCGAGGTCGGGGCCCAGGAGCGAGGTCGGGGCCCAGGAGCGAGGTCGGGGCCCAGGAGAGAGGTCGGGGCCCAGGAGCGAGGTCGGGGCCCAGGAGCGAGGTCGGGGCCCAGGAGCGAGGTCGGGGCCCAGGGGCGAGGTCGAGGCCCAGGAGCGAGGTCGAGGCCCAGGAGCGAGGTCGGGGCCCGGGAGCGAGGTCGAGGCCCGGGGAGCGAGGTCGGGGGCCCGGGAGCGAGGTCGAGGCCCAGGAGCGAGGCCGGGGCCCAGGAGCGAGGTCGGGGCCCAGGAGCGAGGGTCGGGGCCCAGGAGCGAGGTCGGGGCCCAGGAGCGAGGTCGGGGCCCAGGAGCGAGGCCGGCCCAGGAGCGAGGTCGGGGCCCAGGAGCGAGGTCGGGGCCCAGGAGCGAGGTCGGGACCCAGGAGCGAGGTCGGGGCCCAGGAGCGAGGTCGGGGCCCAGGAGCGAGGTCGGGGCCCAGGAGCGAGGTCGAGGCCCAGGAGCGAGGTCGGGGCCCAGGAGCGAGGTCGAGGCCCAGGAGCGAGGTCGGGGCCCAGGAGCGAGGTCGAGGCCCAGGAGCGAGGTCGAGGCCCAGGAGCGAGGTCGAGGCCCAGGAGCGAGGTCGGGGCCCAGGAGCGAGGTTGGGGCCCGGGAGCGAGGTCGAGGCCCGGGAGCGAGGTCGGGGCCCGGGAGCGAGGTCGAGGCCCAGGAGAGAGGTCGGGGCCCCGGGGCGAGGTCGGGACCCAGGAGCGAGGTCGGGGCCCAGGAGCGAGGTCGGGGCCCAGGAGCGAGGTCGAGGCCCAGGAGAGAGGTCGGGGCCCGGGAGCGAGGTCGCGGCTCAGGAGAGAGGTCGGGACCCAGGAGCGAGGTCGGGACCCAGGAGCGAGGTCGGGGCCCAGGAGCGAGGTCGCGGCCCAGGAGAGTGGTCGGGGCCCAGGAGCGAGGTCGGGGCCCAGGAGCGAGGTCGGGGCCCAGGAGCGAGGCCGGGGCCCAGGAGCGAGGTCGGGGCCCAGGAGCGAGGTCGGGGCCCAGGAGCGAGGTCGGGGCCCAGGAGCGAGGTCGGGGCCCAGGAGCGAGGTCGGGACCCAGGAGCGAGGTCGTGGCCCAGGAGCGAGGTCGAGGCCCAGGAGCGAGGTCGAGGCCCAGGAGCGAGGTCGAGGCCCAGGAGCGACGTCGGGACCCAGGAGCGAGGTCGGGGCCCAGGAGCGAGGTCGGGACCCAGGAGCGAGTTCGGGGCCCAGGAGCGAGGTCGAGGCCCAGGAGCGAGGCCGAGGCCCAGGAGCGAGGCCGAGGCCCAGCAGCGAGGTCGAGGCCCAGGAGCGAGGTCGAGGCCCAGGAGCGAGGTCGAGGCCCAGGAGCGAGGCCGAGGCCCAGGAGCGAAGTCGGGGCCCAGGAGCGAGGTCGTGGCCCAGGAGCGAGGTCGAGGCCCAGGAGCGAGGTCGGGGCCCCAGGAGCGAGGTCGGGGCCCAGGAGCGAGGTCGAGGCCCAGGAGCGAGGTCGGGGCCCAGGAGCGAGGTCGAGGCCCAAGAGCGAGGTCGGGGCCCAGGAGTGAGGTCGAGGACCCAGGAGCGAGGTCGGGGCCCAGGAGCGAGGTCGGGGCCCAGGAGCGAGGTCGAGGACCCAGGAGCGAGGTCGGGGCCCAGGAGCGAGGTCGGGGCCCAGGAGCGAGGTCGAGGCCCAGGAGCGAGGTCGGGGCCCGGGAGCGAGGTCGGGGCCCAGGAGCGAGGTCGAGGCCCAGGAGCGAGGTCGAGGCCCAGGAGTGAGGTCGGGGCCCAGGAGCGAGGTCGGGGACCCGGGAGCGAGGTCGGGGCCCAGGAGCGAGGTCGGGGCCCAGGGGCGAGGTCGAGATCCAGGGGCGAGGTCAGGGCCCAGGGGCGAGGTCGAGGCCCAGGAGAGAGGTCGGGGCCCAGGAGCGAGGTCGAGGACCCGGGAGCGAGGTCGGGGCCCAGGAGCGAGGTCGGGGCCCAGGAGCGAGGTCGGGACCCAGGAGCGAGGTCGGGGCCCAGGAGCGAGGTCGGGGCCCAGGGGCGAGGTCGGGGCCCAGGAGCGAGGTCGAGGCCCAGGAGCGAGGTCGGGGCCCAGGAGCGAGGTCGGGGCCCAGGAGCGAGGTCGAGGCCTAGGAGCGAGGTCGGGGCCCAGGAGCGAGGCCGAGGCCCAGGAGCGAGGTCGGGGCCCAGGAGCGAGGTTGGGGCCCAGGAGCGAGGTCGAAGCCCAGGAGCGAGGTCGGGGCCAAGGAGCGAGGTCGGGGCCCAGGAGCGAGGTCGGGGCCCAGGAGCGAGGTCGAGGCCCAGGAGCGAGGTCGGGGCCCAGGGGCGAGGTCGGGGCCCAGGGGCGAGGTCGGGGCCCAGGAGCGAGGTCGAGGCCCAGGAGCGAGGTCGGGGCCCAGGAGCGAGGTCGGGGCCCAGGAGCGAGGTCGAGGCCTAGGAGCGAGGTCGGGGCCCAGGAGCGAGGCCGAGGCCCAGGAGCGAGGTCGGGGCCAAGGAGCGAGGTCGGGGCCCAGGAGCGAGGTCGAAGCCCAGGAGCGAGGTCGGGGCCCAGGAGCGAGGTCGGGGCCCAGGAGCGAGGTCGAAGCCCAGGAGCGAGGTCGGGGCCCAGGAGCGAGGTCGAGGGCCCAGGAGCGAGGTCGGGGCCCAGGAGCGAGGTCGAGGCCCAGGAGCGAGGTCGGGGCCCAGGAGCGAGGTCGGGGCCCAGGAGCGAGGTCGGGGCCCAGGAGCGAGGTCGGGGCCCAGAAGCGAGGTCGGGGCCCAGGAGCGAGGTCGGGGCCCAGGAGCGAGGTCGAGGACCCAGGGGCGAGGTCGGGGCCCAAGAGCGAGGTCGGGGCCCAGGAGCGAGATCGAGGCCCAGGAGCGAGGTCGAGGATCCAGGGGCGAGGTCGGGGCCCAGGAGCGAGGTCGGGGCCCAGGAGCGAGGTCGAGGCCCAGGAGCGAGGTCGGGGCCCAGGAGCGAGGTCGGGCCCAGGAGCGAGGTCGAGGCCCAGGAGCGAGGTCGAGGCCAGGAGCGAGGTCGGGGCCCAGGAGCGAGGTCGAGGCCCAAGAGCGAGGTCGGGGCCCAGGAGCGAGGTCGAGGACCCAGGAGCGAGGTCGGGGCCCAGGAGCGAGGCCGGGGCCCAGGAGCGAGGTCGAGGCCCAGGAGCGAGGTCGAGGACCCAGGGGCGAGGTCGGGGCCCAGGAGCGAGGTCGGGGCCCAGGAGCGAGGTCGAGGCCCAGGGGCGAGATCGGGTCCCAGGAGCGAGGTCGAGGCCCAGGAGCGAGGCCGGGGCCCAGGAGCGAGGTCGAGGACCCAGGAGCGAGGTCGGGGCCCAGGAGCGAGGTCGAGGCCCAGGAGCGAGGCCGGGGCCCAGGAGCGAGGTCGGGGCCCAGGAGCGAGGTCGGGGCCCAGGAGCGAGGTCGAGGCCCAGGAGCGAGGCCGGGGCCCAGGAGCGAGGCCGGGGCCCAGGAGCGAGGCCGGGGGCCCAGGAGCGAGGCCGGGGCCCAGGAGCGAGGTCGGGGCCCAGGAGCGAGGTCGGGGCCCAGGAGCGAGGTCGAGGCCCAGCAGCGAGGTCGGGACCCAGGAGCGAGGTCGAGGACCCAGGAGCGAGGTCGGGAGGACCCAGAAGCGAGGTCGAGGACCCAGGAGCGAGGTCGGGAGGATCCAGGAGCGAGGTCGGGGCCCAGGAGCGAGGTCGGGGCCCAGGAGCGAGGTCGGGGCCTAGGAGCGAGGTCGAGGCCCAGCTGCGAGGTCGGGGCCCAGGAGCGAGGTCGAGGCCCAGGAGCGAGGTCGAGGCCCAGGAGCGAGGCCGGGGCCCAGGAGCGAGGTCGGGGCCCAGGAGCGAAGTCGGGGTCCAGGAGCGAGGTCGAGGCCCAGCAGCGAGGTCGAGGACCCAGGAGCGAGGTCGAGGACCCAGGAGCGAGGTCGAGGACCCAGGAGCGAGGTCGGGAGGACCCAGGAGCGAGGTCGGGGCCCAGTAGCGAGATCGGGGCCCAGGAGCGAGGTCGGGGCCCAGGAGCGAGGTCGAGGCCCAGCTGCGAGGTCGGGGCCCAGGAGCGAGGTCGAGGCCCAGGAGCGAGGTCGAGGCCCAGGAGCGAGGCCGGGGCCCAGGAGCGAGGTCGGGGCCCAGGAGCGAGGTCGGGGTCCAGGAGCGAGTTCGAGGCCCAGCAGCGAGGTCGAGGACCCAGGAGCGAGGTCGAGGACCCAGGAGCGAGGTCGGGAGGACCCAGGAGCGAGGTCGGGGCCCAGGAGCGAGGTCGGGGCCCAGGAGCGAGGTCGGGGCCCAGGAGCGAGGTCGGGACCCAGGAGCGAGGTCGAGGCCCAGGAGCGAGGTCGGGGCCAGGAGCGAGGTCGGGGCCCAGGAGCGAGGTCGGGGCCCAGGAGCGAGGTCGGGACCCAGGAGCGAGGTCGGGGGCCCAGGAGCGAGGTCGGGACCCAGGAGCGAGGTCGAGGACCCAGGAGCGAGGTCGGGGCCCAGGAGCGAGGTCGGGGCCCAGGAGCGAGGTCGGGGCCCAGGAGCGAGGTCGAGGCCCAGCTGCGAGGTCGGGACCCAGGAGCGAGGTCGAGGCCCAGCTGCGAGGTCGGGAGGACCACACTGCAGCCTATGAAACCCAGGCAGAGCGGACCTGCGGGTTAGGAGGGAGGAGGACAGTGGGAGTATTGGGGAGACCAAACGCAGACTGGGGGACCGCTTTGCGGATCACCCCCGTTCAGTCCACAAGGGTGACCCCGGGCTCCCAGTCACTTTAATCCTCCGCTCCACTCCCACTCGGTCCTCGGCCTCGGCCTATTACACTGTTCCGACGAAGCTCGAGGAACCGCACCTCATCTTTCCATTAGGCGCTTTGCAACCTTCAGGACTCTGCATGGATTCAACAATTTCAGGTCATGACTTCTGCCCGTATCAAACATGGCGGCCGGGCCATCTCGGCGCGCCAGGATGAAAGATGGCGGCGTAAGGCTGCGGCCTTGCTGCGGGTTCCCGGGCCCTCGACAACCTCCCGATTTGGGGTTTTTTTTGGTTTTTGTTTTCGCCGCGCGGGTGGTTTAAGAGGACCGGCTGCTCGACGAGCGAATCAATTTTTCGGCCGAGCATTGTGAAGGTGAACACAGGGGGAGCGGCTCCGCTCCGACAAGCCCGAAGATGGCGGCCGCTCCCTTTGTCCGGCTTGATTTTGAGTATCCCTCACAAAGATGGCGGCCCCTGAGTGCCCGGAGATCCCTCACAAAGATGGCGGCCCCTGAGTGCCGGGGAACCCTCACAAAGATGGCGGCCCCTGAGTGCCCGGCGAACCCTCACAAAGATGGCGGCACCTGGGTTCCCGGGGGGGGAACCGTAACAAAGATGGCGGGTTTTTTTTGGATGGTGGGGGAAATTAAGGACCCGAAGGAAGACGACGGCTGCTGTGTGGCCTTATTTTTGAGTACCCCTAACTAAGATGGCGGCTTCTGTGTGAGAATTTTGAGAACCCCCTAACAAAGATGGCGGCATCCGGTGGCTGCCCGGATGTGGCCTTATTATTTGATACGCCTAACCAAGATGGCGGCCTCTGCGTGCCCGGATTCTTTTAATTGAGTACCCCCCTTAAGCAAGATGGCGGGTGTAATTTGAATGCCCCTAACAAAGATGGCGGTTCCAAACCCCCGGCACCTCGGCGAGCCTGTGCCCCCATTAAAGATGGCCGCCAGCCGCTTGGTGCGCATGCCCGCTAGCGTCTTCAGCGGCGGCTGTCGAGGGATTGGAGTTCCGGGTGGCTTGGGGTTAAGGGAAAGACTTCCGCTCGGGTGAAATTGTTGGCAGGAGGGTGAGAGTGAAGGTGAGAGAGAAAGGGCATTAATGTGGGGTATGGATTAGAGGGAGGGCATTAAACTCTGTGGTACTGCAGGATCCTGCTGCTCAGTAAAGGGGGTAGTAGTATCATGCTGCTCAGTAAAGGGGGATGGCAGTATCCTGCTGCTCAGGAAGGTGGGGTGGTGGTATTCTGCTGCTCAGTAAAAGGGGGGGGGGGTGGTAGTATTTTGCTGCTCAGTAAAAGGGGTTGGGTTGTATTCTGCTGCTCAGGAAGGGGGTGGTAGTATTCTACTGCTCAGTAAAGGGGGGTGGTAGTATTCTGCTCAGTAAAGGGGGGTGGTAGTATTCTGTTTAGGAAGGGGGGATGGTAGTATTCTGCTGCTCAGGAAGGGGGATGGTAGTATTCTGCTGCTTAGGAAGGGGATGGCAGTATCCTGCTGCTCAGGAAGAGGGGGTGGTAGTATTCTGCTGCTCAGGAAAGGGGGATGGTTCTAACCTGCTGCTCAGGAAGGGGGATGGTAGTACTCTGCTGCTCAGGAAGGGGGATGGTAGTACTCTGCTGCTCAGGAAGGGGGATGGTAGTACTCTGCTGCTCAGGAAGGGTGGTGGTAGTATTCTGCTTCTCAGGAAGGGGGATGGTAGTATCCTGCTGCTCAGGAAAGGGGGATGGTAGTATCCTGCTGCTCAGGAAAGGGGGATGGTAGTATCCTGCTGCTCAGGAAAGGGGGAGGGCAGTATTCTGCTGCTCAGTAAAGGGGGAGGATGGTAGTATTCTGCTGCTCAGTAAAGGGGGATGGTCGTATTCTGCTGCTCAGTAAAGGGGGATGGTCGTATTCTGCTGCTCAGGAAGGGGGAGGGTAGTATTCTGCTGCTCGAGAGGGGAGGGTAGTATCCTGCTGCTCGAGAGGAGAGGGGGCGGGCAGTGTTCCGCTGCTCAAGAAAGGGGGAGTGTTGTGTTCTGCTCAGGCAAGGGGGAGGGTAGTGTTGTGCTCAAGCAAGGGGGAGGGTAGTGTTCTGCTGCTCTTGTTTTTATGTAACAGGCTCGAGGGGCTGAATGGCCTCCTCCTGATCTTGTTTAACAGGATCAAGGGGCTGAATGGCCTCTTCCTGTTCCTGTGTAACAGGCTCGAGGGGCTGAATGGCCTCCTCCTGTTCCTGTGTAACAGGCTCGAGGGGCTGAATGGCCTCCTCCTGTTCCTGTGTAACAGGCTCGAGGGGCCGATTGGCCTACTCCTGCTCCTGTGTAACGGGCTCGAGGGGCTGAATGGCCTCCTCCTGTTCCTGTGTAACAGGCTCGAGGGGCCGATTGGCCTACTCCTGCTCCTGTGTAAAAGGCTCGAGGGGCTGAATGGCCTTCTATTTCATTTCCATTGTACACATTTCTCAGCCCAGGTGTACAGACAAGGCTATTGACTCTGTCTCTCTCTCCTTAGGTTCCTGATGCTGGCTGTGAGGCAACTCCTGGGCAGTGGGCTGCGAGGGCCCTGCCCCACGAATGGAGCTGCCGTCTCCCTCGTCCGGTATACCTCATCGAACCCTCAGCAGGTGAGCCCTTTATGCCGTGGCTTCCGTTAGCCCTCGGTGTCAATCTCTCCCCCCCCACACACACTCCTCCTCCCCCCATCTGTCAGCGGGGATGGCGCTTGGGATCTTCCTGCTCGGTGTGTGTGGGGCTCAGTACCACAGCGGGTGTGAGATCGGTTAACTGACCGCCTCCCCACTCTGGGGTCAGGGGTCCTCTCTCTCTGATGGGAGGGATTGGCGAGGGGGGCGGGAGGGATTGGCGAGGGGGGCGGGAGGGGTGGGCGAGGGGGGGCGGGAGGGATTGGCGAGGGGGGCGGGAGGGATTGGCGAGGGGGGCGGGAGGGATTGGCGAGGGGGGCGGGAGGGATTGGCGAGGGGGGCGGGAGGGATTGGCGGGGGGGCGGGAGGGATTGGCGAGGGGGGCGGGAGGGATTGGCGAGGGGGGCGGGAGGGATTGGCGGGGGGGCGGGAGGGATTGGCGAGGGGGGCGGGAGGCGGGAGGGATTGGCGAGAGGGCGGGAGGGATTGGCGAGGGGCGGGAGGGATTGGCGAGGGGGGCGGGAGGGATTGGCGAGGGGGGCGGGAGGGATTGGCGGGGGGGCGGGAGGGATTGGCGGTGGGGTGGGAGGCGGGAGGGATTGGCGAGAGGGCAGGAGGGATTGGCGAGGGGCGGGAGGGCGGGGAGAAGTCAGGCAGCGACCCTTCACCCCTCGGATCGCAGTAATGTCTCTGTAACCCTGTCTCTGCAGACCTCCCCCGCAAAGACTAAGTACGGACCCCTCAAAGACGAGGACCGAATCTTCACCAACCTGTACGGGCGGCACGACTGGAGGTGAGCGGGTGTCGGACTCGAAAGGGCATGAATGGGGACGCTCCCTTACTGAGGGGCAGGGTAAATGGGGACGCTCCCTTACTGAGGGGCAGGGTAAATGGGGACGCTCCCTTACTGAGGGGCAGGGTAAATGGGGACGCTCCCTTACTGAGGGGAAGGGTAAATGGGGACGCTCCCTTACTGAGGGGCAGGGTAAATGGGGACGCTCCCTTACTGAGGGGCAGGGTAAATGGGGACGCTCCCTTACTGAGGGGCAGGGTAAATGGGGACGCTCCCTAACTGTTTGACGGGATGAATGGGGACGAGCCCTTAGAGGGCCAGCATAAATGAGGACGCTCCCTTACTGAAGGACAGGATAAATGGGGATGTTCCCTTACTCAGCCCCTCCTGTACCTGACTGATTAAATGTAGACGCTCCCTTGCTGATGGCCGCTTCCTCAACCCCCTCCGCACCTTGGGGTTCGGGCAGCCCGTTTACTCCCACTCCCCGGCAGCCCCGTGTGACTCCTTCCCGTCCTCTCTCCGTGCAGGCTGAAGGGAGCCCTCAAGCGCGGCGACTGGTACAAGACCAAGGAGATCCTGCTGAAGGGGGTGGACTGGATACTGGCCGAGGTGAAGACTTCGGGGCTGCGGGGGAGGGGCGGGGCCGGCTTTCCTACCGGCATGAAGTGGGGCTTCATGAACAAGCCGTCAGATGGCAGGTGAGTACCTGTATTGGTGGGGGGGGGGTAATGTAGAGGGAGCTCGACACTGTATCTAACCCGTGCTGTACCTGCCCTGGGAGCGCTCGATGCTGGCACTGGGTATAAAGTGGGGGACACACTGTCAGGGTAATGTAGAGGGAGCTCTACACTGTATCTAACCCGTGCTGTACCTGCCCTGGGAGCGCTCGATGCTGACACTGGGTATAAAGTGGGGACACACTGTCAGGGTAATGTAGAGGGAGCTCTACACTGTATCTAACCCGTGCTGTACCTGCCCCGGGAGCGCTCGATGCTGGCACTGGGTATAAAGTGGGGGACACACTGTCAGGGTAATGTAGAGGGAGCTCTACACTGTATCTAACCCGTGCTGTACCTGCCCTGGGAGCGCTCGATGCTGACACTGGGTATAAAGTGGGGGACACACTGTCAGGGTAATGTAGAGGGAGCTCTACACTGTATCTAACCCGTGCTGTACCTGCCCCGGGAGTGCTCGATGCTGACACTGGGTATAAAGTGGGGGACACACTGTCAGGGTAATGTAGAGGGAGCTCTACACTGTATCTAACCCGTGCTGTACCTGCCCTGGGAGCGCTCGATGCTGACACTGGGTATAAAGTGGGGGACACACTGTCAGGGTAATGTAGAGGGAGCTCTACACTGTATCTAACCCGTGCTGTACCTGCCCTGGGAGCGCTCGATGCTGACACTGGGTATAAAGTGGGGGACACACTGTCAGGGTAATGTAGAGGGAGCTCTACACTGTATCTAACCCGTGCTGTACCTGCCCTGGGAGCGCTCGATGCTGACACTGGGTATAAAGTGGGGGACACACTGTCAGGGTAATGTAGAGGGAGCTCTACACTGTATCTAACCCGTGCTGTACCTGCCCCGGGAGCGCTCGATGCTGACACTGGGTATGAAGTGGGGACACACTGTCAGGGTAATGTAGAGGGAGCTCTACACTGTATCTAACCCGTGCTGTACCTGCCCCGGGAGCGCTCGATGCTGACACTGGGTATAAAGTGGGGGGACACACTGTCAGGGTAATGTAGAGGGAGCTCTACACTGTATCTAACCCATGCTGTACCTGCCCTGGGAGCGCTCGATGCTGACACTGGGTATAAAGTGGGGGACACACTGTCAGGGTAATGTAGAGGGAGCTCTACACTGTATCTAACCCGTGCTGTACCTGCCCTGGGAGCGCTCGATGCTGACACTGGGTATAAAGTGGGGGACACACTGTCAGGGTAATGTAGAGGGAGCTCTACACTGTATCTAACCCGTGCTGTACCTGCCCTGGGAGCGCTCGATGCTGACACTGGGTATAAAGTGGGGACACACTGTCAGGGTAATGTAGAGGAAGCTCTACACTGTATCTAACCCGTGCTGTACCTGCCCTGGGAGCGCTCGATGCTGACACTGGGTATAAAGTGTGGACACACTGTCAGGGTAATGTAGAGGGAGCTCTACACTGTATCTAACCCGTGCTGTACCTGCCCCGGGAGCGCTCGATGCTGACACTGGGTATGAAGTGGGGACACACTGTCAGGGTAATGTAGAGGGAGCTCTACACTGTATCTAACCCGTGCTGTACCTGCCCTGGGAGCGCTCGATGCTGACACTGGGTATAAAGTGGGGGACACACTGTCAGGGTAATGTAGAGGGAGCTCTACACTGTATCTAACCCGTGCTGTACCTGCCCTGGGAGCGCTCGATGCTGACACTGGGTATAAAGTGGGGACACACTGTCAGGGTAATGTAGAGGGAGCTCTACACTGTATCTAACCCGTGCTGTACCTGCCCTGGGAGCGCTCGATGCTGACACTGGGTATAAAGTGGGGACACACTGTCAGGGTAATGTAGAGGGAGCTCTGCACTGTATCTAACCCGTGCTGTACCTGCCCCGGGAGCGCTCGATGCTGACACTGGGTATAAAGTGGGGACACACTGTCAGGGTAATGTAGAGGGAGCTCTACACTGTATCTAACCCGTGCTGTACCTGCCCCGGGAGTGCTCGATGCTGACACTGGGTATAAAGTGGGGACACACTGTCAGGGTAATGTAGAGGGAGCTCTACACTGTATCTAACCCATGCTGTACCTGCCCTGGGAGTGCTCGATGCTGACACTGGGTATAAAGTGGGGGACACACTGTCAGGGTAATGTAGAGGGAGCTCTACACTGTATCTAACCCGTGCTGTACCTGCCCCGGGAGTGCTCGATGCTGACACTGGGTATAAAGTGGGGGACACACTGTCAGGGTAATGTAGAGGGAGCTCTACACCTACACTGTATCTAACCCGTGCTGTACCTGCCCCGGGAGCGCTCGATGCTGACACTGGGTATAAAGTGGGGGACACACTGTCAGGGTAATGTAGAGGGAGCTCTACACTGTATCTAACCTGTGCTGTACCTGCCCTGGGAGCGCTCGATGCTGACACTGGGTATAAAGTGGGGACACACTGTCAGGGTAATGTAGAGGGAGCTCTACACTGTATCTAACCCGTGCTGTACCTGCCCTGGGAGCGCTCGATGCTGACACTGGGTATAAAGTGGGGACACACTGTCAGGGTAATGTAGAGGGAGCTCTACACTGTATCTAACCCGTGCTGTACCTGCCCTGGGAGCACTCGATGCTGACACTGGGTATAAAGTGGGGACACACTGTCAGTGTAATGTAGAGGGAGCTCTACACTGTATCTAACCCGTGCTGTACCTGCCCTGGGAGTGCTCGATGCTGACACTGGGTATAAAGTGGGGACACACTGTCAGGGTAATGTAGTGGGAGCTCTACACTGTATCTAACCCGTGCTGTACCTGCCCTGGGAGTGCTCGATGCTGACACTGGGTATAAAGTGGGGACACACTGTCAGGGTAATGTAGAGGGAGCTCTACACTGTATCTAACCCGTGCTGTACCTGCCCTGGGAGCGCTCGATGCTGACACTGGGTATAAAGTGGGGACACACTGTCAGGGTAATGTAGAGGGAGCTCTACACTGTATCTAACCCGTGCTGTACCTGCCCTGGGAGCGCTCGATGCTGACACTGGGTATAAAGTGGGGACACACTGTCAGGGTAATGTAGAGGGAGCTCTACACTGTATCTAACCCGTGCTGTACCTGCCCTGGGAACGCTCGATGCTGACACTGGGTATAAAGTGGGGACACACTGTCAGGGTAATGTAGTGGGAGCTCTACACTGTATCTAACCCGTGCTGTACCTGCCCTGGGAGCGCTCGATGCTGACACTGGGTATAAAGTGGGGACACACTGTCAGGGCAATGTAGAGGGAGCTCTACACTGTATCTAACCTGTGCTGTACCTGCCCTGGGAGCACTCGATGCTGACACTGGGTATAAAGTGGGGGACACACTGTCAGGGTAATGTAGAGGGAGCTCTACACTGTATCTAACCCGTGCTGTACCTGCCCCGGGAGCGCTCGATGCTGACACTGGGTATAAAGTGGGGACACACTGTCAGGGTAATGTAGAGGGAGCTCTACACTGTATCTAACCCGTGCTGTACCTGCCCTGGGAGCGCTCGATGCTGACACTGGGTATAAAGTGGGGACACACTGTCAGGGTAATGTAGAGGGAGCTCCACACTGTATCTAACCCGTGCTGTACCTGCCCCGGGAGCGCTCGATGCTGACACTGGGTATAAAGTGGGGGACACACTGTCAGGGTAATGTAGAGGGAGCTCTACACTATCTAACCCATGCTGTACCTGCCCCGGGAGCGCTCGATGCTGACACTGGGTATAAAGTGGGGACACACTGTCAGGGTAATGTAGAGGGAGCTCTACACTGTATCTAACCCGTGCTGTACCTGCCCTGGGAGCGCTCGATGCTGACACTGGGTATAAAGTGGGGACACACTGTCAGGGTAATGTAGAGGGAGCTCTACACTGTATCTAACCCGTGCTGTACCTGCCCTGGGAGCGCTCGATGCTGACACTGGGTATAAAGTGGGGACACACTGTCAGGGTAATGTAGAGGGAGCTCTACACTGTATCTAACCCGTGCTGTACCTGCCCTGGGAGCGCTCGATGCTGACACTGGGTATAAAGTGGGGACACACTGTCAGGGTAATGTAGAGGGAGCTCTACACTGTATCTAACCCGTGCTGTACCTGCCCTGGGAGCGCTCGATGCTGACACTGGGTATAAAGTTTGGGACACACTGTCAGGGTAATGTAGAGGGAGCCCTACACTGTATCTAACCCGTGCTGTACCTGCCCTGGGAGCGCTCGATGCTGACACTGGGTATAAAGTGGGGGACACACTGTCAGGGTAATGTAGAGGGAGCTCTACACTGTATCTAACCCGTGCTGTACCTGCCCTGGGAGCGCTCGATGCTGACACTGGGTATAAAGTGGGGACACACTGTCAGGGTAATGTAGAGGGAGCCCAACACTGTATCTAACCCGTGCTGTACCTGCCCTGGGAGCGCTCGATGCTGACACTGGGTATAAAGTGGGGGACACACTGTCAGGGTAATGTAGAGGGAGCTCTACACTGTATCTAACCCGTGCTGTACCTGCCCTGGGAGCGCTCGATGCTGACACTGGGTATAAAGTGGGGGACACACTGTCAGGGTAATGTAGAGGGAGCTCTACACTGTATCTAACCCGTGCTGTACCTGCCCCGGGAGCGCTCGATGCTGACACTGGGTATAAAGTGGGGGACACACTGTCAGGGTAATGTAGAGGGAGCTCTACACTGTATCTAACCCGTGCTGTACCTGCCCTGGGAGCGCTCGATGCTGACACTGGGTATAAAGTGGGGACACACTGTCAGGGTAATGTAGAGGGAGCTCTACACTGTATCTAACCCGTGCTGTACCTGCCCTGGGAGCGCTCGATGCTGACACTAGGTATAAAGTGGGGACACACTGTCAGGGTAATGTAGAGGGAGCTCTACACTGTATCTAACCCGTGCTGTACCTGCCCTGGGAGCGCTCGATGCTGACACTGGGTATAAAGTGGGGGACACACTGTCAGGGTAATGTAGAGGGAGCTCTACACTGTATCTAACCCATGCTGTACCTGCCCTGGGAGCGCTCGATGCTGACACTGGGTATAAAGTGGGGGACACACTGTCAGGGTAATGTAGAGGGAGCTCTGCACTGTATCTAACCCGTGCTGTACCTGCCCTGGGAGCGCTCGATGCTGACACTGGGTATAAAGTGGGGGACACACTGTCAGGGTAATGTAGAGGGAGCTCTACACTGTATCTAACCCGTGCTGTACCTGCCCTGGGAGCGCTCGATGCTGACACTGGGTATAAAGTGGGGACACACTGTCAGGGTAATGTAGAGGGAGCTCTACACTGTATCTAACCCGTGCTGTACCTGCCCTGGGAGCGCTCGATGCTGACACTGGGTATAAAGTGGGGACACACAGTCAGGGTAATGTAGAGGGAGCTCTACACTGTATCTAACCTGTGCTGTACCTGCCCTGGGAGTGCTCGATGCTGACACTGGGTATAAAGTGGGGGACACACTGTCAGGGTAATGTAGAGGGAGCTCTACGCTGTATCTAACCCGTGCTGTACCTGCCCCGGGAGTGCTCGATGCTGACACAGGGTATAAAGTGGGGGACACACTGTCAGGGTAATGTAGAGGGTGCTCTACACTGTATCTAACCCGTGCTGTACCTGCCCTGGGAGCGCTCGATGCTGACACTGGGTATAAAGTGGGGGACACACTGTCAGGGTAATGTAGAGGGAGCTCTACACTGTATCTAACCCGTGCTGTACCTGCCCTGGGAGCGCTCGATGCTGACACTGGGTATAAAGTGGGGACACACTGTCAGGGTAATGTAGAGGGAGCTCTACACTGTATCTAACCCGTGCTGTACCTGCCCTGGGAGCGCTCGATGCTGACACTGGGTATAAAGTGGGGGACACACTGTCAGGGTAATGTAGAGGGAGCCCTACACTGTATCTAACCCGTGCTGTACCTGCCCTGGGAGCGCTCGATGCTGACACTGGGTATAAAGTGGGTACAGACTGTCAGAGTAATGTAGAGGGAGCTCTACACTGTATCTAACCCGTGTTGTACCTGCCCTGGGAGCGCTCGATGCTGACACTGGGTATAAAGTGGGGGACACACTGTCAGGGTAATGTAGAGGGAGCTCTACACTGTATCTAACCCGTGCTGTACCTGCCCTGGGAGCGCTCGATGCTGACACTGGGTATAAAGTGGGGGACACACTGTCAGGGTAATGTAGAGGGAGCTCTACACTGTATCTAACCCGTGCTGTACCTGCCCTGGGAGCGCTCGATGCTGACACTGGGTATAAAGTGGGGGACACACTGTCAGGGTAATGTAGAGGGAGCTCTACACTGTATCTAACCCATGTTTTTAGTGTGTGATCTGGTATTACTGATTTCAGACATCTGTCTATCCTACTGACATGGCTCCCTGTGATTTAATGCCCATGTTTCACCAGGGCCAAGGCTAACCTGAAATCTTTGTGTATCTCACTTCCCAGGAGGAGTCCAGTTAGGGATTAACTCCCAGGGCGAGCAGCTGAAACACTGGTTTGAGTGTTTGAAGAACAAGGAGAGGAAGGTGGAATACTGGCACACGCTAATCCACGAGAACTCCGAACTAAGTGATTGAATGACACCATGATCATGTGATTCAACGGCCAACCAATAGCGTCTCATCCAAACCCAACCAATCGCATCTCACCCACAACCAACCAATCGCATCTCACCCACAACCAACCAATCGCATCTCACCCACAACCAACCAATCGCATCTCACCCACAACCAACCAATCGCATCTCACCCACACCCAACCAATCGCATCTCACCCACAACCAACCAATCGCATCTCACCCACAACCAACCAATCGCATCTCGCCCACAACCAACCAATTGTATCTCACCCACAATCAACCAATCACATCTCACCCACAACCAACCAATTGCATCTCACCAACAACCAACCAGTCGCATCTCACCCACAACCAACCAATCGCATCTCACCCAAACCCAACCAATCACAGCTCACCCACAACCAACCAATCGCATCTCACCCACAACCAACCAATCGCATCTCACCCACAACCAACCAATTGCATCTCACCAACAACCAACCAATCGCATCTCACCCACAACCAACCAATCGCATCTCACCCAAACCCAACCAATCACAGCTCACCCACAACCAACCAATCGCATCTCACCCACAACCAACCAATCGCATCTCACCACAACCAACCAATCGCATCTCACCCACAACCAACCAATGGCATCTCACCCAGAACCAACCAATCGCATCTCACCCAAACCCAACCAATCGCATCTCACCCACAACCAACCAATTGCATCTCACCAACAACCAACCAATCGCATCTCACCCACAACCAACCAATCGCATCTCACCCAAACCCAACCAATCACAGCTCACCCACAACCAACCAATCGCATCTCACCCACAACCAACCAATCGCATATCACCCACAACCAACCAATCGCATCTCACCCACAACCAACCAATCGCATCTCACCCAAACCCAACCAATCACAGCTCACCCACAACCAACCAATCGCATCTCACCCACAACCAACCAATCGCATCTCACCACAACCAACCAATCGCATCTCACCCACAACCAACCAATGGCATCTCACCCAGAACCAACCAATCGCATCTCACCCACAACCAACCAATCGCATCTCACCCACAACCAACCAATTGCATCTCACCCACAACCAGCCAATGGCATCTCACCCACAACCAACCAATAGCTTCTCACCCACAACTAACCAATCGGATCTCACCCACAACCAACCAATCGCATCTCACCCAAACCCATCCAATGGCATCTCACCCACAACCAACCAATCGCATCTCACCCAAACCCAACCAATCACATCTCACCCACAACCAACCGATCACATCTCACCCACAACCAACCAATCACATCTCACCCACTTCATTAACCAATTACTAGCAGGTCACCAACATCATTAACCAGCCAAGTGCATCTGATTGACTTCAATGCTCATCCAATAGGATCTCATCATCTTCAACATTCAACCAATAGGATCTCATCATCGTCAATATTCATCCGATAGGATCTCATCAACCTCAGTACACAACCAATAGAAACCAATTGCTTCAACACCCAGCCAATCATAAGCCAGCTCCTTCAGAATCCGACCAATGGCGCCTCATCAAGCTCAGGACCAACTGCAATCCAGATACTTCCAGTGCCAATTGGAAACCACCTTACATAATCAGTGTCCATGGACCTCAAATCCAGCAGTCCAGCAATTGGTGGACCACTGTCCAATCGGTACAGACCTACTAAAACAAGCACGTGTTTTTGAATCTTTGCCCAATAGCAACCCATCTGTCTAAATGTTAGAGTACAGCGACCAATAGGAGTCCTGCTCTGGATCTACGCTGAAGATACGTCTCCAGCCTCTCTGAGAGGAGATACTCCATTGGCTGACACGCTCCCACCCATTGACCACTGGCAGTCTGGCTTCCACCAACCGAGGCGAGCCCTTCAAATGAAAACATGGCTGCCTCGACCAATCAGAATAGAGGAACCGAAACTCAGTATCCTGTTGGCTAACTGCATTGAGCTTTCCTGAGAAAGAAAGACTTACATTCTACAGCGCCTTTTATGACTTTGGGGCGTCCCAAAGCACTTTACAGCCAATGAAGTACTTTTTGATGTGTAGTCACTGTTGTAATGTGGGAAACGTGGCAGCCAATATGCGCACAGCAAGCTCCCACAAACAGCAATGTGATAATGACCAGATAATCTGTTTCAGTGATGTTGGTTGAGGGATAAATATTAGCCCCAGGACACCGGGGAGAACTCCCCTGGTCTTCTTCAAACTAGTGGCCGTGGAATCTTTGTCGTCCACCTGAGAGGGCAGACGGGTCCTCGGTCTAACGTCTCATCTGGAAGACGGGACCTCCGACAGGGCAGCACTCCCTCAGCGCTGCACTGAAGTGCAGTAGAGGGGTCATAGTTTCAGGATAAGGGGTCGGCCATTTAAGACTGAGATGAGGAGGAATTTCTTCACTCAGAGGGTTGTGAAACTTGAGTAAATTCAAGGCTGAGATCGATAGATTTTTGGACTCTAAGGGAATCAAGGGATATGGGGATCGGGCAGGAAAGTGGAGTTGAGGTCGATGATCAGCCATGGTTTTATTGAATGGCGGAGCAGGCTCGAGGGGCCGTACGGCCGACTCCTGCTCCTATGTGTCAGCCTAGATTTTGTGCTCAAAGTCATAGAGTTAAAGGGTCATAACGGCCCAAAAGGAGGCCATTCGGCCCATCGAGTCCGTGCCGGCTCTCTGTAGAACAATCCAGTCAGTCCCACTCCCCCGCTCTATCCCCGTAGCCCTGCAAGTTTATTTCCCTCCAGTGCCTATCCAGTCTCCCCTTGAAAACATTGAGTGTCTCCGCTTCCACCACTTCCGTCGGCAGCGAGTTCCAGGTCCTCACCACTCGCTGCGTAAAAAAGTTTTCCCTCACATCCCCCCTGTATCTCTTGCCCAAAACCTTAAATCTGTGTCCCCTAGTCCTTGTACCATTAACTAGGAGGAGCGATCATAATATGATAGAATTCTTCATTAAGGTGGAGAGTGAAGTTGTTGATTCAGAGACTTGGGTACTGAATTTAAATAAAGGAAACTACGATGGTATGAGGCGCGAGTTGGCTAGGATGGATTGGGGAACGTTACTTAAAGGGTTGACAGTGAATAGGCAATGGCAAACACTCAAAGACCGAATGGATGAACTACATAATTTGTTCATCCGTTTGGCATAAAAATAAAACAAAAAAAGGTGACTCAACCGTGGCTAACAAGGGAAATTAGGGATAGCATAAGATCCAAGGAGAGGACATATAAATTGGCCAGAAAAAGCAGCAAACCTGAGGATTGGGAACAGTTTAGGATTCAGCAAAGGAGGACAAAGGGATTAATTAAGAAAGGGAAAATAGAATATGAGAGTAAGCTTGCAGGGAACATAAAAACTGACTGTAAAAGCTTCTATAGATATGTGAAAAGAAAAAGATTGGCGAAGTCAAGCGTAGGTCCCTTGCAGTCAGAATCAGGGAAATTTATAATGGGGAACAAAGACATGGCAGACCAACTAAATACATACTTTGGTTCTGCCTTCACAAAGGAGGACACAAATAAACTCCCAGAGATGTCGGGGAACATAGGGTCTGATGAG
>NW_028225180.1:17701878-17726413 GCF_052327205.1 Somniosus microcephalus
TAAACGAATAAAAAACTATATCCTTATTAAACTAATCAGTAATCTTGTATCCTTATTAAATTAACCAGTAATCTGATATCCTTATTAAAATAATTAGTAATCCTTATTAAACTAACCAGTAACCTCATATCTCTATTAAACTACCAATTAATCACATTTTATTAAACTAACCAGTAATCTAATAGCCTGGTTAAACAAACTAATATTCTCATATCCCTAACATGGTTTGTAATTTCCCTTTCCCCAAGGGGATGGCAGTTTCACCCCCCAGTGACGATTCCTATGTTGAAAGATCTTTGGGTGTCCTCGTGCAAGAAACACAGAAAGCGAGCGTGCAAGTACAGCAAGCAATAGGGCAGTGGCAGGTTGCCCTTTATTGCAAGGGGGTTGGAGTATAAGAGTGAGGAAGTCTTGCTACAATTGTACTTCTTCTTCTTAGGCAGTCCCTCAGAACCGAGGATGACTTGCTTCCACATTAAAAATGAGTTCTCAGGTGACTGATGAGTCCGATGCGGGACCGACAGTCTCTGTCACAGGTGGGGCAGACGGTGGTTGAAGGGGCGGGTGGGTGGGGTGCTTGGGTTGACGTGCGCTACTTGCGCTTGCTCCCGGCGAAGAGACTCGAGGTGTTCGGCGCCTTCCCGGATGGCTTCTCCTCCACTTTGTGCGGTCTTGGGCCAGGGATTCCCAGGTGTCGGTGGGGATGTTACACTTTTTCAAGGAGGCTTTGAGGGTGTCTAACCCTAACCCTGAGGGTGTCCTTGAAGCTACAATTGTACAGAGCCTCATTCAAGGTCTCCTTATCCAAGGAAGGATATACAGGAAACTCTTTACTATCCGGCACCGACGGGACCGGCGTGGTGCCGGTTTATCAAAGTCCGGATTACAGAGGTATAGTTAAAAGGTACAAGAGTGCCGTACACAGCAACAAATCCAGGCTTCCCTGTTGCTTAGCAATAGCTGCAGGAACCCCGGCCCCAGACCAAGCGTCCCTGTTGCTTAGCAACAAGTGCACGAACCCCAGTCACACAGCCACATATCCAGGAACTGCCACTAATATGAAGTAAAACTTACCTGAACCTACTCCTGAATTTTGCCGGTTAACAGAGGTTTCCGGTTATTTAGGTGCCAGTTAAAAGAGTTTCCTGTACTTGCCTGGCTCAAACAAAGGGAGGAATGGACACTTAATATGCCTGGCTACAATATGTTCAGGCAAGATTAGGAAGGGAAGAAAAGGAAGGGACTTCAAACATCCTAATATAGACTGGGATAGTAACAATGTAAAGGGCAAAGAGGGAGAGGAATTGCTGAAAGGTGTACAAGGGAACTTCCTTCAATGAGCAGGTTTCCAGCCCAGCAAGGAATGAAGCAGTGCTCGATCTAGTTCTGGGGAATTAAGTGGGGCAAATGGAGCATGTTTCATTGGGGGAGCATCTGGGAAACAGCGATCACATCATCAGGTTCAGAGTGGTTATGGAAAAGGACAAAGAAAAATCAAATGTGAAAATGCTCAACACATGCTTAATAATCACATTCCCATGAGGGAGTGCATGGTCATAGCAGCACAGAAGGAGGCCATTTGGCCCATCGAGTCCGTGCCGGCTCTCTGTGGAGCAATCCAGTCAGTCCCATTCCCCCGCTCTATCCCTGTAGCCCTGCAAGTTTATTTCCCTCAAGTGCCTATCCAGTCTTGCCTTGAAAACATTGAGTGTCTCCGCTTCCACCACTTCCGTCGGCAGCGAGTTCCAGGTCCTCACCACTCGCTGCGTAAAAAGTTTTTCCTCACGTCCCCCCTGTATCTCTTGCCCAAAACCTTAAATCTGTGTCCCCTAGTCCTTGTACCATCAACTAGTGGGAACAGCCTTTCCCTGTCTAGCCTATCCAAACCCGTCATAATCTTGTACACCTCTATCAAATCACCCCTCAACCTCCTTTGCTCTAATGAAAACAAATCCAGCTTCTCCAACCTGTCCTTGTAGCGAAGATCCCCCCATCCCCAGAACCACTCTGGTAAATCTCCTCTGCACCCTCTCAAGGTCCTTCACATCCTTCCTAAAGTGTGGTGACCAGAACTGGACCCAATACTCCAGTTGTGGCCTAACCAGCGCTTTATAAAGGTTCAGCATAACTTCTCTGCTTTTGTACTCAATACCTCTATTTATGAAGCCCAAGATCCCATATGCTTTGCTAACCACTCTCTCAATATGTCCTGCCACCTTCAGGAACCTATGTACATTAACTCCCAGGTCCCTCTGTCCCTGCACACTCTTTAAAGCTGTGCCATTAAGTGTATATTGCCTCTCCCTGTTCCTTCTGCCAAAATGCATCACCTCACACTTCTCTGTATTAAATTCCATCTGCCACTTGTCTGCCCATTCTGCTCGCCTTTCTGTGTCCTGTTGCAGTCGATTGGTATCAGGTAATGCTACAGCTCCCTGAATGACTAAAGATATAGAGATTAAGTTCTGTACAGGGTATTGGTGAGACCACATCTGGAGTACTGCGTACAGTTTTGGTCTCCTTATTTAGGGAGGGATATACTGGCATTGGAGGCAGTTCAGAGAAGGTTCACGAGGTTGATTCCGGAGATGAGGGGGTTGTTCTTCTGAAGAAAGATTGAGCAGGCTGGGCCGATACTCACTGGAGTTTAGAAGAACGAGAGGGGATCTTATTGAAACATATAAGATTCTGAGGGGGCTCGACAAGGTAGATGCAGAGAGGATGTTTCCCCTCGTGGGGGAATCTAGAACTCGGGAGCACAGTTTCAGAATAAGGGGGCACCCTTTTAGAACTGAGATGAGGAGGAATTTCTTCTCTCCGAGGGTCGTAAATCTGTGGAATTCTCTTCCCCAGGGAGCTGTGGAGGCTGGGTCATTAAATACATTGAAGGTGGAGATAGACAGATTTTTGAACGATAAGGGAGTGAAGGGTTACGGGGATCGGGTGGGAAAGTGGAGTGGAGGCCAAGATCAGATCAGTCATGACCTTATTGATTGGCGGAGCAGGCTCGAGGGGCCAAATGGCCGACTCCTGCTCCTATTTCTTATATCAATATTAAACTAACTAGCAACCCGAGACCAAACCATCGCACCCCAAACCACCTCGCTGATTGGCGAGCTCATATCTTCGAGGCACCGTCTGACTGGACGGCAGAGGAAGGCCCACTGTTATTATTGAACTAACCAGCAATCTCACATCTTTATTAAACTAACCAGTGAGACACAGGCTGTGTATCGAATTAAATATATTTTATTGGGGAAAGCGGACAAATTGTCCCAAAGCAAGACGGATCCGGGCGGGATGGAGTGGTCGGATCGCGAGGCTGTCGATATACTATAAATAGATTACACGCTCGCTCAAGGAGGTTGCGCAGCTCGAAGCGGTGGGATCTTCACATCGCGGCTTTCACTGCTCCACTTTGTTGGAAGGATTGGATTCTCTTCTCTAACTCGGGGCGGAAGTGTCGGATTAAACCCTGCAATATCGAGGGAAACAATTAGAGATGGGATCGGGGAGAGAGTGTGAAATCAGTGGGAGCGAGAGGCAGGGAAATGAGGGAGGGAGGGGCGAACGGGGGCGGCGAGCGGGAGGGATGGAGAAACAGAGAGCGAGGGGGAGGGGGGAGCGAGAGGGGGGGAGGGACAGAGAAGGGGGGAGAGGAGAGAGAGAGACGGAGGGAGAGAGAGAGAGGGGGGGTGGAAGGGAGAGAGAGAGAGAGAGACAGAGAGCGAGGGGGAGGGGGGGAGAGAGAGGGGGAGAGACACAGAGTGGGAGCCGGGAGTCTAGCCGCAGTAGGGGGACGGGAGTTATACCTGAGCGGGCCACGCTGCTCCATCACCCAGTGCACAGATGGTGTGTCCCTCGATCTGCTTGCTGATCTCCCACAGCATGTCAATCTCCGCCACACGAGCATCGCCCTTCACAAAACGCCACAACATCTGGTTCATCCAGTCCACACCTAGCGGAGGGAGAGAGCGGGGTTAGAAAGGTCACGACCCAGGGGGGAGGGAGTGGGGTTAGAAAGGTCACGACCCAGGGGGAGACCGGGGTTAGAGAGGTCACGAACCAGGGAGAGAGCGCGGTTAGAGAGGTCACGACCCAGGGGGAGAGAGCGGGGTTAGAGAGGTCATGGCCCAGGGGGAGAGCGGGGTTAGAGAGGTCGTGACCCGGGGGGGGGGGGAGAGCGGGGTTAGAGAGGTCATGACCCAGGGGGAGAGCAGGGTTAGAGAGGTCACGACCCGGGGGGGAGAGAGCGGGGTTAGAGAGGTCACGACCCGGGGGGAGAGAGCAGGGTTAGAGAGGTCACGACCCGGGGGGAGAGAGCGGGGTTAGAGAGGTCACGACCCGGGGGGCGAGAGCGGGGTTAGAGAGGTGATGACCCAGGGAGAGAGCGGGGTTAGAGAGGTCACGACCCAGGGGAGAGCGGGGTTAGAGAGGTCACGACCCAGGGGAGAGTGGGGTTAGAGAGGTCACGACCCGGAGTGCGAATTCAACATGTTGCCGTCCGTCACGATATCCCCCACAACCAATCTCACGCCCAGTGCGGTACCGAGGCCCGCGCGCCCGGTGCGGTACCGAGGCCCGCGCGCCCGGTGCGGTACCGAGGCCCGCGCGCCCGGTGCGGTACCGAGGCCCGCGCGCCCGGTGCGGTACCGAGGCCCGCGCGCCCGGTGCGGTACCGAGGCCCGCGCGCCCGGTGCGGTACCGAGGCCCGCGCGCCACCGAGGCCCGCGCGCCCAGTGCGGTACCGAGGCCCGCGCGCCCAGTGCGGTACCGAGGCCCGCGCGCCCAGTGCGGTACCGAGGCCCGCGCGCCCAGTGCGGTACCGAGGCCCGCGCGCCCAGTGCGGTACCGAGGCCCGCGCGCCCAGTGCGGTACCGAGGCCCGCGCGCCCAGTGCGGTACCGAGGCCCGCGCGCCCAGTGCGGTACCGAGGCCCGCGCGCCCAGTGTGGCCCTGAGGCCCGCGCGCCCAGTGTGGTACTGGGGCCCAGGCTCCATCCTCTCTGACAAGAGACCACCCATCAGTGAGACCCCGATCGAGTCATCGGACAGCCCCCTCCTCTTTGAAACTAGACCCACATCCAAGAGCACTGCACTCTGAAAGCCACCCATCGATCTGAGGACAAGTTGAGAAGGCCGTTAAAAAAAGCGTACGCGATCCTGGGCTTTATTAACAGAGGCAGAGAGTACGACAGCAAAGACGTTATTGCTAAACTTTATAAAACACTGGTTAGGCCTCAGCTGCAGGATTGTGTTCAATTCTAGGCACCGCACTTTAGAAAGGATGTCAAAGTCTTAGAGAGGGTGCAGAGATTGACCAGAATGGTACCAGGGATGAGGGACTTCAGTGATGTGGAGAGACTGGAGAAGCTGGGATTGTTCTCCTTAGAGCAGAGAAGGTTAAGGGGAGATTGACCAGAATGGTACCAGGGATGAGGGACTTCAGTGACGTGGAGAGACTGGAGAAGCTGGGATTGTTCTCCTTAGAGCAGAGAAGGTGAAGGGGAGACTGACCAGAATGGTACCAGGGATGAGGGACTTCAGTGATGTGGAGAGACTGGAGAAGCTGGGATTGTTCTCCTTAGAGCAGAGAAGATTAAGGGAGAATTCACTAGAGTTTAGAAGAATGAGAGGAGATCGCATTGAAACATATAAAATTCTGACAGGGCTAGACAGACTGGATGCAGGGAGGATGTTTCCCCTGGCTGGGGGGTCGAGAACGAGGGGTCACAGTCTCAGGATACGGGGTAGGACATTTAGGACTGAGATGAGGAGGAATTTCTTCACTCAGAGGGTGGTGAACCTGTGGAATTCTCTACCACAGAAGGCTGTGGAGGCCAAGTCACTGAATATATTTAAGAAGGAGATAGATAGATTTCTAGACACAAAAGGCATCAAGGGGTATGGGGAGAGAGCGGGAATATGGTATTGAGATAGAGGATCAGCCATGATCACATTGAATGGCGGAGCAGGCTCGAAGGGCCGAATGGCCGACTCCTGCTCCGATGTTTCTCTGTTAATAGAGGTGTTCAAAATGATGAGGGGTTTTGATAGAGTAAATAAGGAGAAACTGTTTCCAGTGGCAGGAGGGCCGGTAACCAGAGGACACAGATTGAAGATAATCAGACAAAGAACCAGAGGGGGAGATGAGGAGAATGTTTTTACGCAGCGAGTTGTTGTGATCTGGAACGCGCTGCCTGAAAGGGCGGTGGGAGCAGATTCAATAGGAACTTTCAAAAGGGGAAAAATTAACAGGGTTATGGGGAGAGAGCAGGGGGGGGGGGGGGGGGGGGTGTGGGACTAATTGGAGAGCGTGATCAAAGATCCAACACAGGCACGGTGGGCCGAATGGCCTCCTCCTGCGCAGAGAGTGTGCCTCGGCGGAGTCCTGCGAGAGGTGGATCACATGGAGGGGCTGCGATTGATCACATCAGGCCTTTCGGCGCAGTGTGACAGGAGGGAGACAGAGGTGAGCAATCAGGCCGAGGGGGACAGGCCGGGGACTTACCTTCCCGACAAGGCGTGCACTGACCGCAACTCTCGTGCTTGTAGAATTCCATCAAGCGGGCGATACAGCGAACAACGTCCGACTGGAGAGGGCAGAGGTGACAGTGAGAGCAGCAATTGTTCAGACACTCCCAGGGCAGGTGCAGCACGGGTTAGATACAGAGTAAAGCTCCCTCTACACTGTCCCATCAAACACTCCCAGGGCAGGTACAGCATGGGTTAGATACATAGTAAAGCTCCCTCTACACTGTCCCCATCAAACACTCCCAGGGCAGGTACAGCACGGGGTTAGATACAGAGTAAAGCTCCCTCTACAATGTCCCATCAAACACTCCCAGGGCAGGTACAGCACGGGGTTAGATACAGAGTAAAGCTCCCTCTACACTGTCCCATCAAACACTCCCAGGGCAGGTACAGCACGGGTTAGATACAGAGTAAATCTCCCTCTACACTGTCCCATCAAACACTCCCAGGGCAGGTGCAGCACGGGTTAGATACAGAGTAAATCTCCCTCTACACTGTCCCATCAAACACTCCCAGGGCAGGTACAGCACGGGTTAGATACAGAGTAAAGCTCCCTCTACACTGTCCCATCAAACACTCCCAGGGCAGGTACAGCACGGGTTAGATACAGAGTAAAGCTCCCTCTACACTGTCCCATCAAACACTCCCAGGGGCAGGTACAGCACGGGTTAGATACAGAGTAAAGCTCCCTCTACACTGTCCCCATCAAACACTCCCAGGGCAGGTACAGCACGGGTTAGATACAGAGTAAAGCTCCCTCTACACTGTCCCATCAAACACTCCCAGGGCAGGTACAGCACGGGTTAGACACAGAGTAAAGCTGCCTCTACACTGTCCCCATCAAACACTCCCAGGGCAGGTACAGCACGGGTTAGATACAGAGTAAAGCTCCCTCTACACTGTCCCATCAAACACTCCCAGGGCAGGGACAGCACTGGTTAGATACAGAGTAAAGCTCCCTCTACACTGTCCCATCAAACACTCCCAGGGCAGGTACAGCACGGGTTAGATACAGAGTAAAGCTCCCTCTACACTGTCCCATCAAACACTCCCAGGGCAGGTACAGCACGGGTTAGATACAGAGTAAATCTCCCTCTACACTGTCCCATCAAACACTCCCAGGGCAGGTACAGCACGGGTTAGATATAGAGTAAAGCTCCCTCCACACTGTCCCATCAAACACTCCCAGGGCAGGTTCAGCACGGGTTAGATACAGAGTAAAGCTCCCTCTACACTGTCCCATCAAACACTCCCAGGGCAGGTACAGCACGGGTTAGATACAGAGTAAAGCTCCCTCTACACTGTCCCATCAAACACCATCAGGGCAGGTACAGCACGTGTTAGATACAGAGTAAAGCTCCCTCTACACTGACCCATCAAACACCCCCAGGGCAGGTACAGCACGGGTTAGATACAGAGTAAAGCTCCCTCTACACTGTCCCATCAAACACTCCCAGGGCAGGTACAGCACGGGTTAGATAGAGAGTAAAGCTCCCTCAACACTGTCCCATCAAACACTCCCAGGGCAGGTACAGCACGGGGTTAGATACAGAGTAAAGCTCCCTCTACACTGTCCAATCAAATACTCCCAGGGCAGGTACAGCACGGGTTAGATACAGAGTAAAGCTCCCTCTACACTGTCCCATCAAACACTCCCAGGGCAGGTACAGCACGGGTTAGATATAGAGTAAAGCTCCCTCCACACTGTCCCATCAAACACTCCCAGGGCAGGTACAGCACGGGTTAGATACAGAGTAAAGCTCCCTCTACACTGTCCCATCAAACACTCCCAGGGCAGGTACAGCACGGGTTAGATACAGAGTAAAGCTCCCTCTACACTGTCCCATCAAACACCCCCAGGGCAGGTACAGCACGGGTTAGATGCAGAGTAAAGCTCCCTCTACACTGTCCCATCAAACACTCCCAGGGCAGGTACAGCACGGGTTAGATACAGAGTAAAGCTCCCTCTACACTGTCCCATCAAACACCATCAGGGCAGGTACAGCACGGGTTAGATACAGAGTAAAGCTCCCTCTACACTGTCCCATCAAACACTTCCAGGGCAGGTACAGCACAGGGTTAGATACAGAGTAAAGCTCCCTCTACACTGTCCCATCAAACACTTCCAGGGCAGGTACAGCACGGGTTAGATACAGAGTAAAGCTCCCTCTACACTGTCCCATCAAACACTCCCAGGGCAGGTACAGCACGGGTTAGATACAGAGTAACAGTCGCCGAATACTGTACCGATTTGTCCATCACGATCAAGGCCGCTGTCCCTAAGGCAGTCTGTGCCTGAACCAACGCGTCAAAGTCCATCATAACATCTTCGCAAACGGATTTGGGGATCAGAGGGGTGGATGATCCCCCGGGAATGATGGCAAGGAGGTTGTCCCAGCCTCCAGTAACACCACCTGGGATAGAAATCACACCGTTAGCGAAAGACTTGAATCCTCAGGAAAGGCCTAGGCTCCATCCCCGGCCTACTGCCGAGTTAGCGGATCTCACCACGGTGTGGTACTGAGCCACAAACACACAGCAGGAACACAAGAAATAGGAGCAGGAGTCGGCCATACGGCCCCTCGAGCCTGCTCCGCCATTCAATAAGATCATGGCTGATCATCGACCTCAACTCCACTTTCCCGCCCGATCTCCATATCCCTGGATTCCCCGAGAGTCCAAAAATCTATCGATCTCAGCCTTGAATATACTCAACGACTGAGCCCCCACAGCCCCCTGGGGCAGAGAATTCCAAAGATTCACCACCCTCTGAGTGAAGGAATTCCTCCTCATCCCGGTCCTAAATGGCCGACCCCTTATCCTGAGACTGTGCCCCCTGGTTCTAGACTCTCCAGCCAGGGGGAAACAGCCTCTCAGCATCTACCCTGTCAATCCCCCTCAGAATCTTGTATGTTTCAAAGAGATCACCTCTCATTCTTCTAAACTCTAGAGAGTATCGGCCCATTCTACACAATCTCTCATCATAGGACAGCCCTCTCATCCCAGGAATCAATCCAGTGAACCTTCGTTGCACCGCCTCCAAGGCAGGTATATCCTGAAGGTAAGCATGCAGTTGCAGCAGGCGGTTAAGAAGGCAAATGGTATGTTGGCCTTCGTAGCGAGAGGGTTCGAGTACAGGAAGAAGGATGTCTTGCTGCAGTTGTACAGGGCCTTGGTGAGACCACATCTTGAGTATTGTGTGCAGTTTTGGTCGCCCTATCTGAGGAAGGATGTTCTTGCCATGGAGGGAATGCAGCGAAGATTCACCAGGCTGATACCTGGGATGGCAGGAATGACGTATGAGGAGAGATTGGGTCGATTGGGCTTGTACTCGCTGGAGTTTAGAAGAATGAGAGGGGATCTCATTGAAACTTATAAAATTCTAACAGGACTGGACAGACTAGATGGAGGAAGGATGTTCCCGATGGTCGGGGAGTCCAGAACCAGGGGTCACAGTCTAAGGATAAGGGGTAAACCATTTAGGACAGAGATGTCAGAGTGTGAAAGGCTTAGAGGGTGCAGAATTCTTAAAGTGCATCCAGGAGAGCTTTTTGAGCCAACATGTAGAAAGTCCTACAAGAGAGGGGGCGGTACTGGACCTAATTCTAGGGAATGTAGCCGGGCAAGTGGTGGAAGTGTCAGTAGGAGAGCATTTTGGCGACAGTGACCATAATTCAGTGAGATTTAAGGTGGTCATGGAAAAAGACAAAGACGGCCCGGAAATAAGGGTTCTCAATTGGGGGATGGCCGATTTTAATATGATAAGGCAGGATCTGGCCAAAGTGGACTGGGAGCAGCTACTTATAGGAAAATCCACATCAAAACAGTGGGAGACTTTCAGAAGGGAAATAGAGAGAGTACAACGCCAACATGTTCCTGTAAAGGTCAAGGGTGGGACCAACAAGCAAAGGGAACCTTGGATGACAAGGGATATACAAAAATGCATTAGGAAAAAAAGGGGGGCTTTTGGCAGTTACAAAAGACTAAAGACGGAGGAAGCCCTAGAGGAGTATAAAAAGTGCAGGGGCATACTTAAAAGAGAAATTAGGAGGGCGAGGAGGGGCCATGAAATAATAACACTGGCGAGCAAAATAAAAGGAAAATCCTAAGATGTTTTATAAGTATATTAAGGGCACGAGGATAACCAGGGAAAGGGTAGGGCCGATTAGGGACCAAAGTGGCAATCTGTGTGTAGAGCCAGATGATGTAGGCGGGGTTTTAAATGAATTTTTTGCATCTGTGTTCACTATGGAGAAAGACGATGTAGACATAGAAATCGGGCAAGGGGACTGTGACATACTTGAACATATTAGCATCGAGAGGGAGGAGGTACTAGCGGTTTTAGCAGGCCAAAAAGTGGATAAATCCCCAGGCCCGGACGAGATGAATCCCAGGCTGTTGTATGAGGCAAAGGAGGAGATTGCAGGGGCTCTGACACAAATTTTCAGAACCTCTCTGGCCACAGGGGATGTACCAGAGGACTGGAGAACAGCTAACGTAGTACCATTATTCAAGAAGGGTAGCAGGGATAAACCAGGGAATTACAGGCCAGTGAGTCTAACATCTGTGGTAGGGAAATTATTGGAAAAAATTCTGAGGGACAAAATTAGTCACCACTTGGAGAGGCAAGGATTAATCGGGGATAGTCAGCATGGCTTTGTCAAGGGTAAATCATGTCTGACCAATCTGATTGAATTTTTCGAGGGGGTGACTAGGTGTGTGGATGAGGGAAATGCTGTGGATGTGGTTTACATGGACTTCAGTAAAGCTTTTGACAAAGTCCCGCATAGGAGACTGGTCAAGAAGGTAAGAGCCCATGGGATCCAGGGTGCCTTGGCGCGTTGGATCCTAAACTGGCTGAGTGGCAGGAGGCAGAGGGTGATGGTCGAAGGTTGCTTTTGTGACTGGAAGCCTGTGTCCAGTGGGGTACCTCAGGGATCGGTGCTGGGTCCCTTGTTGTTTGTGATCTACATAAATGATTTGGATGAGAATGTAAAAGGTATGATCAGTAAGTTCGCAGATGACACGAAAATTGGTGGGGTGGTAAATTGCGAGGAGGAAAGCCTCAGGCTACAGGACGATATAAACGGGTTGGTCAGATGGGCGGAAAAGTGGCAAATGGAATTTAACCCTGAAAAGTGCGAGGTGATGCATTTTGGACGGACAAATAAGGCAAGGGAATACACAATGAGTGGTAGGACCCTAGGAAGTACAGAGGGTCAGAGGGACCTTGGTGTACATGTACATAGATCCCTGAAGGCAGCGGAGCAGGTAGATAAGGTGGTTAAAAAGGCATATGGGATACTTGCCTTCATTAGCCGAGGCATAGAATATAAGAGCAGGGAGGTTATGATGGAGCTGTACAAAACGCTGGTGAGGCCACAGCTGGAGTAGTGTGTGCAGTTCTGGTCGCCTCACTATAGGAAGGATGTGATTGCTTTGGAGAGGGTGCAGAGAAGATTCACCAGGATGTTACCTGGGATGGAGCGCCTCAGCTATGAAGAAAGGCTAAACAGGCTGGGGTTGTTTTCCTTGGAGCAAAGAAGGCTGAGGGGGGGCCTGATTGAGGTGTACAAAATGATGAGGGGCATAGATAGGGTAGATAAAGAGGAACTTTTCCCCTTAGTAGGGGGGTCAATAACAAGGGGGCAGAGATTCAGGGTAAGGGGCAGGAGATTTAGAGGGGATTTGAGGAGGAACTTTTTCACCCAGAGGGTGGTTGGAATCTGGAACTCACTGCCTGAAAGGGTGGTAGAGGCAGGAACCCTCACAACATTCAAGAAGCATTTGGATGAGCACTTGAAATGCCATTGCATACACAAGGCTATGGACCAAATGCTGGAAAATGGGATTAGACTGGACAGGGATTGATGGACGGCGCAGACACGATAGGCCGAAGGGCCTCTTTCTGTGCTGTAAAACTCTATGACTCTAGATGAGGAATTTCTTCACCCAGAGAGTGGTGAACCTGTGGAATTCTCTACCACAGAAGGCAGTGGAGGCCAATTCATTAAATATATTCAAGAAGGAGTTGGATATATTTCTTAAGGCTAAAGGGATCAAGGGATATGGGGAGAAAGCAGGGACAGGGAGCTGAATTTGGATGATCAGCCATGATCGCACTGATATAGATGTCTTTGATATAGATTGTAAATAGCGGAAGCCCTCGACAGGCCCAGGCCCGAGTTAGTCTGATCAGACACACTGCAGGGGGTCAGAGGTTAGCACCCCCACCCCACCACCCTGGCCTAGTGGACAGCGAAGCCTGCACCCTCACCTACCAGCATGCCGCTCGATCAGCTCCTTGAGCGGGATGGACATCTCCTCCTCCACGGTGCAGGGGTTGTTAACATGGCCCGAGATGTTGAAGAGCTTGGTGCCTGAGTTACGTTCCCGCCCGAAGCTGTGGAACCATTCGCCGCCACGCCGGCAGATGGCGGGCGAGACGGCCACCGTTTCCACGTTGGCAACCGTCGTCGGGCAGCCGAACACGCCTGGGAGAGAGAGGGCAAGGGTCAACGGTCGCAGGTCAATTCGCACAACACGACTTAACTCTTCACCCATCCCCGCCCTCCCTCCTCCTCCCCCTCCTCTCCTCCCCTTTCCGCCCTCCCCTCCCCCTTCGCCCTCCCCTCCCCCTCCCCCATCCCTCCCCCCCTCTTCTCCTCCCCCCCTCCTCCCCTTTCCCCTCCCCCTCCCCCCCTCTCCTCCCTCCTCCCCTTTCCCCCCTCCCCTCCCCTTTCCCCCCTCCCCTCCCCTTTCCCCCCTCCCCCTCTCTCCTCCCCTTTCCCCCCTCCTCCCCTTCTCCTCCCCTTTCCCCTCTCCTCCCCCCCTCTTCCCCCCTGTGGTAAACCACTTTTATCGTTCACTATCGTTACACTATAGTTATCACTGTTGTACTGTTATCACTGTTCTCACTGTTGTATCACTATACGAGGTCGCCTCTTGTCGCGCTGTTATACCTGGGCTGACCACCTCCGACTCCGCCCATGGCTCCACCTACCTGCCCAGGTATAAAGGTAGTCGACTGGCTGGTATTCCTCCTTGTTGGACACGATCACCCACGAGGGTGGGCTCTGCTATTTAGTCAATAAAAACCTTTAGTTACGTTCCTAACTCGTCGCTTTTTATTGGACGAATTGATAGGTATATCAATTTTATTGACTAAATTTTAAAGATGTCTACTACTGGCCAGCCAGAAGCCCTCCCAGAAGCACAGCCACAGCAGCTTTCAGACACCGGGCTACACCAGCCACACCAGCCGGCTTGGCTGCAAGCCCTCAAACCACCGTACCTGGATCTAAACCCACAGGCAGCAAACTCAGCCCTCAACTTCAAACACTGGCTGGACTGCTTCGAATCCTACCTGGAAGAATCCGGCGTCCCTCAGAGATCCAAACTAAGAGTTCTGAACGCCCAAGCGAGCCCGAGAGTATACGCACTCATCCAGGACACGACTACATACGAGGCCGCTATCAACCTACTGAAACAGCAGTACCGGAGCCCGGTAAATTACATGTACACCAGGCACCTCCTGAGATCCCGCCCGCAACAGCCAGGAGAGTCTGTAGCTGAATTTTTACGGGCGCTAAGAGCACTCGGCAGGAACTGTGACTTTAAAGCGGTGACGGCTGTTGAAAATACGGAAGATAATATCCGCGATGCCTTTGTGAAAGGCCTACGGTCCGACTACTCACGGCAAAGACTGCTTGAAGCTAAAGACCTCGACCTGGACAAAGCTGAAGCCCTCGCTCTCTCCCTAGAGGTGGCCCATCAGGACCAGGAGGCGTTTTCCAGGTACTGCTCGCGACCCTGGGACTCGGGCCCGACCCCTACCGCAATACCCTTCGCAGCGCCGCCCCCGGGACCTACCTCAGCGTCGGCGTCCCGGACCCGACCGGGACCGCCACCCCCGGTACCGGCTCCGACATCGGGCACCCGCGATCGGGCCGCCGGCTGCTTCTTTTGCGGCCAGGAGAAGCACCCGAGGTCGCGCTGCCCAGCCAGGAACTCTACCTGCTCAACCTGCAGGAAGAAAGGCCACTTCTCTAAGGCCTGCAGGAGCGGATCTTCAGAGGCCAGCAGTGCCTCATGCGAACTGTGGGGGCGGCCATCTTCTTTCAAGGCAACTGAGGCCAGCATCCCCACACGTGAGTCATGGGGGTGGCCATCTTTGATCAAGGCAACCGACCCCAATAGTGCCTCATGTGAGTTATGGGGGCAGCCATCTTCTCCGCCATTTTGTCCTACCTCGTGGGAGACGCCATTTTACCCACCACGCCCGACTGCCACCGGGCCCCCGGACCCGACGACCGCCTCGCCCGCAGACGACAACGACTCGCTTACCTACACACTAGCCTCCGTCACTCTGGATCAAGCCCGCCCACACCACCTGTCCAAGTCGATGATGGACATCAAAGTAAACGGCCACGCCACGACCTGCCTGTTTGACAGCGGAAGCACGGAGAGCTTCATCCACCCAGACACGGCGAGCCACTACTCCCTCTCTGTCCTACCAACGTGCAGCCAAATCTCGATGGCATCGAGGTCCCACGCCACGGACATCAGCGGCTACTGTGCTGTGACCTTGTCGGTTAAGGGTACGGAGTATAAAAATTTTAAGCTCCTCGTCCTCCCCCAGCTCTGCGCTGCCGTCCTACTAGGGCTGGACTTCCAATCCCACCTCCAAAGTGTAACCCTAGCATACGGTGGACCCCTCCCCCCACTCACAGTCGACAACCAGCGAAGGTTAAACCGCCCACCGCGTAACACCTGCAGCCTATCCACCCTCAAGGTGCCGCCACCTTCCCTGTTCGCTAACCTCACCCCCGACTGCAAACCCGTCACTACCAAGAGCAGGCGGTACAGCGCTGGGGACAGAGCTTTCATTAGCTCTGAGGTGCGGCGCCTCCTGAAAGAGGGCATTATCGAGGGGAGCAACAGCCCCTGGCGTGCCCAGGTCGTGGTCGTTAAGACCAGCGATAAAAATCGCCTGGTCATCGACTACAGCCAGATCATAAACAGATACACCCAGCTGGACGCATACCCCCTTCCCCGCATATCTGACATGGTCAATCAGATTGCACAATACCGCGTATTCTCGACCATCGACCTTAAGTCGGCCTACCACCAACTCCCTATCCACCCCGAGGACCGCCAGTACACCGCCTTCGAGGCGAATGGGCGCCTATACCACTTCCTTAGGGTCCCCTTCGGTGTCACCAACGGGGTCTCGGTCTTCCAAAGGGAGATGGACCGGATGGTTGACCAGAACGGACTGCAGGCCACATTCCCCTATCTAGATAACGTCACCATCTGCGGCCGCGACCGGCAGGACCATGACGTGAATCTGGAGAAATTCCTCCGTACGGCCCAACGGCTGAACCTCACCTACAATAAGGAGAAATGTGTGTTTAACACCTCGCGCCTTGCCATCCTTGGCTGTGTAGTAGAGAACGGACTCATCGGTCCCGACCCCGAAAGAATGCGCCCCCTCATGGAGCTACCCCTCCCCCACTGCCCTAAGGCACTTAAGAGAACCCTGGGGCTCTTCGCCTACTATGCCCAATGGGTGCCCAATTATGCGGACAAAGCCAGACCCCTCATGAAGTCCACATCCTTCCCCCTTACGGAGGAAGCGTGCGCAGCCTTCTCCCTCATTAAGGGAGACATTGCCAAGGCCACAATGCACGCAGTGGATGAGTCCATCCCCTTCCAAGTGGAGAGCGATGCATCCGACTTCGCCCTAGCCGCTACCCTTAACCAGGAGGGGAGGCCGGTGGCCTTCTTCTCAAGGACCCTACAGGGCCCCGAGATCCGACACTCGTCGGTCGAGAAGGAAGCCCAGGCAATTGTGGAGGCGGTACGGCGCTGGAGGCATTACCTGGCAGGCAAACGATTTACCCTCCTCACCGACCAACGTTCGGTTGCTTTCATGTTTAATAACAAGCTGAGGGGCAAAATCAAGAATGACAAGATCTTGAGGTGGAGAATCGAGCTATCCACCTACGATTATGATATCTTGTACCGGCCAGGTAAGCTGAACGAACCCCCTGATGCTCTTTCACGAATTACATGCGCCAGCGCGCATATTGATAGACTTCAGACCCTCCACAACGACCTCTGCCACCCCGGGGTCACCAGACTTTACCATTTCATTAAGGCCCGCAACCTGACCTACTCCATCGAGGTCAGGACCATGACCAGGAACTGCCAGACCTGTGCCGAGTGCAAACCGCACTTCTTTAGGCCGGACAGAGCAAGCCTGATCAAGGCCACCCGCCCCTTCGAGCGCTTGAGCATCGACTTTAAGGGGCCCCTCCCGTCCTCTGACCGTAATGTGTACTTCCTCAACATCGTTGATGAGTACTCCCGTTTCCCTTTTGCCTTCCCCTGCCCAGACATGACCAGTACCACGGTCATCAAATGCCTGAACGACCTCTTCGCCTTGTTCGGGTTCCCGAACTATATACATAGTGACCGGGGCGCCTCCTTCATGAGCGAGGAACTCCGTCAGTTCCTACTAGCGAGAGGTATTGCAGCAAGTAGGACCACCAGCTACAACCCCCGAGGGAACGGCCAGGTGGAAAGAGAGAACGCGACGGTATGGAAGGCCGTCCTCTTAGCCTTAAAGTCTAAGGGCCTCCCAACCTCCCGCTGGCAGGAAGTCCTCCCGACAGCGCTGCACTCCATCCGGTCACTACTTTGCACTGCCGTTAACGCCACCCCCCATGAACGAATGTTTGTTTTCCCCAGGAAGTCGACTACGGGAACCACTCTACCAACCTGGCTGACCTCTCCGGGGCCCGTCTTGCTGCGAAAGCACGTGAGGGCCCATAAAACAGACCCCCTGGTCGAAAGGGTGAACCTCCTGCACGCCAACCCCCAGTACGCCTACGTGGCTTACCCAGACGGGCGGGAGGACACTGTCTCCTTACGAGACCTCGCACCCTCGGGCACTCCGGAGACACCACCTTTACCCCCCCCCACCACCCCCCCAATTCCAGCCCAGGTAGACGGCATGCCGGAACCCCACGAGCCTTCGCCGACCACGCAGACACCAGCACTAACACCGGATAATGCAGCACCGCCGCTGCGACGATCGGAGAGGCTTACGAGGCCTCCGGACAGACTGACATACCAGAACTGGTAGTACACTTCACCCCGCCGGACTCAAATCTAAACAAGGGGTGAATGTGGTAAACCACTTTTATCGTTCACTATCGTTACACTATAGTTATCACTGTTGTATTGTTCTCACTGTTCTCACTGTTGTATCACTATACGAGGTCGCCTCTTGTCGCGCTGTTATACCTGGGCTGACCACCTCCGACTCCGCCCATGGCTCCACCTACCTGCCCAGGTATAAAGGTAGTCGACTGGCTGGTATTCCTCCTTGTTGGACCCGATCACCCACGAGGGTGGGCTCTGTTATTTAGTCAATAAAAACCTTTAGTTACGTTCCTAACTCGTCGCTTTTTATTGGACGAATTGATAGGTATATCACCCCCCTCTCCTCCCCTTTCCCCCCTCCTCCCCCCCCCTTTCCCCCCTCCTCCCCTCCCCTTTCCCCCCTCCTCCCCCCCTCTCCCCCTCCTGCCCCCCTCTCCTCCCCTTTCCCCCCTCCTCCTCCCCTTTCCCCCCTCCTCCCCTTTCCCCCCTCCTCCCCCCCTCTCCTCCCCTTTCCCCCCTCCTCCCCCCCTCTCCTCCCCTTTCCCCTCCTCCTTCCCCCTCCTCTCCACCCCCTCCCCCTCCTCTCCTCCCCCTCCCCACTCCTCCCCCCTCCTTCCTCTCCCCTCCTCCCCCCCTCTCCCTCCACCCCCTCCTCTCCTCCCCCTCCTCCCCCCCTCTCCCTCCCCTCCTCCCCCCTCCTCTCCTCCCCCCCTCTCCCTCCTCCCCCCTCCTCTCCTCCTCCCCTCCTCTCCCCTCCTCTCCTCCCCCCCCTCCTCCTCCCTCCTCTCCCCCTCCCTCCTCTCCCCACCTCCTCCTCCCCCCTCCCCACCTCCTCTCCTCCCCCCCTCGCCCCCTTTCCCCCCTCCTCCCCTTTCCCCTCCTCCTTCCCCCTCCTCTCCACCCCCTCCCCCTCCTCTCCTTCCCCTCCCCACTCCTCCCCCCTCCTTCCCCTTCCCTCCCCCCTTCCCCTTCCTCCCCACCTCCTCCTCCCCCCTCTCCCCACCTCCTCTCGCCCCTCCTCTCCCCTCCCCCTCTCCTCCACTCCCCCCCTCCTCTCCCTCCCTCTCCTCCCCCCCTCCCTCTCCTCTCCTCCCCCCCCTCCTCCCCTCCCCCCCTCCCTCTCCTCCCCCCCTCCCTCCCCACCCCCCCCCTCCCTCTCCTCCCCCCTCCTCCCTCCCCTCCTCTCCTCTCCCCCTCCTCCCCCCCTCCTCTCCTCCCTCCCCTCCTCCCCTCCTCTCCCCCCTCCCCTCCTTCCCCCCCTCCTCTCCTCCCTCTCCTCCCCCCCCTCTCCTCTCCTCCCCCCCCTCCTCTCCTCCCTCTCCTCCCCCCTCCTCTCCTCCCTCCCTCCTCTCCTCCCTCCCTCCTCCCCCCCTCCTCCCCCCCTCTCCTCTCCTCCTCTCCTCCCCCCCTCCTCTCCTCTTCCTCTCCTCCTCTCCTTCCCCCCTCCTCCTCCTACCCCCCTCCTCCTCCTCCCCCCCTCCTCCTCCTCTCCTCCCCCCCTCCTCCTCTCCTCCCCCCCTCCTCCTCCTCCTCTCCTCCTCCTCTCCTCCCCCCCTCTCCTCTCCTCCCTCTCCTCTCTCCTCCCCCCCCTCCTCTCCTCCCCCCTCCTCCCCTCCCCCTCTCCTCCCCCTCCTCCCCTCCTCTCCTCCTCTCCCTCCTCCCCTCTCTTCCCCCCCCTCCCCCTCCCCTCCCCCCCCTCCCCCTCCCCCCTCCCCACCTCCCCACTTCCTGCTGCCCAGTCTCCCCTTCCTCCTGCCTCGTTCCACCCCCCCCACATTTCCTTCCCCTTCCCTCCCTCCTTCGCTCCCGACCCCTCTCCGCCAGTTTCCGGGCGAGCTTACCCACGTCAGCGGGGAAAGGGGGTTTCAGGCGTGGTTTGCCCTGCTTGCCCTCCAGCGACTCGATCAGGGCCGTCTCCTCCCCACAGATGTAGGCCCCGGCTCCTCGGAACACAAACACGTCAAAGTCGTAGCCGGACCCGCAGGCGTTCTTCCCGATCAGACCCGCCTCGTACGCCTCCTTGATTGCAACCTGCCGTCAACCCGGGAGAGACACGGGGTCAGACACTTTGACCTCTCACCCTTTGGGTACCAGGAATCAAATCATAGCCTGCAGACTCGATTAAATTTCCTCGTAGCCTGCTCTGTTCTCGTACTGTTTCACAATTCGGTATCAAAAATCTTTATCATTTATAATTTAAAGATAAATTGAATTAAAAGGTCTCTTAGCCTGCTCCGCTCTAGTGGAAACAGCAACAACTTGCATTTATACAACGCCTTTAACTTAGTAAAACGTCCCAAGGCGCTTCACAGGATCGTAAAGCAGATGCAGATTTGACACCGAGCCACATAAGGAGATATTAGAACAGGTGACCCAAAAGATTGGTCAAAGTGACAGGTTTTAAGGAGAGTCTTAAAGGAGGAGAGGAAGAGACAGAGAGATTTAGGGAGGGAATTCCAGAGATTGGGGCCCAGGCAGCTGAAGGCACGGCCGCCAATGGTGGAGCGATGGAAATCGGGGGATGTGCAAGAGCTTGCAATTGGAAGAGCGCAGAGATCTCGGAGGGTTGTAGGGGCTAGAGGAGGTGACAGAGATAGGGAGGGTTGTAGAGGCTGGAGGAGGTTACAGAGATAGGGAGGGTTGTAGGGGCTGGAGGAGGTTACAGAGATAGGGAGGGTTGTAGGGCTGGAGGAGGTTACAGAGATAGGGAGGGTTGTAGGGACTGGAGGGGGTTACAGAGATAGGGAGGGTTGTAGGGGCTGGAGGAGGTTACAGAGATAGGGAGGGTTGTAGGGGCTGGAGGAGGTTACAGAGATAGGGAGGGTTGTAGGGCTGGAGGAGGTTACAGAGATAGGGAGGGTTGTAGGGACTGGAGGGGGTTACAGAGATAGGGAGGGTTGTAGGGGCTGGAGGAGGTTACAGAGATAGGGAGGGTTGTAGGGGCTGGAGGAGGTTACAGAGATAGGGAGGGTTGTAGGGGCTGGTGGAGGTTACAGAGAAAGGGAGGGTTGTAGAGGCTGGAGGAGGTTACAGAGATAGGGAGGGTTGTAGGGGCTGGAGGAGGTTACAGAGATAGGGAGGGGGCTGGAGGAGGTTACAGAAATAGGGAGGATTGTAGGGGCTGGAGGAGGTTACAGAGATAGGGAGGGTTGTAGGAGGTTACAGAGATAGGGAGGGTTGCAGGGGCTGGAGGAGATTACAGAGATAGAGAGGGTTGTAGGGGCTGGAGGTTACAGATTGTAGGGGCTGGAAGAGGTTACAGAGATAGGGAGGGTTGTAGGGGCTGGAGGAGGTTACAGAGATAGGGAGGGTTGTAGGGCTGGAGGAGGTTACAGAGATAGGGAGGGTTGTAGGGGCTGGAGGAGGTTACAGAGATAGGGAGGGGGCTGGAGGAGGTTACAGAAATAGGGAGGGTTGTCGGGGCTGGAGGTTATAGAGATAGGGAGGATTGTAGGGGCTGGTGGAGGTTACAGAGATAAGGAGGATTGTAGGGGCTGGTGGAGGTTACAGAGATAGGGAGGGTTGTAGGAGGTTACAGAGATAGGGAGGGTTGTCGGGGCTGGAGGTTACAGATTGTAGGGGCTGGAGGAGGTTACAGAGATAGGGAGGGTTGTTGGGGCTGGAGGAGGTTACAGAGATAGGGAGGGTTGTAGGGGCTGGAGGAGGTTACAGAGATAGGGAGGGTTGTAGGAGCAGGAGGAGGTTACAGAGATAGGGAGGGTTGTGGTGCTGACTGACCTGCAGGTTCGAGGCCTCATTGTAGAACTCTCCCCGGATGTAGATGTAGGCCGCCTGAGCTCCCATCGACCGTCCCGCCACCAGGCAGCCCTCGATCAGCTTGTGAGGGTCATGCCTCAGGATCTCCCGATCCTTGCAGGTCCCAGGCTCGCCCTCATCAGCATTCACCACCAGGTACTTGGGCCTAAACCGGACAGGGGGCCAAGAGTCAGGTGTCAAGCCAACATATGGACCCAGGTCTGAGGCTCCATTCCGGGCCTAGTGACCCCACTTTATACCCAGTGTCAGCATTGAGCTCTCCTAGGGCAGGTACAGCACGGGTTAGATACAGTGTAGAGCTCCCTCTACATTACCCTGACAGTGTCCCCCCCCACTTTATACCCAGTGTCAGCATCGAGCGCTCCCAGGGCAGGGACAGCACGGGTTAGATACAGTGTAGAGCTCCCTCTACATTACCCTGACAGTGTCCCCCCCACTTTATACCCAGTGTCAGCATCGAGCGCTCCCGGGGCAGGTACAGCACGGGTTAGATACAGTGTAGAGCTCCCTCTACATTACCCTGACAGTGTCCCCCCCACTTTATACCCAGTGTCAGCATCGAGCGCTCCCAGGGCAGGTACAGCACGGGTTAGATACAGTGTAGAGCTCCCTCTACATTACCCCGACAGTGTGTCCCCACTTTATACCCAGTGTCAGCATCGAGCGCTCCCAGGGCAGGTACAGCACGGGTTAGATACAGTGTAGAGCTCCCTCTACATTACCCTGACAGTGTGTCCCCCACTTTATACCCAGTGTCAGCATCGAGCGCTCCCAGGGCAGGTACAGCACGGGTTAGATACAGTGTAGAGCTCCCTCTACATTACCCTGACAGTGTGTCCCCACTTTATACCCAGTGTCAGCATCGAGCGCTCCCAGGGCAGGTACAGCACGGGTTAGATACAGTGTAGAGCTCCCTCTACATTACCCTGACAGTGTGTCCCCCACTTTATAACCAGTGTTAGCATCGAGCGCTCCCAGGGCAGGTACAGCACGGGTTAGATACAGTGTAGAGCTCCCTCTACATTACCCTGACAGTGTGTCCCCCACTTTATACCCAGTGTCAGCATCGAGCGCTCCCAGGGCAGGTACAGCACGGGTTAGATACAGTGTAGAGCTCCCTCTACATTACCCTGACAGTGTGTCCCCACTTTATACCCAGTGTCAGCATCGAGCGCTCCCAGGGCAGGTACAGCACGGGTTAGATACAGTGTAGAGCTCCCTCTACATTACCCTGACAGTGTGTCCCCCACTTTATACCCAGTGTTAGCATCGAGCGCTCCCAGGGCAGGTACAGCACGGGTTAGATACAGTGTAGAGCTCCCTCTACATTACCCTGACAGTGTGTCCCCACTTTATACCCAGTGTCAGCATCGAGCGCGCCCAGGGCAGGTACAGCACGGGTTAGATACAGTGTAGAGCTCCCTCTACATTACCCTGACAGTGTATCCCCACTTTATACCCAGTGTCAGCATCGAGCGCTCCCAGGGCAGGTACAGCACGGGTTAGATACAGTGTAGGGCTCCCTCTACATTACCCTGACAGTGTGTCCCCGCTTTATACCCAGTGTCAGCATCGAGCGCTCCCAGGGCAGGTACAGCACGGGTTAGATACAGTGTAGAGCTCCCTCTACATTACCCTGACAGTGTGTCCTCACTTTATACCCAGTGTCAGCATCGAGCGCTCCCAGGGCAGGTACAGCACGGGTTAGATACAGTGTAGAGCTCCCTCTACATTACCCTGACAGTGTGTCCCCCACTTTATACCCAGTGTCAGCATCGAGCGCTCCCAGGGCAGGTACAGCACGGGTTAGATACAGTGTAGAGCTCCCTCTACATTACCCTGACAGTGTGTCCCCACTTTATACCCAGTGTCAGCATCGAGCGCTCCCGGGGCAGGTACAGCACGGGTTAGATACAGTGTAGAGCTCCCTCTACATTACCCTGACAGTGTGTCCCCACTTTATACCCAGTGTCAGCATCGAGCACTCCCAGGACAGGTACAGCACGGGTTAGATACAGTGTAGAGCTCCCTCTACATTACCCTGACAGTGTGTCCCCACTTTATACCCAGTGTCAGCATCGAGCGCTCCCAGGGCAAGTACAGCACGGGTTAGATACAGTGTAGAGCTCCCTCTACATTACCCTGACAGTGTGTCCCCACTTTATACCCAGTGTCAGCATCGAGCGCTCCCAGGGCAGGTACAGCACGGGTTAGATACAGTGTAGAGCTCCCTCTACATTACCCTGACAGTGTGTCCCCACTTTATACCCAGTGTCAGCATCGAGCGCTCCCGGGCAGGTACAGCACGGGTTAGATACAGTGTAGAGCTCCCTCTACATTACCCTGACAGTGTGTCCCCCACTTTATACCCAGTGTCAGCATCGAGCGCTCCCGGGGCAGGTACAGCACGGGTTAGATACAGTGTAGAGCTCCCTCTACATTACCCTGACAGTGTGTCCCCCACTTTATACCCAGTGTCAGCATCGAGCGCTCCCGGGCAGGTACAGCACGGGTTAGATACAGTGTAGAGCTCCCTCTACATTACCCTGACAGTGTGTCCCCACTTTATACCCAGTGTCAGCATCGAGCGCTCCCAGGGCAGGTACAGCACGGGTTAGATACAGTGTAGAGCTCCCTCTACATTACCCTGACAGTGTGTCCCCACTTTATACCCAGTGTCAGCATCGAGCGCTCCCAGGGGCAGGTACAGCACGGGTTAGATACAGTGTAGAGCTCCCTCTACATTACCCTGACAGTGTGTCCCCCACTTTATACCCAGTGTCAGCATCGAGCGCTCCCGGGGCAGGTACAGCACAGGTTAGATACAGTGTAGAGCTCCCTCTACATTACCCTGACAGTGTGTCCCCCACTTTATACCCAGTGTCAGCATCGAGCACTCCCGGGGCAGGTACAGCACGGGTTAGATACAGTGTAGAGCTCCCTCTACATTACCCTGACAGTGTGTCCCTACTTTATACCCAGTGTCAGCATCGAGCGCTCCCGGGGCAGGTACAGCACGGGTTAGATACAGTGTAGAGCTCCCTCTACATTACC
>NW_028225180.1:17726913-17819266 GCF_052327205.1 Somniosus microcephalus
AGAATGTGTGAGAGAGAGACTGTGAGAGAGAGATGTGAGAGAATGTGTGAGAGAGAGAATGTGTGAGAGAGGAGAGAATGTGTGAGAGAGAGAATGTGTGAGAGAGAGAGAGAATGTGTGAGAGAGAGAATGTGAGAGAGAGAGAATGTGTGAGAGAGAGAATGTGTGAGAGAGAGAATGTGTGAGAGAGAGAATGTGTGAGAGAGAGAATGTGTGAGAGAGAGAGAATGTGTGAGAGAGAGAATGTGTGAGAGAGAGAGTGTGTGAGAGAGAGAGAATGTGTGAGAGAGAGAATGTGTGAGAGAGAGAGAATGTGTGAGAGAGAGAATGTGTGAGAGAGAGAATGTGTGAGAGAGAGAGAATGTGTGAGAGAGAGAGAATGTGTGAGAGAGAGAGAATGTGTGAGAGAGAGAGAATGTGTGAGAGAGAGAATGTGTGAGAGAGAGAGAATGTGTGAGAGAGAGAATGTGTGAGAGAGAGAATGTGTGAGAGAGAGAATGTGTGAGAGAGAGAATGTGTGAGAGAGAGAATGTGTGAGAGAGAGAGAATGTGTGAGAGAGAGAATGTGTGAGAGAGAGAGAATGTGTGAGAGAGAGAGAATGTGTGAGAGAGAGAATGTGTGAGAGAGAGAGAATGTGTGAGAGAGAGAATGTGTGAGAGAGAGAGAATGTGTGAGAGAGAGAGAATGTGTGAGAGAGAGAATGTGTGAGAGAGAGAGAATGTGTGAGAGAGAGAATGTGTGAGAGAGAGAGAATGTGTGAGAGAGAGAATGTGTGAGAGAGAGAATGTGTGAGAGAGATGAGAATGTGTGAGAGAGAGAGAATGTGTGAGAGAGAGAATGTGTGAGAGAGAGAGAATGTGTGAGAGAGAGAATGTGAGAGAGAATGTGTGAGAGAGAGAATGTGTGAGAGAGAGAATGTGTGAGAGAGAGAATGTGTGAGAGAGAGAGAATGTGTGAGAGAGAGAGAATGTGTGAGAGAGAGAATGTGTGAGAGAGAGAATGTGTGAGAGAGAGAGAATGTGAGAGAGAGAGAATGTGTGAGAGAGAGAATGTGTGAGGAGAGAGAATGTGTGAGAGAGAGAGTGTGTGAGAGAGAGAGAATGTGAGAGAGAGAGAATGTGTGAGAGAGAGAATGTGTGAGAGAGAGAATGTGTGAGAGAGAGAATGTGTGAGAGAGAGAGAATGTGAGAGAGAGAGAGAATGTGTGAGAGAGAGAATGTGTGAGAGAGAGAGAATGTGTGAGAGAGAGAGAATGTGTGTGAGAGAGAAGTGTGAGAGAGAGAGAATGTGTGAGAGAGAGAATGTGTGAGAGAGAGAATGTGTGAGAGAGAGAGAATGTGAGCGAGAGGAGAATGTTGAGAGGAGGAGAATTTGTAGTGAGAGAGAGAGAATGTGAGAGAGAGAGAATGTGTGAGAGAGAGAATGTGTGAGAGAGAGAATGTGTGAGAGAGAGATGTGAGAGAGAGAGAATGGTGTGAGAGAGAATGTGTGAGAGAGAGAATGTGTGAGAGAGAGAGAATGTGAGAGAGAGAGAGAATGTGTGAGAGAGAGAGAATGTGTGAGAGAGAGAGATGTGTGAGAGAGAGAATGTGTGAGAGAGAGAGAATGTGTGAGAGAGAGAATGTGTGAGAGAGAGAATGTGTGAGAGAGAGAATGTGAGAGAGAATGTGTGAGAGAGAGAATGTGTGAGAGAGAGAATGTGTGAGAGAGAGAGAATGTGAGAGAGAGAGAGAATGTGTGAGAGAGAGAGAATGTGTGAGAGAGGAGAGAATGTGTGAGAGAGAGAATGTGTGAGAGAGAGAATGTGTGAGAGAGAGAATGTGTGAGAGAGAGAGCATGTGTGAGAGAGAGAGAGAGAGAGAGAATGTGTGAGAGAGAGAGAATGTGTGAGAGAGAGAATGTGTGAGAGAGAGAGAATGTGTGAGAGAGAGAGAATGTGTGAGAGAGAGAATGTGTGAGAGAGAATGTGAGAGAGAGAGAATGTGTGCCAGTAGAAGATTTTTGGGTTCCCTTTTATGTTAACTGCCATTCAACTCTCATAACTCTCTTTGCCAATCTTATTTTCATCATCACTTCCCCCCTCAACTTATTGTATTTGGTCTGGTTCTCCCTTGAAGAATTCACCTGACATGCATCATACACCCTCTTTTATTGTTTCATCATCTTCTCTATCTCCCTCGTCATCCAAGGAACCCTTGCTTTGGTTCCGTTACCGTTCCCTCTTGTTGGAATGTATCTAGCCTGTACTTGGAACATCTCCTCCTTAAAGATCACCCATTGTTCCGTTACAGTTTATCCTGTCAGTCTTTGGTTCCATTTTACCCTGGCTCGATCCCTTCACATCCCATTGAAGTTTGCCCTATTCCAGTTTAGAAGTTCCACTCTAGATTGTTCCTTGCTCCTCTCCGTTGCTAATCTAAATCTTATGATACGATGATCACTCGTACCCAAGTGTTCTCCCACAGACACTTGGTCGACCTGGCCCTCCTCATTCCCCAGCACCAGATCCAGCAATGCCTCCTTCCTAGTTGGGCCAAGAACATACTGGTCACGGAAATTCTCCTGAACACATTTCAGAAATTCCTCCCCTCCTTTCCCTTTATCCTAGCATTATCCCACTCGATATTTGGGTAATTAAAGTCCCCCAATATCACCACTCTATAGCTCTTGTATATCTCTGCGATTTCCCTGCAGATTTGCTCCTCTACCTCCCTCTCACTATTTGGAGGCCTGTAGAATACCCCCAATAGTGTGATCAGACCCTTTTTGCTCCTCAACTCTAAACAAATGGATTCTGTCCTTGTTCCCTCAAGAACATCGTCCCTTTCCAACACTACAATGTCTTTCTTAATCAGCACTGCCACCCCACCTCCCTTTTTTCCTTCACTATCTTTTCTGAACACCTTGTACCCTTGAATATTAACTGCCCAGTCCTCACCGTTTTTAAGCCACATTTCCGTTATTGCCACAACATCATATTGCCACATGGCTGATTGTGCTTGTAGCTCACCAACCTTATTCACCACACTTGGTGCGTTTACGTACATGCACTCTAAACCCATTTTTGAATTTTTCGTAGTGTGAGAGAGAGATTGTATGTGAGAGTGTGAGAGAGAGTGTGTGTGTGAGAGAGAGATTGTGTGTGAGAGTGTGAGAGAGAGTGTGTGTGTGAGAGAGAGATTGTGTGAGAGAGTGTGTGTGAGAGAGAGAATCTGTGTGAGAGATTGTTTGAGAGATAGATTGTATGTGAGAGAGAATGAGAGAGAGTGTGTGAGAGAGTGTGTGAGAGAGAGAGAGTGTGTGAGAGAATGTGGGAGAGTGTGAGAGAGAGTGTGAGAGAGGGAATGTGAGAGAGAGGGAATGTGAGAGAGAGGGAATGTGATAGAGAGTGTGAGAGAGAGTGTGAGAGAGAGAGTGTGTGAGAGTGTGTGTGAGAGAGAGAATGTGAGAGAGAGGAAATGTGAGAGAGAGAATGTGAGAGAGTGTGAGAGAGAGAGTTTGAAAGAGAGAATGTGAGAGAGAATGTGAGAGAGAGAATGTGAGAGAGAGAGAGAGAGGGAAACATAGAAACATAGAAGATAGGAGCAGGAGTAGGCCATTCGGCCCCTCGAGCCTGCTCCGCCATTCAATGAGATCATGGCTGATCATCCAAACTCTGTACCCTGTCCCTGCCTTCTCCCCATATCCCTTGATCCCTTCAGCCTTAAGAAATATATATAACTCCTTCTTGAATATATTTAATGAACTGGCCTCTACTGCCTTCTGTGGTAGAGAATTCCACAGGTTCACCACTCTCTGGGTGAAGAAATTCCTCCTCATCTCTGTCCTAAATGGCTTACCCCTTATCCTTAGACTGTGATCCCTGGTTCTGGACTCCCCGACCATCGGGAACATCCTTCCTGCATCTAGTCTGTCTAGTCATGTTAAAATTTTATAAGTTTTAATGAGATCCCCTCTCATTCTTCTAAACTCCAGCGAATATAAGCCCAATCGACACTGTAGTGTCCGAGTATCAATAATACACGGACTGCAGGAGAACAATAATAACAGGTATTTACTGAACAGAGGGTAACTTAAGACTGAAGTACAGAAGCCTGCTATGGCTTTATATACAGGGGTGGTCACTGCCGGTACTGCAGTATAGAATCAGTTCTTCTCTTAAAGGTACATGCACAACAATTCCTTCCCTTTTAGATAAACAGCACATAACATTCATTTAACAACTAAATAATAACTAATTACAATTACAATTTTCTCTGTACTATATACATCAGCTGAAATAATCATTTATAAGTTCAGTCTTTGAGGAGGCTTCCTGATCCTGACTGGATAGCGCATTTCTCGAGTATCCTGTTCTTGCGGCGGAGTTGATTCTGGCTCATTGTCATTGGTTGGTTCGTCAGCTTCCAATACCACTGCTTCTGAGGTAGACGCAATCTGTACTTCGGGTTGATTACCAGGTGCACCTGCTCGTGGTATGGGTTTGGCTTGTTCCTGTGACTCTAGAATCTGGTCAGCATGGCGTCTCACGATGCTCTCTCCAACGTCCACTGTGTACATTAGTGGTCCCTGCTGTGTGCATATCGTTCCTGGCTGCCATTTTTCTGTTCGGTAGTCGCGGGCCAAGACTGGTTGCCCTACCTTGAAGCTCCTGGTTGGCTTCTCATTGATGTGCTGGAATTGCTTATCCTCAACATCTCGTCTTATGTTTGGTTTGAGCAAATCCAGGCGACATCTTAGCCTTCGGTTGAAGAACATTATGGCTGGAGCTTGGTTGGCGACTGCATGTGTCGCATTCCGGTAAGCAAACAAGAAATTATCCGCCTTGTGTTGTAGTGGTATGTCGTCGTTATACATCGCCTTTATTGCCTTTTTAAAGGTCTGAACAAACCTCTCAGCCAATCCATTTGTGGCTGGATGATATGGGGCAGATGTGTAATGTTTCATCCCATTATTCCTCAGAAACCTCCGGAAATCCTCGGACACAAACTGTGGTCCATTGTCGGAGCAAATCTGTTCTGGCATGCCATTCCTGGCGAAGATGGTCCGTAGGACTGCAATAGTTTTCTCCGTGGTGGTGGAGGACATTTTGATGATCTCTGGCCATTTCGAATGGGCGTCCACGGCGATTAGGAACATTGAGTCCATAAATGGACCAGCAAAATCAATGTGTACCCATTGCCATGGAGATGAGGGCCACTCCCATGGATGTAGCGGGGCCTGTGGTGGAGCGTTTTGGACCTTCTGGCATCCTGTGCATCTCTTGGTCATATCCTCGATTTCTTTATCGATTCCCGGCCACCACACAAATGCCCTGGCTAGGCTCTTCATTTTTACCCCTCCCAGATGACCCTCATGAAGCTCACTGAGCACTCTATCTCTCAACTTGGGTGGAATTACCACTCGGGATCCACACATCAAGGTCCCCCGGCACACTGACAGCTGTTCTCTCCTTGGCGAGAATGCTGGCAACAGTGAGTCGCCATGTGCTGGCCATCCCTTCACCGTCAAATCATAGACCCGAGAGAGTGTCGGGTCATTTCGGGTTTCCTTCTTGTTGTGTATGTAATATGTGTGCTACTTGAACCTATGGACAGGACTGCACTACTTGTAGGGCGTAGTGATACGCAGTACCACTCCTGGCCATAGGGGTATAAATAGTACTGTGGGTACTGATCTCCCCTCAGTTCCCGCCTGTGGGTATGAAGTAAAGACCTACGTGCAGTCCCTACCTCCAACCAGTAAAGACCTGTTTGAGTTATACGTTTAAGTCTTTGTGTTAATTGTTCAATGCAATACACATACTTAACACTGGCGACGAGTCGGTTCGAACCCTGCGGCAGTTATTCCACGGCGGCTTCGTCCAAAGACAGGACGTTGAAGAGAGGTTTCAATCCTCAACACCCCACTCAAAGCTGAAGGGCAGCAGAAATCCTGACAGCTTCCAGCGACTGGAAGCGACAGGCATTAGGACCCTGAAGCCTCCATAACCTCGTGGGTAAGCCAGAGGCCGGGAGGGAGCGAGCAAGAGCCGCGCGAGCGGGTGAGCCAGAAGCCGGGAGCCGCTTCAAGTGCGAGGCGCAGCGCGGGCCAGCGATCGGGACCAAAGATAAGGGCCGCACTCGGACTGAAAGGCGCGGCGGCTGCAGAAGCTCAAGGTGCGAGAGCCGCTTCGGTCGGGAGCCACTTCACGATCCAGCGATCGCATCCGCTGATAAGGGCCGCACTCGGGGGCTGAAGGGAGACGGCGTCGGGGGACGGGTGAAGACCGCCAAGCGCGGGAAAACCGCCATTTTGTGGGCGGAGGACGACGGCAAGAGCGGGAAGCCGCCATCTTTGATAACAAGTAAAGAAAATAAAATCTGAGAAATTGCAAATCTACAATGCCTAAACAGGGGAATATTAGCACCTTTGATAGTGACCTCGAAGATTGGGCCATATATGTTGAAAGAGTAAAAAATTATTGTAAGGCCAATAAAATTCGTGACCAAGATAAAGCTCTAACATTATTAAATTTAATGGGTGCGAAGACATACGGGCAATTGAAACACCTGTTATCACCAGATGAACCGGCGGATAAGACGTTCGATGAGATTGTTACTGTCCTGAAAGATCATCTAAACCCCACGCCGCTGATGCTGGCGGAACGATTTAAATTTTACGACAGAAGGCAGCTACAGCATGAAAGCAATGCTGAATATTTGCTGGAATTGCGTAAATTAGCGAAATACTGCCAGTTTGGAACGGGACTGACAGATGCACTACGAGACAAATTTGTGTGTGGTTTATTTAAACAGGATACACAAAAGCGACTGCTCGAGGAGAATGAGCTGACGCTTGAGAAGGCGGTCACTATGGCAGCAGCACACGAAGCCGCAGCGAGAGGCACGGCAGTAATGCAGCTACGGTCACCGGAGCTCAGTGCACACAAATTGGGTGTGAGTTCTGGCAAATGTTATCGTTGTGGAAAGACAACGCATGATCAGAACCAGTGTTGGTTTAAAAACCAAGAATGTAGAACTTGTGGTAGGCTTGGACATATAGCTAGAGTATGCAGGTCAGGGAAGAAGACCAGCAACAAGAAGTCACCGCAAGGAAAATACGCAAAGGTACACAAGGTGACCGAACAGGAGTCCGATTCAGACGCTAGCAGTAATGAACTGGCTAGCTTAAGCTGTAATGAACTGGCTAGCTTAAGAGTACTCAACGCTGGTAAGGGTGCAGACCTCCAGACAATTTGGGTCACTCTTCAGATAGAAGGAGTCCAAGTAAAACTGGAATTGGACACTGGATCGGCATTGACGGTCATAAATAAGAAAGATTATGGAAAGTTATTCCAACATATTCCCCTACAGGATACGGGGATTATATTGAAAACATACACGGGGCAAAGAGTGTACCCCATCGGGAAAATAGAGGTTGCAGTGGTCCACAAGGGCGAAGACAGTCAAATAATGGACTTATATGTGATATCTGAAGGAGGTCCTCCACTACTAGGACGGGAGTGGATTAGGAAAATGAATATGGACTGGCATTTCCTACAAACAATAACGAGTGAGAACTCGGTGAAGATAGTCGGCCCAGACTCTGGAACGGATGATGGTAAGCCCAACTCAGGTGCAAAAGACAAAGTTTCAGCACAGAATTCCACTGAGCAACAACAACATAGTTTAACTGTGGATTCTGAGTCTGGCAAGTCTACTGATGTGCCCATTTCTGAGGGACACCGGGCTCGAACTCAACTCCATTTCAAACTACAACAGCAATTAGAACAAATGCTTCGCCGTTTTGAGCAAGTGTTGAATGCAACAAAAGAGTTCTTTGATATAGAGTTGGAGAATCTGGAAAGACAACAGAAGCAGCTGATGGAGAAAATGGAGCAGGAGCACACAAAACGTCTGATGTCAGAGGAGTTAACGGTCAGCCAACTCCTGCATATGCTGAAGGACAAATGGGAAAAACTTGAACACGAACTTCAATATTCAAACGAAAGGGGTTCGGAGCTCTCAAAGGTTATTGGAAGAGCTGAGGTGGCAACACAGACTGAGATGACTGCAACAGAGCAGCCCTTGGATGCCAAAAGTACGCTGACTCACGTCAACGTAGAACAACAGACCGCTGAAACAGCTGCTCCGGTAGAGGGATTGAATAGTCCGATCAATCAATCTCCAAAAGAAGTTGAAGTAGTAAAATCTCAAATGAGGTCATTAGTAAACGACTTGCTGAAAGCCCAGAAAAAGCTGGATGCAGAGGTACACATGAAGAAGTCTCTTCAGGAAAGATGTCTGGATTTGGAACAAGAGCTGGCTAACGTCCAGCTGGGTATGGAGGAAATAGACGACCCTCTCACTGGTCTAGCTCAGGACGACACCGAATATTACCATGACCTGGTGGACGACACCGAATATTACGATGTCCTGTCCTGCCCAGCTTGTAACTTCGACTCCCAAAGTGCAGAAATCATGGAGGAGCACCAAAAGTCTACGGAACATCGGGAGAAGCTGGCTCTACGACGGAAACAGGAGGAAGAGAAGGAGGAACTGCGCATGCAGCTGGCAGCTGTGGCAGTTGACAATGGAGCCCAGAGAGTCTCCAAGAAGCAGAAAAGGAAAAGTAAAAACAGAAGATGACCCATCTGAACCATTATCACCTCTACCAGATCACACACGTGGTCCCTCCGAACGGAGCCAATTCAGTTCGGAAGTTCAAACTGTTAAATCCATGGAAGGACTATTGAATGAGTCACTCCAGCAACGTGAACCGACTACACCACAGAGATTGAATCTGTGAACTGTTTCCCACAGAGACTGAATCTGTGATCTGTTTTGACATGAAGTTATCTATGTATCTATGTTATTCTGTTATGTAAACCTGAAGTTATATATGTATATATGTTATTACGTTATGTTAAATGGGGAGATGACTGTAAAGCTAAGAAGGGAGGAATGTTGTGTATGTAATATGTGTGCTACTTGAACCTATGGACAGGACTGCACTACTTGTAGGGCGTAGTGATACGCAGTACCACTCCTGGCCATAGGGGTATAAATAGTACTGTGGGTACTGATCTCCCCTCAGTTCCCGCCTGTGGGCATGAAGTAAAGACCTACGTGCAGTCCCTACCTCCAACCAGTAAAGGCCTGTTTGAGTTATACGTTTAAGTCTTTGTGTTAATTGTTCAATACAATACACATACTTAACACTTCTCTATACTTGAGTTTGTAACAGGTAGACATTCGACTATGGTCACATGGAATATCTCAACAGGGTCCACTGCAGGTGCTTCCTCTACCGTAGGCAACAGTAGGCGCGACAGCCCATCAGCGTTTCCATGCTGTTTCGTGCCCTTGTACTCTATGTCGTATTGATGTGCCCCTAGAAAAAGTGACCATCTTTCCAGCCGTTGCGCCGTCATCACCGGAACGCCCTTCTTTGGGTTAAAAATGGAGACCAGGGGCTGATGATTAGTCAGTAGGGTGAATTTCTGCCCGTGCAGATCGTGATTGAACTTCTTCACCCCCCACACCAGGCTGAGGGCCTCCCTGTCAATCTGGGCGTAGTTACGCTCGGCTGAGGTTAACGAGTGCGACGCAAACGCTATTGGCCTCTCTGAACCGTCAAGGAATTTGTGTGACAGCACCGCTCCAATGCCGTAGGGAGACGCATCACATGCTAACCGAATCGGTAGTGTTGGATTGTAGTGGGCCAATACTTCTTTTGAAGTGATTCGGCATTTACATTTCTGAAAGGCACGCTTACACTCATCACTCCATTTCCATGCTACTCCAGTTTGCAGCAGGGTGTTCAGTGGGTGCAGAATTGTAGATAAATTCGGCAAGAACTTATGGTAGTAGTTCACCAACCCGAGGAACGACCTCAGTTGCGACACATTTTCCAGTGCTGGAGCCTTGACTACAGCCTCAATCTTGTCCGGCGACTTATGCAACCCTTCCTCATCAATCATGTGGCCACAATACGAGATTTGTCTCCTGAAGAACTCGCATTTGGGGCGGTTGGCTCGTAGCCCATATTCCTGTAATCTAGTGAGCACCTGCTCCAGGTTGGCAAGGTGTTCACTGTCATTTTCGCCCGAAACCAGGATGTCGTCCAAATAACGCCGGGTCCCCGGGATCCCTTGCAGGACTTGTTCCATCGCCCTCTGCCAAATAGCCGGGGCTGATGCTACCCCGAATACCAGTCAATTGTACTGGTAAAGGCCTTTGTGAGTGTTTATCGTGAGGTATTTCCTAGATGCTTCTTCCACCTCCATTTGTAGATACGCTTGGGCTAGATCAATCTTTGTAAAGCATTTCCCTCCAGATAGTGAGGCGAAAATATCTTCTATCCGTGGAAGTGGATATTGTACTGTGTGCAGGACTGGGTTCACAGTTACCTTGAAGTCCCCACAGATGCGAACCTTCTTCGGCTCCCCAGGCGTGCTGCTCAATGATTTCTTCATTACAGGAACGGTGGGTGTGGCCCACTCGCTTCAGTCCACCTTGGACAGCACACCCGAATGCTCCAGACTCTCCAGCTCTGCTTCAACGGCTGGGCGGATCGCGTAAGGTACCGGTCTGGCCTTAAAAAATTTTGGGTTTGTGTTATCTTCGATTTTTATCGTTGCCGTTACTCCTTTTAGAGTCCCAAGTCCTTGTTGAAACACCTCTTTCGCGTCAGTTAGAATTTTTGACAGTTGTCCAGGTGCGACGTCATCATCCTTTTTGTCAGTCGCAGTTAGCGCCTGATTGGAATGCCAATCCAATTGTATTTTTCGGATCCAGTCACGTCCCAATAATGGTGGTCCTCCATCTTGTAGTATATATAGATACAGTTTCTGTGTTTCCTTGCCGTTGTATTTAACTGGCACCCTTATTTTTCCACTGGGGTAGACTTTTTGCCCCGTGTATGTCTTCAATACAATGGATGTGTCCTTCAAGGGTATGTGTGAGAATAGCCGCTCATAGTCTCGTCCATTCATGACAGTTAGGGCTGATCCTGTGTCCAATTCCATCTTTACTGGGGACCCTGCTATCATGAGGGTGACCCAAATGGTTCAGTGATCCTCCTTTGCGATCATGTTGTGTAATTTTAGACAACTTAGTCTCCTGCTCCCGGAGTCATTATCACTCTCCTGATCTTCCGAACTACTGTCTATCAATTTCTTTACTTTCCTGTACTGTTCCTTAGTAGTTCTTGTAGTGTTGGTTTTCTTTCCCGACCTGCAGACTCTTGCTATGTGTCCAATTTTCCCACATTGCCTGCATACTTTGTCCTTAAACCAGCAGTCCTTCTGATCATGGGTGGTTCTGCCGCAGCGATAGCACTTTTCTGTTCCATACGCCATTTCGTTAGCGCTGTATTCTTGTGGTTTCTGTTTTATTTCTGCAGCTCCCCGTGCTGCTGCTTCGTAGGATACTGCCACGCTGAAAGCCTGTTCTAGCGTCAGGTCCTTTTCCGAAAGTAGTCGTTTCTGGGTTCCTTCACTCTGGAGCCTGCAGACAAACTTATCCCGTAAGGTGTCTGCCAGTCCTGCTCCGAACTGGCAGTGCTTCGATAACTTGCGTAGTTCCGTAAGATAGTCAGCATTGCTCTCATCTTTGTGCTGGTTTCTTTTATGGAACTTGAATCTTTCTGCTATCAGCAGTGGTGTAGGGTTTAGGTGTTCCTGTAAGATATTAACAATCTCTTCAAAACTTTTCTCCATTGGTTTAGCTGGGGTAATTAAATTCCGCAATAGGCCGTACGTTCTCGCGCCCATCAAATTTAATAATACCGACGCCTTCTTTCCATCGGCCACCTCATTTGCCTTGCAGTACACTTCAATTCTTTCCACATACGTGGTCCAGTCTTCTGCCTCGTTGTCGAAAGCAGTGATACTGCCACTCTTCGGCATCTTGGGTGATTTAAAATGGCGCGCTTTTTCTTCTTCCCCAATGGATTAAAATGGCACCTCCCGTGCTTTTCCTTCTTCCCCAATGGAATAAAATGGCGCCTCCCGTGCTTTTCCTTCTTCCCCTTGCTGCCACGCGGCTCCTAGCGTTCTGCAGGGTAATGGCGGCGACCCGCGGCTTCGGCGCGTCTCACTTTTCCTTCCCCTTGTTTTATTTTCGCTACGCTGCCCGGTTCTTGAGCACCGACCGCGCCCTGTGCGCTCCACCCTCTCTCTCTCTCTTTTCCTCCCGACGACGCTGCACGGCCCCTTTGCAGAGCCGCTCGATTGAGCTCGAGCCCGCCGCAGTCCGGAAGGGTCAGCGCACTATCTGCTACCAGCATGATTTGCTGGAACACCTTGACTGGGGAGCAAAGCCCAGCTCTCCACAGCCTCTCCTGCAACTCTCCGAACTCCGATGGATCCTTGGGCGGTTGCCCGCGGTCGACGCCCGTTGCTCTGACTTCGACCTCCAAGAAGCTTCTTCTCAGGGAAAGATCCCCGTGAGGTGATGCAGTACTGCAGGTGAGTTCGAACCTGTTCGTCGCCAATGTAGTGTTCGAGTATCAATAATACACGGACTGCAGGAGAACAATAATAACAGGTATTTACTGAACAGAGGGTAACTTAAGACTGAAGTACAGAAGCCTGCTATGGCTTTATATACAGGGGTGGTCACTGCCGGCACTGCAGTATAGAATCAGTTCTTCTCTTAAAGGTACATACACAACAGACACAATCTCTCCTCATACGTCATTCCTGCCATCCCAGGTATCAGTCTGGTGAACCTTCGCTGAACCCCCTCCACGGCAAGAACATCCTTCCTCAGATAAGGCGACCAAAACTGCACACAATACTCAAGATGTGGTCTCACCAAGGCCCTGTACAACTGCAGCAAGACATCACTGCTCCTGTACTCGAACCCTCTCGCTACGAAGGCCAACATACCATTTGCCTTCTTAACCGTCTGCTGCTGCACCTGCATGTTTACCTTCAGCGACTGGTGCACAAGGACACCCAGGTCTCGTTGCACTTCACCTTCTCCCAATCTATTGCCGTTCAGATAATAATCTGCCTTCTTGTTTTTGCCACCAAAGTGGATAACCTCACATTTATCCACGTTATATTGCATCTGCCATGCTTCTGCCCAATCACCCAACCTGTCCAAATCATCCTGGAGTTTCTCTGCATCCTCCTCACAGCACACGCGCCCACCCAGCTTTGTGTCGTCTGCAAACTTGGAGATATTACATCTAGTTCCCTCGTCTAGATCATTAATATATATTGTGAATAGCTGGGGTCCTAGCACCGATCCCTGCGGTACCCCACTAGTCACTGCCTGCCACTCGGAAAACGACCCGTTTATTCCAACTCTTTGCTTCCTGTCTGCCAACCAGTTCTCTATCCAAGTCAATACCTTGCCCCCAATCCCATGTGCCTTAACTTTACATGCTAATCTCTTATGCGGAACCTTATCAAAAACCTTCTGAACGTCCAAATACACCACATCCACTGGTTCTCCCTTATCTATTCTACCAGTTACATCCTCAAAAAATTCCAGTAGATTAGTCAAGCACGATTTACCTTTTGTAAATCCATGTTGGCTTTGTCCGATCCTGTCACTCTTTTCCAAGTGCTCTGCTATTACATCTTTAATAATGGACTCTAGCATTTTCCCCACTACCGATGTCAGGCTTACCGGTCTGTAATTCCCCGTTTTCCCTCTACCACCTTTTTTGAACAGTGAGGTAACATTAGCTACCCGCCAATCCATGGGAACTGTTCCAGAGTCTATCGAATTTTGGAAGATGACCAGCAATGCATCTACTATTTCTAGGGCTATTTCCTTAAGTACCCTAGGATGTAGATTATCAGGCCCTGGGGATTTATCGGCCTTCAATCCCATCAATTTCCCTAACACCATTTCCCTACAAATACTGATTTCATTCAGTTCCTCCCTCTCATTAGACCCTATGTTCCCCGACATCTCTGGGAGGTTATTTGTGTCCTCCTTTGTGAAGACAGAACCAAAGTATGTATTTAATTGGTCTGCCATGTCTTTGTTCCCCATTATAAATTCCCCTGATTCTGACTGCAAGGGACCTACGCTCGACTTCACCAATCCTTTTTCTCTTTCAGGAAAGTGTGTGAGAGCAAGGGAATGTGAAAGAGTGAGGGAATGAGAGAGAGAGAGAGAGAGTGTGAGAGAGAGAATGTGAGAGAGAATGTGTGTGTGAGAGAGAGAGAACATAAGAACATAAGAAATAGGAGCAGGAGTTGGCCATTCAGCCCCTCGAGCCTGCTCCGCCATTCAATAAGATCATGGCTGATCTTCTACCTCAACTCCATTCACCGGCCCTATCGCCAGATCCCTTAATTCTCTAAATATTCAAAAATCTATCGATCTCTGTCTTGAATATACTCAGCGACTGAGCCTCCACAGCCCTCTGGGGTAGAGAATTCCAAAGATTCACCACCCGCTGAGTGAAGAAATTCCTCCTCATCTCAGTCCTAAATGGCCGACCCCTTATTCTGAGACTGTGACCCCTGGTTCTAGACTCCCCAGCCAGGGGAAACATCCTCCCTGCATCTACCCTGTCAAGCCCTGTAAGAATTTTGTATGTTTCAATGAGATCACCTCTCATTCTTCTAAACTCCAGAGAATATAGGCCTAGTCTACTCAATCTCTCCTCATAGGACAATCCCCCCATCCCAGGAACCAGTCTGGTGAACCTTCGTTGCACTCCCTCTGTGGCAAGTATATCCTTCCTTAGGTAAGGAGACCGAAACTGTCCACAATACTCCAGGTGTGGTCTCACCAGGGCCCTATATAATTGCAGTAAGACCATTCACTCTTATACTCAAATCCTCTTGTAATAAAGGCCAACATACCATTTGTTTTCCTAATTGCTTGCTGTACCTGCATGTTAACTTTCAGTGATTCGTGTACAAGGACATCCAGGTCCCTCTGAACACCAACATTTCCCAATCTCTCACCATTTAAAAAATACTCTGCTTTTCTATTTGTCCGACCAAAGTGCATAACTTCACATTTCTCCACATTATATTCCATTGGCCATGTTCTTGCCCGCTCACTTAGACTGTTGAATGGCCTCCTTCCGCGCCGCAAAATTGCTCATCCTTCGTAGGTTGGTCAGTCGTCCCAGAAACATAAAACATAGAAACATAGAAACATAGAAGATAGGAGCAGGAGTCAGCCCTTCGGCCCCTCGAGCCTGCTCCGCCATTTAATGCGATCATGGCTGATCATCCAAACTCAGTACCATGTCCCTGCTTTCTCCCCATATCCCTTGATCCCTTTAGCCTTAAGAAATATATCTAACTCCTTCTTGAATATATTTAATGAATTGGCCTCCACTGCCTTCTGTGGCAGAGAATTCCACAGGTTCACCACTCTCTGGGTGAAGAAATTCCTCCTCATCTCAGTCCTAAATGGCTTACCCCTTATCCTTAGACTGTGACCCCTGGTTCTGGACTCCCCGACCATCGGGAACATCCTTCCTGCATCTAGTCTGTCCAGTCCTGCCAGAATTTTATAAGTTTTAATGAGATCCCCTCTCATTCTTCTAAACTCCAGCGAGGAAAAGCCCAATCGACCCAATCTCTCCTCATACGTCATTCCTGCCATCCCAGGTATCAGCCTGGTGAATCTTCGCTGAACTCCTTCCATGGCAAGAACATCTTTCCTCAGATAAGGCGACCAAAACTGCACACAATACTCAAGGTGTGGTCTCACCAAGGCCCTGTACAACTGCAGCAAGACATCCTTGCTCCTGTACTCGAACCCTCTCGCTATGAAGGCCAACATACCATTTGCCTTCTTAACCGCCTGGACCTCAAGCTTCGCCCCAGGGGCCCAGGGAGCAGTTAGTACGGAGCCCAGACCCCATCAGACTAACCCCGGCGCTGGTGCACCAGCTGTGGAATATTCAGTCCCAAATCATCACCCCCCCCACCGCACCCCCCATCAAACCCCACCCACCTCATCTCCTCCCTCTGGCTAACCCCCGTCCGCATTCGAAAGGAAGAATGGAGACAATTAAATGCTTCTGAATTATTTTATTGACAGATGCGCGATGCCGCCGCAGTCGAATAGCTCGGGCGTTGGGTACAGGACTTTGGGGAGGCCTTGCGGCGGCAGAGGAGCCGTTCAGATCTGCAAAAGTCCTTCAGCGAGTTGTGTAGCCGTGGGGCCGGAAGCAGCTTTGCGCAGAGCGAGGTCCCACGAGCACGTCATTGACCTATTTTTTTTTAGCTAATGATGTTGAGTTGAGGGACGGACAGGGTTTTTTTTCGAATCATTCATTCCTGGGATGTGGGCGGCGTCGCTGGAAAATGTATTGCCCATCCCTAGTTGCCCCTTGAGCAGGCGGTGGTGAGCCGCCTTCTTGAACCGCTGCAGTCCGTGTGGGGAAGGTGCTCACACAGTGCTGTTAGGGAGGGAGTTCCAGGATTTTTTCTCAGCGCCCGATATATTTCTAAGTCAGGATTGTGTGTGACTCGGAGGGGAACTTGGAGGTGGTGGTGTTCCCATGCACCTGCTGCCCTCGTCCTTCTAGGTGGAAGAGGTGGCGGGTTTGGGAGGTGCTGCCGAAGAAGCCTTGGCGAGTTGCTGCAGTGCATCTTGTAGATGGTACACACTGCAGCCACGGTGCGCCGGTGGTGGAGGGAGTGAATGTTTAAGGTGGTGGATGGGGTGCCAATCAAGCGGGCTGCTTTGTCCTGGATGGTGTCGAGCTTCCAGTTCGAGGGGCTGAATGGCCTCCTCTTTTTCTTGTGTAACAGGCTTGAGGGGCTGAATGGCCTTGACCTGTTTCTGTGTAACAGGCTCGATGGGGGCTGAATGGCCTCTTCCTGTTCCTGTGTAACAGGCTCGAGGGGCTGAATGGCCTCTTCCTGTTCCTGTGTAACAGACTCGAGGGGCTGAATGGCCTCCTCCTGTTCCTGTGTAACAGGCTCCAGGGGCTGAATGACCTCCTCCTGTTCCTGTGTAACAGGCTCGAGGGGCTGAATGGCCTCCTCCTGTTCCTGTGTAACAGGCTCAAGGGGCTGAATGGGCCTCCTCCTGTTCCTGTGTAACAGACTCGAGGGGCTGAATGGCCTCCTCCTGTTCCTGTGTAACAGGCTCCAGGGGCTGAATGACCTCCTCCTGTTCCTGTGTAACAGGCTCGAGGGGCTGAATGGCCTCCTCCTGTTCCTGTGTAACAGGCTCGAGGGGCTGAACGGGCTCCTCCTGTTCCTGTGTAACAGGCTCGAGGGGCTGAATGGCCTCCTCCTGTTCCTGTGTAACAGGCTCGAGGGGCTGAATGGCCTCCTCCTGTTCCTGTGCAACAGGCTCGAGGGGCTGAATGGCCTCCTCCTGTTCCTGTGTAACAGGCTCGAGGGGCTGAATGGCCTCCTCCTGTTCCTGTGTAACAGGCTCCAGGGGCTGAATGACCTCCTCCTGTTCCTGTGTAACAGGCTCGAGGGGCTGAATGGCCTCCTCCTGTTCCTGTGTAACAGGCTCAAGGGGCTGAATGGGCCTCCTCCTGTTCCTGTGTAACAGGCTAAAGGGGCTGAATGGTCTCCTCCTGTTCCTGTGTAACAGGCTCGAGGGGCTGAATGGCCTCCTCCTGTTCCTGTGTAACAGGCTCGAGGGGCTGAACGGGCTCCTCCTGTTCCTGTGTAACAGGCTCGAGGGGCTGAATGGCCTCCTCCTGTTCCTGTGTAACAGGCTCGAGGGGCTGAATGGCCTCCTCCTGTTCCTGTGCAACAGGCTCGAGGGGCTGAATGGCCTCCTCCTGTTCCTGTGTAACAGGCTCGAGAGGCTGAACGGGCTCCTCCTGTTCCTGTGTAACAGACTCGAGGGGCTGAATGGCCTCCTCCTGTTCCTGTGTAACAGGCTCCAGGGGCTGAATGACCTCCTCCTGTTCCTGTGTAACAGGCTCGAGGGGCTGAATGGCCTCCTCCTGTTCCTGTGTAACAGGCTCAAGGGGCTGAATGGGCCTCCTCCTGTTCCTGTGTAACAGGCTAAAGGGGCTGAATGGTCTCCTCCTGTTCCTGTGTAACAGGCTAAAGGGGCTGAATGGTCTCCTCCTGTTCCTGTGTAACAGGCTCGAGGGGCTGAATGGCCTCCTACTGTTCCTGTGTAACAGGCTAAAGGGGCTGAATGGGCCTCCTCCTGTTCCTGTGTAACAGGCTAAAGGGGCTGAATGGTCTCCTCCTGTTCCTGTGTAACAGGCTCGAGGGGCTGAATGGCCTCCTCCTGTTCCTGTGTAACAGGCTCGAGGGGCTGAATGGTCTCCTCCTGTTCCTGTGTAACAGACTCGAGGGGCTGAATGGCCTCCTCCTGTTCCTGTGTAACAGGCTCGAGGGGCTGAATGGTCTCCTCCTGTTCCTGTGTAACAGACTCGAGGGGCTGAATGGCCTGCTCCTGTCCCTGTGTAACAGGCTTGAGGGGCTGAATGGACTCCTCCTGTTCCTGTGTAACAGACTCGAGGGGCTGAATGGCCTCCTCCTGTTCCTGTGTAACAGGCTTGAGGGGCTGAATGGACTCCTCCTGTTCCTGTGTAACAGACTCGAGGGGCTGAATGGCCTCCTCCTGTTCCTGTGTAACAGGCTTGAGGGGCTGAATGGACTCCTCCTGTTCCTGTGTAACAGGCTCGAGGGGCTGAATGGCCTCCTCCTGTTCCTGTGTAACTGGCTCGAGGGGCTGAATGGCCTCCTCCTGTTCCTGTGTAACAGGCTCGAGGAGCCGAGGGGAACGAACTTTCCCAGAGAGTCGTGAGGCACAGGAAGGGAAGAAGCTGGGGAGATAAGGGGATGTGAAGAGCAGAGGTTGGTTTGGGAGAGCGATTGAGCTGGAGCAGGCTGTGCTCTGGGCGTGGTTTCTGCTAGAATTAATTAAGCCTGTCGGACAGTTTCTTTTCAGTCTGTACGCTGATAAGTTCTGGTTTGGCCTGCCAATGTGGCAGAGCTTCGAAAACACAGATATGTATATAGTCATCAGCAGGCCCAATCAAAATCTAAAGAGAAAAAAGAGGGTCAGTCAGTCTACGAAGTAACTCCCTCAGTACTGCCCCTCCGACAGTGCAGCGCTCCCTCAGTACTGCCCCTCCGGCAGTGCAGCGCTCCCTCAATACTGCCCCTCCAACAGTGCGGCGCTCCCTCAGTACTGCCCCTCCGACAGTGCGGTGCTCCCTCAGTACTGCCCCTCCGACAGTGCGGTGCTCCCTCAGCACTGCCCCTCCGACAGTGCGGCACTCCCTCAGTACTGCCCCTCCAACAGTGCGGCACTCCCTCAGTACTGCCCCTCCGACAGTGCGGTGTTCCCTCAGTACTGCCCCTCCAACAGTGCAGCACTCCCTCAGTACTGCCCCTCCGACAGTGCGGCTCTCCCTCAGTACTGCCCCTCCGACAGTGCGGCGCTCCCTCAGTACTGCCCCTCCGACAGTGCGGTGCTCCCTCAGCACTGCCCCTCCGACAGTGCAGCGCTCCCTCAGAACTGGCCCTCCGACAGTGCGGCGCTCCCTCAGCACTGCTCCTCCGACAGTGCGGCGCTCCCTCAGTACTGCCCCTCCGACAGTGCGGCGCTCCCTCAGTACTGCCCCTCCGATAGTGCAGCGCTCACTCAGTACTGCCTCTCCGACAGTGCGACGTGCCCTCAGTACTGCCCCTCCGACAGTGCAGCGCTCCCTCAGTACTGCCCCTCCGACAGTGCGGCGCTCCCTCAGTACTGCATCTCCGACAGTGCAGCACTCTCTCAGTACTGCCACTCCGACAGTGCAGCGCTCCCTCAGTACTGCCCCTCTGACAGTGCGACGCGCCCTCAGTACTGCCCCTCCGACAGTGCAGCGCTCCCTCAGTACTGCCCCTCCCACAGTGCGACGTGCCCTCAGTACTGCCCCTCCGACAGTGCGGCGCTCCCTCAGTACTGCCCCTCCGACAGTGCGGCGCACCCTCAGTACTGCATCTCCGACAGTGCAGCACTCCCTCAGTACTGCCACTCCGACAGTGCAGCGCTCCCTCAGTACTGCCCCTCCCACAGTGCGACGCGCCCTCAGTACTGCCCCTCCGACAGTGCGGCGCTCCCTCAGTACTGCCTCTCCAACAGTGCAGGGCTCCCTCAGTACTGGCCCTCCGACAGTGCGGCACTCCCTCAGTACTGCATCTCCGACAGTGCAGCACCCCCTCAGTACTGCACCTCCGACAGTGCGGCGCTCCCTCAGTACCGCCCCTCCGTCAGTGCAGCGCTCCCTCAGTACTGCCACTACGACAGTGTGGCACTCCTTCAGTACTGCCCCTCCGATAGTTAGGCGCTCCCTTAGAACTGCGCCTCCGATAGTGCGGCGCTCCCTCAGACCTGCCCCTCCTAACAGTGCAACGCGCCCTCAGTACTGCCCCACCCTATCTCTGTAACTTCCTGCAGCCCTACAACCCTCCCTATCTCCGTAACCTCCTCCAGCCCAAGAACCCTCCCTATCTCTGTAACCTCCTCCAGCCCCTACAACCCTCCCTATCTCTGTAAACTCCTCCAGTCCCTACAACCCTCCCTATCTCTGTAACCTCCCCCAGTCCCTACAACCCTCCCTCTCTCTGTAACCTCCTCCAGCTCCGACAACCCTCCCTATCTCTGTAACCTCCTCCAGCCCCTACAACCCTCCCTTTCTCTGTAACCTCCTCCAGCCCCTACAACCCTCCCTATCTCTGAAACCTCCACCAACCCCTACAACCCTCCCTATCTCTGTAACCTCCTCCAGCCCTACAACCCTTCCTATCTCTGTAACCTCCTCCAGCCCCTACAACCCTCCCTATGACTGTAACCTCCTCCAGCCCTACAAACCCTCCCTTTCTCTGTAACCTCCTCCAGCCCCTAAAACCCTCCCTATCTCTGTAACCTCCTCCAGCCCCTACAACCCTCCCTATCTCTGTAACCTCCACCAGCCCCTACAACCCTCCCTATCTCTGTAACCTCCTCCAGCCCTACAACCCTCCCTATCTCTGTAACCTCCTCCAGCCCCTACAACACTCCCTATCACTGTAACCTCCTCCAGCCCTACAAACCCTCCCTATCTCTGTAAACTCCTCCAGCGCCTACAACCCTCCCTATCTCTGTAACCTCCTCTAGCCCTACAACCCTCCCTATCTCTGTAACCTCCTCCAGCCCCTACAACCCTCCCTATCTATGTAATATCCTCCAGCCCTACAACCCTCCCTATCTCTGTAACCTCCTCCAGCCCCTACAACCCTCCCTATCTATGTAATATCCTCCAGCCCTACAACCCTCCCTATCTCTGTAATCTCCTCCATCTCTTACAACCCTCCCAGATCTCCGCGCTCCTCCAATTCTGGCCTCTTGCACATCCCCCGATTTCCATCGCTCCACCTTTGACGGCCGTGCCTTCAGCTGCCAGGGCCCTAAGCTCTGGAATTCCCTCCCTAAACCTCTCCGCCTCTCTCTCCTCCTTTAAGACGCTCCTGAAAATCTCACTCATTGATCAAGCTTTGGCTTATCTCTTCTAATATCTACTTAGTTGACACGTTGCACAATTTTGTTCGATAATCACTCCTGTGCAGCGGATTGGGATGGTTAACTATGTTGGAGGCGGTGTTTAAATGCGAGTGCGTGTCATTTTTCCCACCTTAATGAAGTAGTTAGTTCCAGCTACCACTTGCGTGCGGCACAAGATTGCGTGATACAAGTCAAATTTTCTCTTCAGCTTTTCCTCGACCGCAGACTTCACCTGTCACGATACAAAAAATTGTATTCAGGATTTCTGTCAGAGCGCCGCACTGTCGGAGGGGCAGTACTGAGGGAGCGCCGCACTGTCGGAGGGGCAGTACTGAGGGAGCGCTGCACTGTCGGAGGGGCAGTACTGAGGGACCGACTGTCGGAGGGGCAGTACTGAGAGAGTGCCGCACAGTCGGAGGGGGAGTACTGAGGGAGCGCTGCACTGTCGGAGGGTCAGTACTGAGGGAGCGCCGCACTGTCGGAGGGGCAGTACTGAGGGAGTGCTGCACTGTCGGAGGGGCAGTACTGAGGGAGCGCTGCACTGTCGGAGGGGCAGTACTGAGGGAGTGCTGCGCTGTCGGAGGGGCAGTAATGAGGGAGTGCTGCACTGTCGGAGGGGCAGTACTGAGGGAGCGCTGCACTGTCGGAGGGGCAGCACTGAGGGAGAGCTGCACTATGGAGGGGCAGTATTGAGGGAGCGCTGCATTGTCGGAGGGGCAGTACTGAGGGAGCGCCGCACTGTCGGAGGGGCAGTACTGAGGGAGCGCTGCGCTGTCGGAGGGGCAGTACTGAGGGAGCGCCGCACTGTTGGAAGGGCAGTACTGAGGGAGCTCTGCACTTTCGGAGGGGCAGTAATGAGGGAGCGCCGCACTGTGGGAGGGGCAGTACTGAGGGAGTGCTGCACTGTTGGAAGGGCAGTACCGAGGGACCGCCGCCCTGTCGAAGGGGCAGTACTGAGGGAGCGCTGCACTCTCGGAGGGGCAGTACTGAGGGAGCGCCGCACTGTCGGAGGGGCAGTACTGAAGGAGCGCCGCACTGTCGGAGGAGCCGTACTGAGGGAGCGCCGCACTGTCGGAGGGGCAGTACTGAGGGAACGCCACACTGTCGGAGGAGCCGTACTGAGGGAGCGCTGCACTGTCGGAGGGGCTGTACTGAGGGAGCACTGCACTGTCGGAGGGGCAGTACTGAGGGAGCACCGCACTGTCGGAGGTGCAGTGCTGAGGGAGCGCCGCACTGTCGGTGGGTCAGTACTGAGGGAGCGCTGCACTGTCGAAGGGGCAATACTGAGGGTGCGCTGCACTGTCGGAGGGTCAGTACTGAGGGAGCGCCGCACTGTGGGAGGGGCAGTACTGAGGGAGCACTGCACTGTTGGAGGGGCAGTACTGAGGGAGCGCCGCACTGTCGGTGGGGCAGCACTGAGGGAGCGCCGCACTGTCGGAGGGGCAGTACTGAGGGAGCACCGCACTCTCGGAGGGGCAGTACTGAGGGAGCGCCGCACTGTCGGAGGGACAGTACTGAGGGAGCGCCGCACTGTGGGAGGGGCAGTACTGAGGGAGCGCCGCACTGTCGGAGGGGCAGTACTGAGGGATTCCTGCACTGTCGGAGGGGCAGTACTGAGGGAGCGCCGCACTGTTGGAGGGGCAGTACTGAGGGAGCGCCGCACTGTCGGAGGGGCAGTACTGAGGGATTCCTGCACTGTTGGAGGGACAGTACCGTGGGCTGAGATTTTAAACCGGTTGTCTTGTCTGCCCTCTTGGGTAAGTAATCCCAAGGCCACTAATGAAAGAAGAGCAGGGGGGGATTGTTCCTCGGTGTCCGTGGGGCCAATATTTATCCCTCAACCAACATCACTTCTCAACAGATTGTCTGGTCATTTATCTCATAGCTGCTTGTGGGAGCTTGCTGTGCGTAAATTGGCTGCTGCGTTTCCTACATTTCAACATCGAGTACACTTCACAAAAAGTACTGCATTGGCTGTGAGGCGCTCTGGGACATCCTGAGGTTGTGAAGGTGTGGGAGGGCAGGTTGCGGGCGGCGAGGGGCGGGGGTGGGGGGCTGCGGTTTGACACGGTTCAGCAACGGAATCTATTTCAATGAAAGGGGACAGCGACAGGCGAATTACTCACCGATTGGGCAATGGCCTGAATCTCGGCAGTCACTCCTGAGGCCGGGTCCAAGCCCCCTGGTGTCTGTATCTCTTGTGATGCCATTTCCTCTCTCTCTCTCTCTGTCTGTCTCTCTCTCTCTCGTTCTCGCGCTGTCTCTCCCTCTGTCCCCGGAGTGCTGCCTTTATTAAGTCTGCCAACTCCCCAGGCCCCTCCCCTCAGCTCCTGGTGAAATCCTTCCTCTGCTGCACCCTCAGCCTCTGGGCATTCGCTTGTTCCCACAGCACTGGGAGGGGTGGATGAGGTTGCTCTTGTCCGTGGCTGTCTTAGTCCCTCGCCCTCTCCCTCCATCCTTACCCCCTCCCTCCCCCTCTACTTCCGTCCCCCTCTCTCTCTCCCTTCCCCCCTCTCTCTCTCTGTCTCTCTATCTCCCTTCCCCCCTCACTCTCTCCCTTTTGCTCTCTCGCCCTCTCCCTCCATCCTTACCCCCCTCCCCCTCTCCTTCCGTCCCCCTCTCTATCTCCCTTCCCCCCTCCCTCTGTCTCTCTCGCTCTATCTTCCTTCCCTCCTCACTCTCTCCCTCTTGCTCTCTCGCTCTCTCCCTCCATCCCTTACCCCCTCCCTCCCCCTCTCCTTCCGTCCCCCTCTCTATCTCCCTTCCCCCCTCCCTCTGTCTCTCTCTCTATCTTGCTTCCCCCCTCATTCTCTCCCTCTCACTCTCTCTCTCTCTCCCTTCCCCACTTTCTCTCTCCCCATCTCTCTCCCCCCTCTCCCCCTCACTCTCCTTCCACCTTTCCCTCTCTACACCCCTCTCTCTCCCTCTCCCTCTCTCTCTCGCTCCCTCTCCGTACCCATCTCTCTCCCTCTCTCTCTCTTGCGCTCTCTCTCTCCCTCTCCCTCTTGCTCTCTCTCTCGCTCTCCCTCTCCCTCTCCCTCCCTCTCTCTCTCCCTCTCTCTCCCTCTCACTCTCTCCCCTCCCCCTCTCTCTCTCTCTCTCGCCCTTTCTCGCTCTCTCCCTCTCACTCTCTCCCCTCCCCCTCTCTCTCTCTCTCTCGCCCTTTCTCTCTCTCTCTCTCCCTCGCCCTCCCTAATCCCTTTGTTATGACCCTAGATGCACTTTTTCACCATAGCCAACTTTCTTCTAATTCATTTGTTGGTTTAAAGGCTTCTAACTTTGAGAACTACAGAGAGTCTCACAGCACAGGAGGAGGCCATTCGGCCCACCGTGCCTGTGCCGGCTCTTTGAACGAGCTCTCCAATTAGTCCCACTCCCCCCTGCTCTTTCCCGACAGCCCTGTAAATGAACCCCTTCCAGTATTTCTCCAATTCCCCTTTTGAAAGTTCCTATTGAATCTGCTCCCACCGCCCTTTCAGGCAGCGCGTTCCAGATCACAACAACTCGCTGCGTAAAAACATTCTCCTCATCTCCCCCTCTGGTTCTTTGGCCGATTATCTTCAATCTGTGTCCTCTGGTTACCGACCCTCCTGCCACTGGAAACAGCTTCTCCTTATTTACCCTATCAAAACCCTTCATGATTTTGAACACCTCGATCAAATCTCCCCTTAACCTTCTCTGCTCTAAGGAGAACAACCCCAGTTTCTCCAGTCTCTCCACGTCACTGAAGTCCCTCATCTCTGGTACCATTCTGGTCAATCTCCCCTTAACCTTCTCTGCTCTAAGGAGAACAATCCCAGTTTCTCCAGTCTCTCCACATCAGTGAAGTCCCTCATCCCTGGTACCATTCTGGTCAATCTCCCCTTAACCTTCTCTGCTCTAAGGAGAACAATCCCAGCTTCTCCAGTCTCTCCACGTAACTGAAGTCCCTCATCCCTGGTACCATTCTGGTCAATCTCCCCTTAACCTTCTCTGTTCTAAGGAGAACAATCCCAGCTTCGCCAGTCTCTCCACGTAACTGAAGTCACTCATCCCTGGTACCATTCTGATCAATCTCCCCTTAACCTTCTCTGCTCTAAGGAGAACAATCCCAGTTTCTCCAGTCTCTCCAGATAACTGAAGTCCCTCATCCCTCGGACCATTCTGGTCAATCTCCCCTTAACCTTCTCTGTTCTAAGGAGAACAATCCCAGCTTCTCCAGTCTCTCCACATCACTGAAGTCCCTCATCCCTGGTACCATTCTGGTCAATCTCCCCTTAACCTTCTCTGCTCTAAGGAGAAAAATCCCAGTTTCTCCAGTCTCTCCAGATAACTGAAGTCCCTCATCCCTGGTACCATTCTGGTCAATCTCTCCCTTAACCTTCTCTGCTCTAAGGAGAACAATCTCAGCTTCTCCAGTCTCTCCACGTAACTGAAGTCCCTCATCCCTGGGACCATTCTGGTCAATCTCCCCTTAACCTTCTCTGCTCTAAAGAGAACAATCCCAGCTTCTCCAGTCTCTCCACGTAACTGAAGTCCCTCATCCCTGGTACCATTCTGGTCAATCTCCCCTTAACCTTCTCTGCTCTAAGGAGAACAATCCCAGCTTCTCCAGTCTCTCCACATCACTGAAGTCCCTCATCTCTGGTACCATTCTGGTCAATCTCCCCTTAACCTTCTCTGCTCTAAGGAGAACAATCCCAGCTTCTCCAGTCTCTCCACGTAACTGAAGTCCCTCATCCCTGGTACCATTTATTAAAATGTTGTAGTCAGGGAGAAAACATAAACATAAAGGCAAATGGAACGTTAGCCTTTATAACTCGAGGACTGGAATATAAAGGAGAGGAAGGTTTTCCAAGAGCGATACAAAGCCCTGGTTCGACCACACCTGGCGTACGTACAGTTCTGTGCTCCGCACCTTAGAAAGGATATATTGGCCTTGGAAGGAGTGCAGTGTAGATTCAGCTGAATGATACCAGGGCTCCAAGGGATAACATAAGAAGTAGGGGCAGGAGTAGGTCATACGGCCCCTCGGGCCTGCTCCGCCATTCAATAGGATCATGGCTGGTCTGAATCTAGACACTGTCGGAGGGGCAGTACTGAGGGAGCGCCGCACTGTCGGAGTGGCAGTACTGAGGGAGTGCTGCACTGTCGGAGGGGCAGTACTGAGGGAGGGCCGCACTGTCGGAGTGGCAGTACTGAGGGAGTGCTGCACTGTCGGAGGGGCAGTACTGAGGGAGCGCTGCACTGTCGGAGTGGCAGTACTGAGGGAGTGCTGCACTGTCGGAGGGGCAGTACTGAGGGAGCGCCGCACTGTCGGAGGGGCAGTACTGAGGGAGCGCCGCACTGTCGGAGGGGCGGTACTGAGGGAGCGCCGCACTATCGGAGGGGCAGTACTGAGGGAGCGCCGCACTGTCGGAGGGGCGGTACTGAGGGAGCGCCGCACTGTCGGAGGGGCAGTACTGAGGGAGCGCCGCACTGTCGGAGGGGCAGTACTGAGAGAGCGCCGCACTGTCGGAGGGTCAGTACTGAGGGAGCGCCGCACTGTCGGAGGGTCAGTACTGAGGGAGCGCCGCACTGTCGGAGGGGCAGTACTGAGGGAGTGCTGCACTGTCGGAGGGGCAGTACTGAGGGAGTGCTGCACTGTCGGAGTGGCAGTACTGAGGAGTGCTGCACTGTCGGAGGGGCAGCACTGAGGGAGCGCCGCACTGTCGGAGGGGCAGTACTGAGGGAGCGCCGCACTCTCGGAGGGGCAGTACTGAGGGAGCGCCGCACTGTCGGAGGGGCAGTACTGAGGGAGCGCCGCACTGTCGGAGGGGCAGTACTGAGAGAGCGCCGCACTGTCGGAGGGTCAGTACTGAGGGAGCGCCGCACTGTCGGAGGGGCAGTACTGAGGGAGCGCCGCACTGTCGGAGGGGCAGTACTGAGGGAGCGCCGCACTGTCGGAGGGGCAGTACTGAGAGAGCGCCGCACTGTCAGAGGGGCAGTACTGAGGGAGCGCTGCACTGTCGGAGGGTCAGTACTGAGGGAGCGCTGCACTGTCGGAGGGACAGTACTGAGAGAGCGCCGCACTGTCGGAGGGGCAGTACTGAGGGAGTGCTGCGCTGTCGGAGGGGCAGTACTGAGGGAGCGCTGCACTGTCGGAGGGGCAGTACTGAGGGAGCGCCGCACTGTCGGAGGGTCAGTATTGAGGGAGCGCTGCACTGTCGGAGGGACAGTACTGAGAGAGCGCCGCACTGTCGGAGGGGCAGTACTGAGGGAGCGCTGCACTGTCGGAGGGGCAGTATTGAGGGAGCGTCGCACTGTCGGAGGGGCAGTACTGAGTGATCGCCGCACTGTCGGAGGGGCAGTACTGAGGGAGCGGCGCACTGTCGGAGGGTCAGTACTGAGGGAGCGCCGCACTGTCGGAGGGGCGGGTACTGAGGGAGTGCTGCACTGTCGGAGGGGCAGTACTGAGAGAGCGCTGCACTGTCGGAGGGGTAGTACTGAGGGAGCGCTGCACTGTCGGAGGGTCAGTACTGATGGAGCGCCGCACTGTCGGAGGGGCAGTACTGAGGGAGCGCCGCACTGTCAGAGGGGCAGTACTGAGGGAGTGCTGCACTGTCGGAGGGGCAGTGCTGAGGGAGCGCCGCACTGTCGGAGGGTCAGTACTGAGGGAGCGCTGCACTGTCGGAGGGACAGTACTGAGAGAGCGCCGCACCGTCGGAGGGGCAGTACTGAGGGAGCGCTGCACTGTCGGGGGGGGCAGTATTGAGGGAGCGCCGCACTGTCGGAGGGTCAGTACTGAGGAAGCGCTGCACTGTCGGAGGGACAGTACTGAGAGAGCGCCGCACTGTCGGAGGGGCAGTACTGAGGGAGTGCTGCACTGTCGGAGGGGCAGTACTGAGGGAGCGCCGCACTGTCGGAGGGGTAGTACTGAGGGAGCGCTGCACTGTCGGAGGGACAGTACTGAGAGAGCGCTGCACTGTCGGAGTGGCAGTACTGAGGGAGTGCCGCACTGTCGGAGGGGCAGTACTGAGGGAGCGCCGCACTGTCGGAGGGGCAGTACTGAGGGAGCGCTGCACTGTCGGAGGGGCAGTACTGAGAGAGCGCCGCACTGTCGGAGGGGCAGTGCTGAGGGAGCGCCGCACTGTCGGAGGGGCAGTACTGAGAGAGCGCCGCACTGTCGGAGGGGCAGTACTGAGGGAGCGCTGCACTGTCGGAGGGGCAGTACTGAGGGAGCGCCGCACTGTCGGAGGGTCAGTACTGAGGGAGCGCTGCACTGTCGGAGGGTCAGTACTGAGAGAGCGCCGCACTGTCGGAGGGGCAGTACTGAGGGAGTGCTGCGCTGCCGGAGGGGCAGTACTGAGGGAGCGCTGCACTGTCGGAGGGGCAGTACTGAGGGAGCGCCGCACTGTCGGAGGGGCAGTACTGAGGGAGCGCTGCACTGTCGGAGGGACAGTACTGAGAGAGCGCCGCACTGTCGGAGGGGCAGTACTGAGGGAGCGCTGCACTGTCGGAGGGGCAGTATTGAGGGAGCGTCGCACTGTCGGAGGGGCAGTACTGAGTCATCGCCGCACTGTCGGAGGGGCAGTACTGAGGGAGCGCCGCACTGTCGGAGGGTCAGTACTGAGGGAGCGCCGCACTGTCGGAGGGGCGGTACTGAGGGAGTGCTGCACTGTCGGAGGGGCAGTACTGAGAGAGCGCTGCACTGTCGGAGGGGCAGTACTGAGGGAGCGCTACACTGTCGGAGGGGCAGTACTGAGGGAGCGCTGCACTGTCGGAGGGTCAGTACTGAGGGAGCGCCGCACTGTCGGAGGGGCAGTACTGAGGGAGCGCTGCACTGTCAGAGGGGCAGTACTGAGGGAGTGCTGCACTGTCGGAGGGGCAGTACTGAGGGAGCGCCGCACTGTCGGAGGGTCAGTACTGAGGGAGCGCTGCACTGTCGGAGGGACAGTACTGAGAGAGCGCCGCACCGTCGGAGGGGCAGTACTGAGGGAGTGCTGCACTGTCGGAGGGGCAGTATTGAGGGAGCGCCGCACTGTCGGAGGGTCAGTACTGAGGAAGCGCTGCACTGTCGGAGGGACAGTGCTGAGAGAGCGCCGCACTGTCGGAGGGGCAGTACTGAGGGAGCGCTGCACTGTCGGAGGGGCAGTATTGAGGGAGCGTCGCACTGTCGGAGGGGCAGTACTGAGTGATCGCTGCACTGTCGGAGGGGCAGTACTGAGGGAGCGCCGCACTGTCGGAGGGTCAGTACTGAGGGAGCGCCGCACTGTCGGAGGGGCGGTACTGAGGGAGTGCTGCACTGTCGGAGGGGCAGTACTGAGAGAGCGCTGCACTGTCGGAGGGGCAGTACTGAGGGAGCGCTGCACTGTCGGAGGGTCAGTACTGAGGGAGCGCCGCACTGTCGGAGGGGCAGTACTGAGGGAGTGCTGCACTGTCGGAGGGGCAGTACTGAGGGAGTGCTGCACTGTCGGAGGGGCAGTACTGAGGGAGAGCCGCACTGTCGGAGGGGCAGTAATGAGGGAGCGCCGCACTGTTGGAGGGGCAGTACTGAGTGATCGCCGCACTGTCGGAGGGGCAGTACTGAATGATCGCCGCACTGTTGGAGGGGCAGTACTGAGGGAGCGCTGCACTGTCGGAGGGGCAGCATTGAGGGAGCGCCGCACTGTCGGAGGGGCAGTACTGAGTGATTGCCGCACTGTCGAAGGGGCAGTACTGAGGGAGTGCTGCACTGTCGGAGGGGCAGTACTGAGGGAGCGCCGCACTGTTGGAGGGGCGGTACTGAGGGAGCGCTGCACTGTCGGAGGGGCAGTACTGAGGGAGTGTTGCACTGTCGGAGGGGCAGTACTGGGGGAGCGCTGCACTGTCGGAGGGGCAGTACTGAGGGTTTGCTGCACTGTCAGAGGGGCAGTACTGAGGGAGCACTGCACTGTCGGAGGGGCAGTACTGAGGGGTTGCTGCACTGTCGGAGGGGCAGTACTGAGGGAGAGCTGCTCTGTCGGAGGGGCAGTACTGAGGGAGAGCTGCTCTGTCGGAGGGGCAGTACTGAGGGAGAGCTGCTCTGTCGGAGGGGCAGTACTGAGGGAGCACTGCACTGTCGGAGGGGCAGTACTGAGGGGTTGCTGCACTGTCGGAGGGGCAGTACTGAGGGAGAGCTGCTCTGTCGGAGGGGCAGTACTGAGGGAGAGCTGCTGTGTCGGAGGGGCAGTACTGAGGGAGTGCTGCTCTGTCGGAGGGGCAGTACTGAGGGAGTCTAGGACAAGGGGGACATAACAATAAAATCCGAGCCAGGCCATTCCGGAGGGAAGCTTGGAAATACTTCTTGACGTAAAGGGTGGTAGAAGTGTGGAACTCTCTCCCACAAGAAGCAGCAGGTGCCGGGGCTCAAATAATAACCTGAGATCTGGGATCGCTCGATTTTTGCGAGACACGGGGTCTGAAGAGATTTGGAGCCAAGGTGGGGTGGATGGAGTTAGAAAGAAAGACAAACAGATCCCCATTCCAACAGCAGCCGTCAAGGCCTCAGGACCTCCCCAAGGAGCTTCACAGCCAACGACGTGTCGTCACTGTTCCCGTGTCGGAGACGCGGCAGCCCATTGGCGCACAGCAAGCTCCCACACGCAGCTGTAGTGTATGTAACCGTTCTACCTTTAAGAGAACTATTGTATGTAACCGTCCACCTTTAAGAGAACTATTTTAGGTGTTGCACTACTTTATCTTGGCTGCTGTATACTGTAATACCGGGAGTGACCACACCGGTATATAAGTGCTGTGTAAGGATTTATTGGGCAGATTCGCCCTGACCTTCGAATAGTAAAGTCCTGTTAAAGTTACTCTTGTAGTCTGTGTATTAATTCACCATATAACCCACAGACTTTACAGCAGCGATGTGGTAAATGAGCAGGTTGTCTGGTTCAGTGGTGCAGCTTGAGGGGTCGATATTGGGCCCCAGGGCGCCGGGGAGAACTCCCCCCGCTCCTGCCCCCCCCGCCCCCCCGCTCTTCTTCCAATAGTGGCCGTGGGATCTTGCCCAGCGGGCCATCTAACCAACAATCCCCAGTTCAGAGGAGCTCGCTTCCTGCCACTGCTGAGATCACATGCGGTGTTGGGCAAGGACACCGCACAGTTACATTACTCCTTCCAGCCCGACTTGTCAAATCCCTTTCAACACCGCTGTTACAAACTGACCCTTTGATTCCTCCAGACTCCGACCATTCCAACCCACTCCTGGCCAGACTCCCAACGTTCTACCCTCCGTACCCTCTAGCTCATCCACAACCCTGCTTCCCCGTGTCCTAACTCACACCCAGTCCCGTTCACCCCTCACCCACTGTGCTCGCTGACCAACTCTGGCTCCCAGTCAAGCAACGCCTCGATTTCAAAATACTCATCCTGGTTTTCAAAACCCTCCATGGTCTCATCCCTACCCTAACCCTGTAACCTCCTCCAGCCCGACAACCCTCCCTATCTCTGTAACCTCCTCCAGCCCCTACAACCCTCCCTATCTCTGTAACCTCCTCCAGCCCGACAACCCTCCCTATCTCTGTAACCTCCTCCAGCCCCTACAATCCTCCCTATCTCTGTCACCTCCTCCAGCCCTACAACCCTCCCTATCTTTGTAACCTCCTCCAGCCCCTACAATCCTCCCTATCTCTGTCACCTCCTCCAGCCCTACAACCCTCCCTATCTCTGTAACCTCCTCCAGCCCCTACAATCCTCCCTATCTCTGTAACCTCCGCCAGCCCCTACAACCCTCCCTATCTCTGTAACCTCCTCCAACCCCTACAACCCTCCCTATCTCCATAACCTCCTCCAGCCCCTACAATCCTCCCTATCTCTGTAACCTCCGCCAGCCCCTACAACCATCCCTATCTCTGTAACCTCCTCCAGCCCCTACAACCCTCCCTACCTGTGTAACCTCCTCCAGCCCCTACAACCCTCCCTAGCTCTGTTACCTCCTCCAGCCCTACAACCCTCCCTATCTCTGTAACCTCCTCCAGCCCTACAACCCTCCCTATCTCTGTAATCTCCTCCAGCCCCTACAACCCTCCCTATCGCTGTAACCTCCTTCAGCCCCTACAACCCTCCCTATCTCTGTAACCTCCTCCAGCCCATACAACCATCCCCATCTCTGTAACCTCCTCCAGCCTCTACAACCCTCCCTATCTCTGTAACCTCCTTCAGTCCCTATAACCCTCCCTATCTCTGTAACCTCCTCCAGCCCCAACCCTCTATATCTCTGTAAACTCCTCCAGCTCCTACAACCCTCCCTATCTCTGTAACCTCCTCCAGCCCCTACAACCCTCTCTATCTCTGTAACCTCCTCCAGCCCATACAACCCTCCCTAAATCTGTAATCTCCTCCAGCCCCTACAACCCTCCCTATCTCTGTAACTTCCTTCAGCCCCTACAATCATCCCTATCTCTGTAACCTCCTCCAGCCCCTACAACCCTCCCTATCTCTGTAACCTCCTCCAGCCCCCTACAACCCTCCCTATCTCTGTAACCTCCTCCAGCCTTACAACCCTCCCTATCTCTGTAACCTCCAGCCCCTACAACCCTCCCTATCTCTGTAACCTCCTCCAGCCCCTACAACCCTCCCTATCTCTGTAACCTCCTCTAGCCCCTATAACCCTGCCTGTCTCTGTAACCTCCTCCAGCCCCTACAACCCTCCCTATCTCTGTAACCTCCTCTAGCCCCTATAACCCTGCCTGTCTCTGTAACCTCCTCCAGCCCCTACAACCCTCCCTATCTCTGTAACCTCCTCTAGCCCCTATAACCCTGCCTGTCTCTGTAACCTCCTCCAGTCGCACAGTCGGAGGGGCAATACTGAGGAAGCTTGCTGTGCACAAATTGTCTGCTGCATTTCCCACATTACAACAGTGACTACGCTTCAAAAGTACTTGCTGTAAAGCGCTTTGATAATGTAATTAGTGTTAATATAACTAGTGTTAATATGATAAGAGCTAATGTAACAAATGTTTGTGATTAATATTAATGCAACTAGCGCTAATGTGATTAGTGTTAATATAACTAGTGATATTGTGATTTGCTTTAATATAACTAGTGTTAATGTGACTATTGTTAATGTAACTTATTCGTAATAAGGTGGATGAATTGGCTGCGCAAATAGAGGTAAACGAATATGATTTGGTTGGGATTACGGAAACGTGGCTCAAGGATGGCCAAGACTGGGAACTCAACATCCAGGGGTATTCGATATTCAGGAAAGATAGGCAAAAAGGAAAGGGAGGTGGGGAAGCATTGCTGGTTAAAGAAGGGATTAACACAATTGTAATGAAGGATATTAGCTCTGATGATGTGGGATCTGTATGGGTAGAATTGAGAAATACTAAGGGGAAAAAAACATTAGTGGGAGTGGTATATAGACCTCCAAACAGTAAGGCGGAGGTTGGGGATGGCATTAAAAGGGAAATCAGAGAAGCGTGCAATAAGGGCACAGCAGTCATCATGGGTGACTTTAATCTACATATAAATTGGGCCAACCATATTAGTAACAATATTGTGGAGGAGGAATTCCTGGAGTGTTTACGGGATGGTTTCCTGGACCAATATGTCGAGGAACCAACCAGAGATCAGGCCATCTTAGACTGGGTATTATGTAACGAGAAAGGATTAATTAGCAATCTTGTTGTACGAGGCCCCTTGGGTCGGAGTGATCATAATGTGATCGAATTCTTCATTAAGATGGAGAATGAAGTAGTTGACTCAGAGACAAGGGTCCTCAATTTAAATAAAGGAAACTACGATGGTCTGAGGAGCGAGTTCGGTAGGATTGATTGGGGAATTGGGCAGAAGCATGGCAGAAGCAATATAACGTGGATAAATGTGAGGTTATCCACTTTGGAAGCAAAAACAGGAAGGCAGATTATTATCTGAATGGCAATAGATTGGGAGAAGGGGAAGTGCAACGAGACCTGGGTGTCCTTGTGCACCAGTCGCTGAAGGTAAGCATGCAGGTGCAGCAGGCGGTTAAGAAGGCAAATGGTATGTTGGCCTTCATAGCGAGAGGATTCGAGTGCAGGAGCAAGGATGTCTTGCTGCAGTTGTACAGGGCCTTGGTGAGACCACATCTTGAGTATTGTGTGCAGTTTTGGTCACCTTATCTGAGGAAGGATGTTCTTGTCATGGAAGGAGTTCAGCGAAGATTCACCAGGCTGATACCTGGGATGGCAGGAATGACGTATGAGGAGAGATTGGGTCGATTGGGGTTATACTCGCTGGAGTTTAGAAGAATGAGAGGGGATCTCATTGAAACTTATAAAATACTAACAGGACTGGAGAGACTAGATGCAGGAGGGATGTTCCCGATGATCGGGGAATCCAGAACCAGGGGTCACAGTCTAAGGACAGAGATGAGGAGGAATTTCTTCACCCAGAGAGTGGTGAACCTGTGGAATTCTCTGCCACAGAAGGCAGGAGAGGCCAATTCATTAAATATATTCAAGAAGGAGTTGGATATATTTCTTAAGGCTAAAGGGATCAAGGGATATGGGGAGAAGGCAGGGACCGGGTACTGAATTTGGATGATCAGCCATGATCGCATTGAATGGCGGAGCAGGCTCGACGGGCCGAATGGCCTACTCCTGCTCCTATCTTCTATGTTTCTCTGTTTCTATGGTGGTTCTTGTCTCTGGAGTGGGGGCTCGAACCCTCCACCCCCTGTCTCCGAGTCGAGAGAGAGTTTAACCCAGGGCTGACACCATTGCCTCACCACCCAGACTCACAAGGCACCTGTTGGTCTTTGCTGTGTGGTTTTAAAACAAGACTCGCTGAAAGTTCTGCCGGTTCTGCTGAAATAATTTCACAATCACTGACGGAATCGGCCTTTATTGTAAATCAAGGGGTGGGAACTCTGAGGAGGAGAAGGCATTGGATCAGGAGGAGAATCAGTCAGAGCCATTCATTCGGAACAGCGATAAACCGTGACTCGGTGGATCTCACGGCCTCGCTCTCTGAGTCAGAAGGGCGGAGGTTCCAGCCTCCACTCCAGAGTTTCGAGCCCCTCAATCCCAGGCTAACACTCCTCGGTCCTGGTATCGAGTGTTAGGGAAAGTGGGGACAAACGGGTTAAGATCTCGGGTCCTACATTGAGCACACGCTCGGGTGTTTCATTTACAGTGGCCGATGGTGTAAACAGGAGATTTCGAATTATTATTCCCAGGACATTCTCCACCTCATTTTTCCTGCGATTGGAAATTCGGTTGGGGTGTATAACGGAAGAAGTAGAAAAGAGAAGGAGAGAGAGAGAGAGGGTGGTAGAGACAGAGAGAGAGAGAGAGAGACAGTGAGAGGGAGCGAGACAGAGAGAGAGAGAGAGAGGGTTGTAGAGACAGTGAGAGGGAGCGAGACAGAGAGAGAGAGACAGTGAGAGAGACAGAGAGAGCAATAGAGAGAGAGAGAGACAGAGGGAGAGAGAGACAGAGAGAGAGAGAGAAAGAGAGAGACTGAGACAGAGAGAGAGAGAGAGAGAGAGACAGTGAGAAAGAGAGAGAGAGAGAGAGACAGACAGAGAGAGAAAGAGAGAGACAGTGAGAGAGACAAAGAGAGAGGGGGAGAGAGAGAGACAGGGAGGGAGAGAGAGACAGAGAGGGGTACAGAGAGAGAGAAGGGAACTACTCAGCACTTGGCCCTGCGCCCTCGCAATGGAGCGATCTGAAACGTGAGCAAGAAACACCGAGAGAGTTCGACACACCCGCCCACCTCCCTGGTCACAGCGTAGCCTATAGATTGACCTGGATCCTATAGGACATGCACCCTATAGCCTCAAACAATCAGAATAGCCCAGGTGGAGGGCCATTCAGCCCCCTCGAGCCTGTTACACAGGAACAGGAGGAGGCCATTCAGCCCCTCGAGCCTGTTACACAGGAACAGGAGGAGGCCATTCAGCCCCTCGAGCCTGTTGCACAGGAACAGGAGGAGGCCATTCAGCTCCCTCGAGCCTGTTACACAGGAACAGGAGGAGGCCATTCCGCCCCCTCGAGCCTGCTACACAGGAACAGGAGGAGGCCATTCAGCCCCTCGAGCCTGTTACACAGGAACAGGAGGAGGCCATTCAGCCACTCGAGCCTGTTACACAGGAACAGGAGGAGGCCATTCAGCCCCCTCAAGCCTGTTACACAGGAACAGGAGGAGGCCATTTAGCTCCCTCGAGCCTGTTACACAGGAACAGGAGGAGGCCATTCAGCCACTCGAGCCTGTTACACAGGAACAGGAGGAGGCCATTCAGCCCCCTCAAGCCTGTTACACAGGAACAGGAGGAGGGCCATTTAGCTCCCTCGAGCCTGTTACACAGGAACAGGAGGAGGCCATTTAGCTCCCTCGAGCCTGTTACACAGGAACAGGAGGAGGCCATTCAGCCCCTCGAGCCTGTTGCACAGGAACAGGAGGAGGCCATTCAGCTCCCTCGAGCCTGTTACACAGGAACAGGAGGAGGCCATTCAGCCCCTGGAGCCTGTTACACAGGAACAGGAGGAGGCCATTCAGCCCCTCGAGCCTGTTACACAGGAACAGGAGGAGGCCATTCAGCCCCTCGAGCCTGTTACACAGGAACAGGAGGAGGCCATTCAGCTCCCTCAAGCCTGTTACACAGGAACAGGAGGAGGCCATTCAGCCCCTGGAGCCTGTTACACAGGAACAGGAGGAGGCCATTCAGCCCCTGGAGCCTGTTACACAGGAACAGGAGGAGGCCATTCAGCCCCTCGAGCCTGTTACACAGGAACAGGAGGAGGCCATTCAGCCCCTCGAGCCTGTTACACAGGAACAGGAGGAGGCCATTCAGCCCCTCGAGCCTGTTACACAGAAACAGGAGGAGGCCATTCAACTCCCTCGAGCCTGTTACACAGGAACAGGAGGAGGCCATTCAGCCCCTGGAGCCTGTTACACAGGAACAGGAGGAGGCCATTCAGCCCCTGGAGCCTGTTACACAGGAACAGGAGGAGGCCATTCAGCCCCTCGAGCCTGTTACACAGGAACAGGAGGAGGCCATTCAGCCCCTCGAGCCTGTTACACAGGAACAGGAGTGGGCCATTCAGCCCCTGGAGCCTGTTACACAGGAACAGGAGGAGGCCATTCAGCCCCTCGAGCCTGTTACACAGGAACAGGAGTGGGCCATTCAGCCCCTGGAGCCTGTTACACAGGAACAGGAGGAGGCCATTCAGCCCCTCGAGCCTGTTACACAGGAACAGGAGTGGGCCATTCAGCCCCTTGAGCCTATTCTGCCATTCAATGAGATCCTGGCTGATCTGCGACCTAACTCCATATTTCCACCTTTGGCCCCTATCCCTTAATACCTTTGGTTAACAAAAATCTATCAATCTCCGATTTAAAATTAATTGACCTAGCATCAATTGCCGTTTGCGGAACTTCTCCCTCCCTTTGTGTGTAGAAGTGTTTCCTCACTTCACTCCTGAAAGGTCTGGCTCTAATTTCTAGACTCTGCCCCCTAGTCCTAGACTCCCCAACCAATGGAAACAGTTTCTCTCTCGCTACCCTATCTGTTCCCCTTAATATCCTGAAAACTTCGATCAGATCACCCCTTAACCTTCTGAATTCCAGGGAATACATCCCTAGTTTGTGTAATCGCTCCTCGTAACTTAACCCTTGAAGTCCGGGTTATCATTCTGGTAAACCTACGCTGCACTCCCTCCGAGGCCAGTATATCCTTCCTAAGGTGTGGTGCCCAGAACTGCTCCCAGTGCTCCAGGTGTGGTCTAACCAGGGCTTTGTACAGCTGCAGCATAACTTCTACCCCCTTGTATTCTAGTCCTCCAGATATAAAGGCCAGCATCCCATTAGCCACCTTGATTCTTTTCTTTACCTGTTCATGACATTTTAATGATCGATGTACCTGGGCCCTCAGGTCTCTTTGGACACCCACTGTTTTTAGCCTTTCACCATTTAGAAAGTATCCTGTTCTCTCCATTTTAGGTCCAAAGTGGATGACCTCACATTTGCCGACATTGAAATCCATTTGCCACAATTTTGCCCATTCACTTAAGCTATCAATATCTCTTGTCCTATCCTGCACCTCCGACCGTGCGGTGCTCCCTCAGTACTGCCCCTCCGACCGTGCGGTGCTCCCTCAGTACTGCCCCTCCGACCGTGCGGCGCTCCCTCAGTACTGCCCCTCCAACCGTGTGGTGCTCCCTCAGTACTGCCCCTCCGACCGTGCGGCGCTCCCTCAGTACTGCCCCTCCGACAGTGCGGCGCTCCCTCAGTACTGCACCTCCGACCGTGCGGCGCTCCCTCAGTACTGCCCCTCCGACAATGCAGCACTCCCTCAGTTACTGACCCTCCGACCATGCGGCGCTCCCTCAATGCCACCCCTCCGACAGTGCAGCACTCCCTCAGTACTGCCCCTCCGACAGTGCAGCACTCCCTCAGTACTGCCCCTCGGACAGTGGAGCGCTCCCTCAGTTCTGCCTCACCGACAGTGCTGCACTCCCTCAGTACTGCCCGTCCGACAGGGCAGCACTCCCTCAGCACTGCCCCTCCAACAATGCAGCTCTCCCTCAGTACTGCCCCTCCGACAGTGCAGCGCTCCCTCAGTACTGCCCCTCCAACAGTGCAGCGCTCCCTCAGTACTGCCCCTCCGAAAGTGCAGCGCTCCCTCAGTAGTGCCCCTCCAACAGTGCAGCGCTCCCTCAGTACTGCCCCTCCGACAGTGCAGCGCTCCCTCAGTAGTGCCCCTCCGACAGTGCAGCGCTCCCTCAGTACTGCCCCTCCGACAGTGCAGCGCTCCCTCAGTACTGCCCCTCCAACAGTGCAGCACTCCCTCAGTACTGCCTCTCCAACAGTGCAGCGCTCCCTCAGTACTGCCCCTCCGACAGTGCAGCGCTCCCTCAGTACTGCCCCTCCGACAGTGCAGCTCTCCCTCAGTACTGCCCCTCCAACAGTGCGGCGCTCCCTCAGTACTGCCTCTCCGACAGTGCGGCGCTCCCTCAGTACTGCCCCTCCGACAGTGCGGCGCTCCCTCAGTACTGCCTCTCCGACAGTGCGGCGCTCCCTCAGTACTGCCTCTCCGACAGTGCAGTGCTCCCTCAGTACTGCCCCTCTGACAGTGCGGCGCTCCCTCAGTACTGCCCCTCCGACAGTGCGGCGCTCCTTCAGTACTGCCTCTCCGACAGTGCGGCGCTCCCTCAGTACTGACCCTCCGACAGTGCGGCGCTCCCTCAGTACTGCCTCTCCGACAGTGCGGCGCTCCCTCAGTACTGCCCCTCCGACAGTGCAGCGCTCCCTCAGTACTGCCCCTCCGACAGTACGGTGATCCCTCAGTACTGCCCCTCTGACAGAGCAGCGCTCCCTCAGTACTGCCCCTCCAACAGTGCAGCGCTCCCTCAGCACTGCCCCTCCGACAGTGCGGTGATCCCTCAGTACTGCCCCTCCGACAGTGCGGCGCTCCCTCAGTACTGCCCCTCCGACAGTGCGGCACTCCCTCAGTACTGCCCCTCCGACAGTGCGGCACTCCCTCAGTACTGCCTCTCCGACAGTGCGGCGCTCCCTCAGTACTGCCCCTCCGACAGTGCGGCACTCCCTCAGTACTGCCCCTCCGACAGTGCGGCACTCCCTCAGTACTGCCTCTCCGACAGTGCAGCTCTCCCTCAGTACTGCCTCTCCGACAGTGCGGCGCTCCCTCAGTACTGCCCCTCCGACAGTGCGGCACTCCCTCAGTACTGCCCCTCCGACAGTGCAGCGCTCCCTCAGTACTGCCCCTCCGACAGTGCGGCACTCCCTCAGTACTGCCCCTCCGACAGTGCGGCGCTCCCTCAGTACTGCCCCTCTGACAGTGCGGCGCTCCCTCAGTACTGCCCCTCCGACAGTGCAGCGCTCCCTCAGTACTGCCCCTCCGACAGTGCAGCACTCCTTCAGTACTGCCCCTCCGACAGTGCGGCGCTCCCTCAGTACTGCCCCTCCGACAGTGCGGCGCTCCCTCAGTACTGCCCCTCCGACAGTGCAGCGCTCCCTCAGTACTGCCCCTCCGACAGTGCGGCGCTCCCTCAGTACTGCCCCTCTGACAGTGCAGCGCTCCCTCAGTACTGCCCCTCCGACAGTGCGGCGCTCCCTCAGTACTGCCCCTCCGACAGTGCAGCGCTCCCTCAGTACTGCCCCTCCGACAGTGCAGCGCTCCCTCAGTACTGCCCCTCTGACAGTGCGGCGCTCCCTCAGTACTGCCCCTCCGACAGTGCGGCGCTCCCTCAGTACTGCCCCTGCGACAGTGCGGCGCTCCCTCAGTACTGCCCCTGCGACAGTGCGGCGCTCCCTCAGTACTGCCCCTGCGACAGTGCGGCGCTCCCTCAGTACTGCCCCTCCGACAGTGCAGCGCTCCCTCAGTACTGCCCCTCTGACAGTGCAGCGCTCCCTCAGTACTGCCCCTCCGACAGTGCGGCGCTCCCTCAGTACTGCCCCTGCGACAGTGCGGCGCTCCCTCAGTACTGCCCCTGCGACAGTGCGGCGCTCCCTCAGTACTGCCCCTGCGACAGTGCGGCGCTCCCTCAGTACTGCCCCTCCGACAGTGCAGCGCTCCCTCAGTACTGCCCCTCCGACAGTGCGGCGTTCCCTCAGTACTGCCCCTGCGACAGTGCGGCGCTCCCTCAGTACTGCCCCTGCGACAGTGCGGCGCTCCCTCAGTACTGCCCCTCCCTCAGTACTGCCCCTCCCTCAGTACCGCCCCTCCGACAGTGCGGCGCTCCCTCAGTACTGCCCCTCCCTCAGTACTGCCCCGCCCTCAGTACTGCCCCTCCGACAGTGCGGCGCTCCCTCAGTACTGCCCCTGCGACAGTGCGGCGCTCCCTCAGTACTGCCCCTCCGACAGTGCGGCGCTCCCTCAGTACTGCCCCTCCGACAAGGCAGGACTCCCTCAGTACTGCCCCTCTGACAGTGCGGCGCTCCCTCAGTACTGCCCCTCCGACAGTGCGGCGCTCCCTCAGTACTGACCCTCCGACAGTGCGGCGCTCCCTCAGTACTGACCCTCCGACAGTGTGGCGCTCCCTCAGTACTGCCCCTCCGACAGTGCGGCGCTCCCTCAGTACTGACCCTCCGTCAGTGCGGCGCTCCCTCAGTACTGACCCTCCGACAGTGCGGCGCTCCCTCAGTACTGCCCCTCCGTCAGTGCGGCGCTCCCTCAGTCCTGCCCCTCCGTCAGTGCGGCGCTCCCTCAGCACTGCCCCTCCGACAGTGCGGCGCTCTCTCAGTACTGCCCCTCCGACAGTGCGGCGCTCTCTCAGTACTGCCCCTCCGACAGTGCGGCGCTCCCTCAGTACTGACCCCCCCGACAGTGCGGCGCTCCCTCAGCACTGCCCCTCCGACAGTGCGGCGCTCTCTCAGTACTGCCCCTCCGACAGTGCTGCACTCCCTCAGTACTGCCCCTCCGACAGTGCAGCAGTCCCTCAGAACTGCCCCTGTGACAGTGCGGCGCTCCCTCAGTACTGCCCCTCCGACAGTGCAGCACTCCCTCAGTACTGCCCCTGTGACAGTGCGGCGCTCCCTCAGTACTGCCCCTGCGACAGTGCGGCGCTCCCTCAGTACTGCCCCTCCGACAGTGCGGCGCTCCCTCAGTACTGCCCCTCCGACAGTGCAGCGCTCCCTCAGTACTGCCCCTCCGACAGTGCAGCACTCCCTCAGTACTGCCCCTGTGACAGTGCGGCGCTCCCTCAGTACTGCCCATCCGACAGTGCGGCGCTCCCTCAGTACTGCCCCTCTGACAGTGCGGCGCTCCCTCAGTACTGCCCCTCTGACAGTGCGGCACTCCCTCAGTACTGCCCCTCCGACAGTGCGGCGCTCCCTCAGTACTGCCCCTCTGACAGTGCGGCACTCCCTCAGTACTGCCCCTCCGACAGTGCAGCGCTCCCTCAGTACTGCCCCTCTGACAGTGCGGCACTCCCTCAGTACTGCCCCTCTGACAGTGCGGCGCTCCCTCAGTACTGCCCCTCTGACAGTGCGGCGCTCCCTCAGTACTGCCCCTCCGACAGTGCGGCGCTCCCTCAGTACTGCCCCTCTGACAGTGCGGCGCCCCCTCAGTACTGCCCCTCCGACAGTGCGGCGCTCCCTCAGTACTGCCCCTCTGACAGTGCGGCGCTCCCTCAGTACCGCCCCTCTGACAGTGTGGCGCTCCCTTAGTGCTGCCCCTCTGACAGTGCAGCACTCCCTCAGTACTGCCCCTCTGACAGTGCGGCGCCCCCTCAGTACTGCCCCTCCGACAGTGCAGCGCTCTCTCAGTACTGCCCCTCCGACAGTGCAGCACTCCCTCAGTACTGCCCCTCTGACAGTGCAGCGCTCCCTCAGTACTGCCCCTCCGACAGTGCAGCGCTCCCTCAGTACTGCCCCTCTGACAGTGCAGCACTCCCTCAGTACTGCCCCTCCGACAGTGCAGCACTCCCTCAGTACTGCCCCTCTGACAGTGCAGCGCTCCCTCAGTACTGCCCCTCCGACAGTGCCGCGCTCCCTCAGTGCTGCCCCTCCGAAAGTGCAGCGCTCCCTCAGTACTGCCCTTACGACACTGCAGCGCTCCCTCAGTACTGCCCCTCCGACAGTGCAGCGCACCCTCAGTACTGCCCTTACGACACTGCAGCGCTCCCTCAGTACTGCCCCTCCGACAGTGCAGCACTCCCTCAGTACTGCCCCTCTGACAGTGCGGCGCTCCCTCAGTACTGCCCCTCTGACAGTGCGGCGCTCCCTCAGTACTGCCCCTCCAACAGTGCAGCGCTCCCTCAGCACTGCCCCTCCGACAGTGCGGTGATCCCTCAGTACTGCCCCTCCGACAGTGCGGCGCTCCCTCAGTACTGCCCCTCCGACAGTGCGGCACTCCCTCAGTACTGCCCCTCCGACAGTGCGGCTCTCTCTCAGTACTGCCTCTCCGACAGTGCAGCGCTCCCTCAGTACTGCCCCTCCGACAGTGCGGCACTCCCTCAGTACTGCCCCTCCGACAGTGCGGCACTCCCTCAGTACTGCCTCTCCGACAGTGCAGCTCTCCCTCAGTACTGCCTCTCCGACAGTGCGGCGCTCCCTCAGTACTGCCCCTCCGACAGTGCGGCACTCCCTCAGTACTGCCCCTCCGACAGTGCAGCGCTCCCTCAGTACTGCCCCTCCGACAGTGCGGCGCTCCCTCAGTACTGCCCCTCCGACAGTGCGGCGCTCCCTCAGTACTGCCCCTCTGACAGTGCGGCGCTCCCTCAGTACTGCCCCTCCGACAGTGCAGCGCTCCCTCAGTACTGCCCCTCCGACAGTGCAGCACTCCTTCAGTACTGCCCCTCCGACAGTGCGGCGCTCCCTCAGTACTGCCCCTCCGACAGTGCAGCGCTCCCTCAGTACTGCCCCTCCGACAGTGCAGCGCTCCCTCAGTACTGCCCCTCCGACAGTGCGGCGCTCCCTCAGTACTGCCCCTCTGACAGTGCAGCGCTCCCTCAGTACTGCCCCTCCGACAGTGCGGCGCTCCCTCAGTACTGCCCCTCCGACAGTGCAGCGCTCCCTCAGTACTGCCCCTCCGACAGTGCAGCGCTCCCTCAGTACTGCCCCTCTGACAGTGCAGCGCTCCCTCAGTACTGCCCCTCCGACAGTGCGGCGCTCCCTCAGTACTGCCCCTGCGACAGTGCGGCGCTCCCTCAGTACTGCCCCTGCGACAGTGCGGCGCTCCCTCAGTACTGCCCCTGCGACAGTGCGGCGCTCCCTCAGTACTGCCCCTCCGACAGTGCAGCGCTCCCTCAGTACTGCCCCTCTGACAGTGCAGCGCTCCCTCAGTACTGCCCCTCCGACAGTGCGGCGCTCCCTCAGTACTGCCCCTGCGACAGTGCGGCGCTCCCTCAGTACTGCCCCTCCCTCAGTACTGCCCCTCCCTCAGTACCGCCCCTCCGACAGTGCGGCGCTCCCTCAGTACTGCCCCTCCCTCAGTACTGCCCCGCCCTCAGTACTGCCCCTCCGACAGTGCGGCGCTCCCTCAGTACTGCCCCTGCGACAGTGCGGCGCTCCCTCAGTACTGCCCCTCCGACAGTGCGGCGCTCCCTCAGTACTGCCCCTCCGACAAGGCAGGACTCCCTCAGTACTGCCCCTCTGACAGTGCGGCGCTCCCTCAGTACTGCCCCTCCGACAGTGCGGCGCTCCCTCAGTACTGACCCTCCGACAGTGCGGCGCTCCCTCAGTACTGACCCTCCGACAGTGTGGCGCTCCCTCAGTACTGCCCCTCCGACAGTGCGGCGCTCCCTCAGTACTGACCCTCCGTCAGTGCGGCGCTCCCTCAGTACTGACCCTCCGACAGTGCGGCGCTCCCTCAGTACTGCCCCTCCGTCAGTGCGGCGCTCCCTCAGTCCTGCCCCTCCGTCAGTGCGGCGCTCCCTCAGCACTGCCCCTCCGACAGTGCGGCGCTCTCTCAGTACTGCCCCTCCGACAGTGCGGCGCTCTCTCAGTACTGCCCCTCCGACAGTGCGGCGCTCCCTCAGTACTGACCCCCCGACAGTGCGGCGCTCCCTCAGCACTGCCCCTCCGACAGTGCGGCGCTCTCTCAGTACTGCCCCTCCGACAGTGCTGCACTCCCTCAGTACTGCCCCTCCGACAGTGCAGCACTCCCTCAGTACTGCCCCTGTGACAGTGCGGCGCTCCCTCAGTACTGCCCCTCCGACAGTGCAGCACTCCCTCAGTACTGCCCCTGTGACAGTGCGGCGCTCCCTCAGTACTGCCCCTGCGACAGTGCGGCGCTCCCTCAGTACTGCCCCTCCGACAGTGCGGCGCTCCCTCAGTACTGCCCCTCCGACAGTGCAGCACTCCCTCAGTACTGCCCCTCTGACAGTGCAGCGCTCCCTCAGTACTGCCCCTCCGACAGTGCAGCGCTCCCTCAGTACTGCCCCTCTGACAGTGCAGCACTCCCTCAGTACTGCCCCTCCGACAGTGCAGCGCTCCCTCAGTACTGCCCCTCCGACAGTGCAGCACTCCCTCAGTACTGCCCCTGTGACAGTGCGGCGCTCCCTCAGTACTGCCCATCCGACAGTGCGGCGCTCCCTCAGTACTGCCCCTCTGACAGTGCGGCGCTCCCTCAGTACTGCCCCTCTGACAGTGCGGCACTCCCTCAGTACTGCCCCTCCGACAGTGCGGCGCTCCCTCAGTACTGCCCCTCTGACAGTACGGCACTCCCTCAGTACTGCCCCTCCGACAGTGCAGCGCTCCCTCAGTACTGCCCCTCTGACAGTGCGGCACTCCCTCAGTACTGCCCCTCTGACAGTGCGGCGCTCCCTCAGTACTGCCCCTCTGACAGTGCGGCGCTCCCTCAGTACTGCCCCTCCGACAGTGCGGCGCTCCCTCAGTACTGCCCCTCTGACAGTGCGGCGCCCCCTCAGTACTGCCCCTCCGACAGTGCGGCGCTCCCTCAGTACTGCCCCTCTGACAGTGCGGCGCTCCCTCAGTACCGCCCCTCTGACAGTGTGGCGCTCCCTTAGTGCTGCCCCTCTGACAGTGCAGCACTCCCTCAGTACTGCCCCTCTGACAGTGCGGCGCCCCCTCAGTACTGCCCCTCCGACAGTGCAGCGCTCTCTCAGTACTGCCCCTCCGACAGTGCAGCACTCCCTCAGTACTGCCCCTCTGACAGTGCAGCGCTCCCTCAGTACTGCCCCTCCGACAGTGCAGCGCTCCCTCAGTACTGCCCCTCTGACAGTGCAGCACTCCCTCAGTACTGCCCCTCCGACAGTGCAGCACTCCCTCAGTACTGCCCCTCTGACAGTGCAGCGCTCCCTCAGTACTGCCCCTCCGACAGTGCCGCGCTCCCTCAGTGCTGCCCCTCCGAAAGTGCAGCGCTCCCTCAGTACTGCCCTTACGACACTGCAGCGCTCCCTCAGTACTGCCCCTCCGACAGTGCAGCGCACCCTCAGTACTGCCCTTACGACACTGCAGCGATCCCTCAGTACTGCCCCTCCGACAGTGCAGCACTCCCTCAGTACTGCCCCTCCGACAGTGCGGCGCTCCCTCAGTACTGACCCTCCGTCAGTGCGGCGCTCCCTCAGTACTGACCCTCCGACAGTGCGGCGCTCCCTCAGTACTGCCCCTCCGTCAGTGCGGCGCTCCCTCAGTACTGCCCCTCCGACAGTGCGGCGCTCTCTCAGTACTGCCCCTCCGACAGTGCGGCGCTCCCTCAGTACTGACCCTCCGACAGTGCGGCGCTCCCTCAGCACTGCCCCTCCGACAGTGCGGCGCTCTCTCAGTACTGCCCCTCCGACAGTGCTGCACTCCCTCAGTACTGCCCCTCCGACAGTGCAGCACTCCCTCAGTACTGCCCCTGTGACAGTGCGGCGCTCCCTCAGTACTGCCCCTCCGACAGTGCAGCACTCCCTCAGTACTGCCCCTGTGACAGTGCGGCGCTCCCTCAGTACTGCCCCTGCGACAGTGCGGCGCTCCCTCAGTACTGCCCCTCCGACAGTGCGGCGCTCCCTCAGTACTGCCCCTCCGACAGTGCAGCGCTCCCTCAGTACTGCCCCTGCGACAGTGCGGCGCTCCCTCAGTACTGCCCCTCCGACAGTGCGGCGCTCCCTCAGTACTGCCCCTCCGACAAGGCAGGACTCCCTCAGTACTGCCCCTCTGACAGTGCGGCGCTCCCTCAGTACTGCCCCTCCGACAGTGCGGCGCTCCCTCAGTACTGACCCTCCGACAGTGCGGCGCTCCCTCAGTACTGACCCTCCGACAGTGTGGCGCTCCCTCAGTACTGCCCCTCCGACAGTGCGGCGCTCCCTCAGTACTGACCCTCCGTCAGTGCGGCGCTCCCTCAGTACTGACCCTCCGACAGTGCGGCGCTCCCTCAGTACTGCCCCTCCGTCAGTGCGGCGCTCCCTCAGTCCTGCCCCTCCGTCAGTGCGGCGCTCCCTCAGCACTGCCCCTCCGACAGTGCGGCGCTCTCTCAGTACTGCCCCTCCGACAGTGCGGCGCTCTCTCAGTACTGCCCCTCCGACAGTGCGGCGCTCCCTCAGTACTGACCCCCCGACAGTGCGGCGCTCCCTCAGCACTGCCCCTCCGACAGTGCGGCGCTCTCTCAGTACTGCCCCTCCGACAGTGCTGCACTCCCTCAGTACTGCCCCTCCGACAGTGCAGCACTCCCTCAGTACTGCCCCTGTGACAGTGCGGCGCTCCCTCAGTACTGCCCCTCCGACAGTGCAGCACTCCCTCAGTACTGCCCCTGTGACAGTGCGGCGCTCCCTCAGTACTGCCCCTGCGACAGTGCGGCGCTCCCTCAGTACTGCCCCTCCGACAGTGCGGCGCTCCCTCAGTACTGCCCCTCCGACAGTGCAGCACTCCCTCAGTACTGCCCCTCTGACAGTGCAGCGCTCCCTCAGTACTGCCCCTCCGACAGTGCAGCGCTCCCTCAGTACTGCCCCTCTGACAGTGCAGCACTCCCTCAGTACTGCCCCTCCGACAGTGCAGCGCTCCCTCAGTACTGCCCCTCCGACAGTGCAGCACTCCCTCAGTACTGCCCCTGTGACAGTGCGGCGCTCCCTCAGTACTGCCCATCCGACAGTGCGGCGCTCCCTCAGTACTGCCCCTCTGACAGTGCGGCGCTCCCTCAGTACTGCCCCTCTGACAGTGCGGCACTCCCTCAGTACTGCCCCTCCGACAGTGCGGCGCTCCCTCAGTACTGCCCCTCTGACAGTGCGGCACTCCCTCAGTACTGCCCCTCCGACAGTGCAGCGCTCCCTCAGTACTGCCCCTCTGACAGTGCGGCACTCCCTCAGTACTGCCCCTCTGACAGTGCGGCGCTCCCTCAGTACTGCCCCTCCGACAGTGCGGCGCTCCCTCAGTACTGCCCCTCTGACAGTGCGTCGCCCCCTCAGTACTGCCCCTCCGACAGTGCGGCGCTCCCTCAGTACTGCCCCTCTGACAGTGCGGCGCTCCCTCAGTACCGCCCCTCTGACAGTGTGGCGCTCCCTTAGTGCTGCCCCTCTGACAGTGCAGCACTCCCTCAGTACTGCCCCTCTGACAGTGCGGCGCCCCCTCAGTACTGCCCCTCCGACAGTGCAGCGCTCTCTCAGTACTGCCCCTCCGACAGTGCAGCACTCCCTCAGTACTGCCCCTCTGACAGTGCAGCGCTCCCTCAGTACTGCCCCTCCGACAGTGCAGCGCTCCCTCAGTACTGCCCCTCTGACAGTGCAGCACTCCCTCAGTACTGCCCCTCCGACAGTGCAGCACTCCCTCAGTACTGCCCCTCTGACAGTGCAGCGCTCCCTCAGTACTGCCCCTCCGACAGTGCCGCGCTCCCTCAGTGCTGCCCCTCCGAAAGTGCAGCGCTCCCTCAGTACTGCCCTTACGACACTGCAGCGCTCCCTCAGTACTGCCCCTCCGACAGTGCAGCGCACCCTCAGTACTGCCCTTACGACACTGCAGCGATCCCTCAGTACTGCCCCTCCGACAGTGCAGCACTCCCTCAGTACTGCCCCTCCGACAGTGCGGCGCTCCCTCAGTACTGACCCTCCGTCAGTGCGGCGCTCCCTCAGTACTGACCCTCCGACAGTGCGGCGCTCCCTCAGTACTGCCCCTCCGTCAGTGCGGCGCTCCCTCAGTACTGCCCCTCCGACAGTGCGGCGCTCTCTCAGTACTGCCCCTCCGACAGTGCGGCGCTCCCTCAGTACTGACCCTCCGACAGTGCGGCGCTCCCTCAGCACTGCCCCTCCGACAGTGCGGCGCTCTCTCAGTACTGCCCCTCCGACAGTGCTGCACTCCCTCAGTACTGCCCCTCCGACAGTGCAGCACTCCCTCAGTACTGCCCCTGTGACAGTGCGGCGCTCCCTCAGTACTGCCCCTCCGACAGTGCAGCACTCCCTCAGTACTGCCCCTGTGACAGTGCGGCGCTCCCTCAGTACTGCCCCTGCGACAGTGCGGCGCTCCCTCAGTACTGCCCCTCCGACAGTGCGGCGCTCCCTCAGTACTGCCCCTCCGACAGTGCAGCGCTCCCTCAGTACTGCCCCTCCGACAGTGCAGCACTCCCTCAGTACTGCCCCTGTGACAGTGCGGCGCTCCCTCAGTACTGCCCATCCGACAGTGCGGCGCTCCCTCAGTACTGCCCCTCTGACAGTGCGGCGCTCCCTCAGTACTGCCCCTCTGACAGTGCGGCACTCCCTCAGTACTGCCCCTCCGACAGTGCGGCGCTCCCTCAGTACTGCCCCTCTGACAGTGCGGCACTCCCTCAGTACTGCCCCTCCGACAGTGCAGCGCTCCCTCAGTACTGCCCCTCTGACAGTGCGGCACTCCCTCAGTACTGCCCCTCTGACAGTGCGGCGCTCCCTCAGTACTGCCCCTCTGACAGTGCGGCGCTCCCTCAGTACTGCCCCTCCGACAGTGCGGCGCTCCCTCAGTACTGCCCCTCTGACAGTGCGGCGCCCCCTCAGTACTGCCCCTCCGACAGTGCGGCGCTCCCTCAGTACTGCCCCTCTGACAGTGCGGCGCTCCCTCAGTACCGCCCCTCTGACAGTGTGGCGCTCCCTTAGTGCTGCCCCTCTGACAGTGCAGCACTCCCTCAGTACTGCCCCTCTGACAGTGCGGCGCCCCCTCAGTACTGCCCCTCCGACAGTGCAGCGCTCTCTCAGTACTGCCCCTCCGACAGTGCAGCACTCCCTCAGTACTGCCCCTCTGACAGTGCAGCGCTCCCTCAGTACTGCCCCTCCGACAGTGCCGCGCTCCCTCAGTGCTGCCCCTCCGAAAGTGCAGCGCTCCCTCAGTACTGCCCTTACGACACTGCAGCGCTCCCTCAGTACTGCCCCTCCGACAGTGCAGCGCACCCTCAGTACTGCCCTTACGACACTGCAGCGCTCCCTCAGTACTGCCCCTCCGACAGTGCAGCACTCCCTCAGTACTGCCCCTCTGACAGTGCGGCGCTCCCTCAGTACTGCCCCTCTGACAGTGCGGCGCTCCCTCAGTACTGCCCCTCCAACAGTGCAGCGCTCCCTCAGCACTGCCCCTCCGACAGTGCGGTGATCCCTCAGTACTGCCCCTCCGACAGTGCGGCGCTCCCTCAGTACTGCCCCTCCGACAGTGCGGCACTCCCTCAGTACTGCCCCTCCGACAGTGCGGCTCTCCCTCAGTACTGCCTCTCCGACAGTGCGGCGCTCCCTCAGTACTGCCCCTCCAACAGTGCGGCACTCCCTCAGTACTGCCCCTCCGACAGTGCGGCACTCCCTCAGTACTGCCTCTCCGACAGTGCAGCTCTCCCTCAGTACTGCCTCTCCGACAGTGCGGCGCTCCCTCAGTACTGCCCCTCCGACAGTGCGGCACTCCCTCAGTACTGCCCCTCCGACAGTGCAGCGCTCCCTCAGTACTGCCCCTCCGACAGTGCGGCACTCCCTCAGTACTGCCCCTCCGACAGTGCGGCGCTCCCTCAGTACTGCCCCTCTGACAGTGCGGCGCTCCCTCAGTACTGCCCCTCCGACAGTGCCGCGCTCCCTCAGTGCTGCCCCTCCGAAAGTGCAGCGCTCCCTCAGTACTGCCCTTACGACACTGCAGCGCTCCCTCAGTACTGCCCCTCCGACAGTGCAGCGCACCCTCAGTACTGCCCTTACGACACTGCAGCGCTCCCTCAGTACTGCCCCTCCGACAGTGCAGCACTCCCTCAGTACTGCCCCTCTGACAGTGCGGCGCTCCCTCAGTACTGCCCCTCTGACAGTGCGGCGCTCCCTCAGTACTGCCCCTCCAACAGTGCAGCGCTCCCTCAGCACTGCCCCTCCGACAGTGCGGTGATCCCTCAGTACTGCCCCTCCGACAGTGCGGCGCTCCCTCAGTACTGCCCCTCCGACAGTGCGGCACTCCCTCAGTACTGCCCCTCCGACAGTGCGGCTCTCTCTCAGTACTGCCTCTCCGACAGTGCGGCGCTCCCTCAGTACTGCCCCTCCGACAGTGCGGCACTCCCTCAGTACTGCCCCTCCGACAGTGCGGCACTCCCTCAGTACTGCCTCTCCGACAGTGCAGCTCTCCCTCAGTACTGCCTCTCCGACAGTGCGGCGCTCCCTCAGTACTGCCCCTCCGACAGTGCGGCACTCCCTCAGTACTGCCCCTCCGACAGTGCAGCGCTCCCTCAGTACTGCCCCTCCGACAGTGCGGCGCTCCCTCAGTACTGCCCCTCCGACAGTGCGGCGCTCCCTCAGTACTGCCCCTCTGACAGTGCGGCGCTCCCTCAGTACTGCCCCTCCGACAGTGCGGCGCTCCCTCAGTACTGCCCCTCCGACAGTGCAGCACTCCTTCAGTACTGCCCCTCCGACAGTGCGGCGCTCCCTCAGTACTGCCCCTCCGACAGTGCAGCGCTCCCTCAGTACTGCCCCTCCGACAGTGCAGCGCTCCCTCAGTACTGCCCCTCCGACAGTGCGGCGCTCCCTCAGTACTGCCCCTCTGACAGTGCAGCGCTCCCTCAGTACTGCCCCTCCGACAGTGCGGCGCTCCCTCAGTACTGCCCCTCCGACAGTGCAGCGCTCCCTCAGTACTGCCCCTCCGACAGTGCAGCGCTCCCTCAGTACTGCCCCTCTGACAGTGCAGCGCTCCCTCAGTACTGCCCCTCCGACAGTGCGGCGCTCCCTCAGTACTGCCCCTGCGACAGTGCGGCGCTCCCTCAGTACTGCCCCTGCGACAGTGCGGCGCTCCCTCAGTACTGCCCCTGCGACAGTGCGGCGCTCCCTCAGTACTGCCCCTCCGACAGTGCGGCGCTCCCTCAGTACTGCCCCTCTGACAGTGCAGCGCTCCCTCAGTACTGCCCCTCCGACAGTGCGGCGCTCCCTCAGTACTGCCCCTGCGACAGTGCGGCGCTCCCTCAGTACTGCCCCTCCCTCAGTACTGCCCCTCCCTCAGTACCCGCCCCTCCGACAGTGCGGCGCTCCCTCAGTACTGCCCCTCCCTCAGTACTGCCCCGCCCTCAGTCCTGCCCCTCCGACAGTGCGGCGCTCCCTCAGTACTGCCCCTGCGACAGTGCGGCGCTCCCTCAGTACTGCCCCTCCGACAGTGCGGCGCTCCCTCAGTACTGCCCCTCCGACAAGGCAGGACTCCCTCAGTACTGCCCCTCTGACAGTGCGGCGCTCCCTCAGTACTGCCCCTCCGACAGTGCGGCGCTCCCTCAGTACTGACCCTCCGACAGTGCGGCGCTCCCTCAGTACTGACCCTCCGACAGTGTGGCGCTCCCTCAGTACTGCCCCTCCGACAGTGCGGCGCTCCCTCAGTACTGACCCTCCGTCAGTGCGGCGCTCCCTCAGTACTGACCCTCCGACAGTGCGGCGCTCCCTCAGTACTGCCCCTCCGTCAGTGCGGCGCTCCCTCAGTCCTGCCCCTCCGTCAGTGCGGCGCTCCCTCAGCACTGCCCCTCCGACAGTGCGGCGCTCTCTCAGTACTGCCCCTCCGACAGTGCGGCGCTCTCTCAGTACTGCCCCTCCGACAGTGCGGCGCTCCCTCAGTACTGACCCCCCGACAGTGCGGCGCTCCCTCAGCACTGCCCCTCCGACAGTGCGGCGCTCTCTCAGTACTGCCCCTCCGACAGTGCTGCACTCCCTCAGTACTGCCCCTCCGACAGTGCAGCACTCCCTCAGTACTGCCCCTGTGACAGTGCGGCGCTCCCTCAGTACTGCCCCTCCGACAGTGCAGCACTCCCTCAGTACTGCCCCTGTGACAGTGCGGCGCTCCCTCAGTACTGCCCCTGCGACAGTGCGGCGCTCCCTCAGTACTGCCCCTCCGACAGTGCGGCGCTCCCTCAGTACTGCCCCTCCGACAGTGCAGCACTCCCTCAGTACTGCCCCTCTGACAGTGCAGCGCTCCCTCAGTACTGCCCCTCCGACAGTGCAGCGCTCCCTCAGTACTGCCCCTCTGACAGTGCAGCACTCCCTCAGTACTGCCCCTCCGACAGTGCAGCGCTCCCTCAGTACTGCCCCTCCGACAGTGCAGCACTCCCTCAGTACTGCCCCTGTGACAGTGCGGCGCTCCCTCAGTACTGCCCATCCGACAGTGCGGCGCTCCCTCAGTACTGCCCCTCTGACAGTGCGGCGCTCCCTCAGTACTGCCCCTCTGACAGTGCGGCACTCCCTCAGTACTGCCCCTCCGACAGTGCGGCGCTCCCTCAGTACTGCCCCTCTGACAGTGCGGCACTCCCTCAGTACTGCCCCTCCGACAGTGCAGCGCTCCCTCAGTACTGCCCCTCTGACAGTGCGGCACTCCCTCAGTACTGCCCCTCTGACAGTGCGGCGCTCCCTCAGTACTGCCCCTCTGACAGTGCGGCGCTCCCTCAGTACTGCCCCTCCGACAGTGCGGCGCTCCCTCAGTACTGCCCCTCTGACAGTGCGGCGCCCCCTCAGTACTGCCCCTCCGACAGTGCGGCGCTCCCTCAGTACTGCCCCTCTGACAGTGCGGCGCTCCCTCAGTACCGCCCCTCTGACAGTGTGGCGCTCCCTTAGTGCTGCCCCTCTGACAGTGCAGCACTCCCTCAGTACTGCCCCTCTGACAGTGCGGCGCCCCCTCAGTACTGCCCCTCCGACAGTGCAGCGCTCTCTCAGTACTGCCCCTCCGACAGTGCAGCACTCCCTCAGTACTGCCCCTCTGACAGTGCAGCGCTCCCTCAGTACTGCCCCTCCGACAGTGCAGCGCTCCCTCAGTACTGCCCCTCTGACAGTGCAGCACTCCCTCAGTACTGCCCCTCCGACAGTGCAGCACTCCCTCAGTACTGCACCTCTGACAGTGCAGCGCTCCCTCAGTACTGCCCCTCCGACAGTGCCGCGCTCCCTCAGTGCTGCCCCTCCGAAAGTGCAGCGCTCCCTCAGTACTGCCCTTACGACACTGCAGCGCTCCCTCAGTACTGCCCCTCCGACAGTGCAGCGCACCCTCAGTACTGCCCTTACGACACTGCAGCGATCCCTCAGTACTGCCCCTCCGACAGTGCAGCACTCCCTCAGTACTGCCCCTCCGACAGTGCGGCGCTCCCTCAGTACTGACCCTCCGTCAGTGCGGCGCTCCCTCAGTACTGACCCTCCGACAGTGCGGCGCTCCCTCAGTACTGCCCCTCCGTCAGTGCGGCGCTCCCTCAGTCCTGCCCCTCCGTCAGTGCGGCGCTCCCTCAGCACTGCCCCTCCGACAGTGCGGCGCTCTCTCAGTACTGCCCCTCCGACAGTGCGGCGCTCCCTCAGTACTGACCCTCCGACAGTGCGGCGCTCCCTCAGCACTGCCCCTCCGACAGTGCGGCGCTCTCTCAGTACTGCCCCTCCGACAGTGCTGCACTCCCTCAGTACTGCCCCTCCGACAGTGCAGCACTCCCTCAGTACTGCCCCTGTGACAGTGCGGCGCTCCCTCAGTACTGCCCCTCCGACAGTGCAGCACTCCCTCAGTACTGCCCCTGTGACAGTGCGGCGCTCCCTCAGTACTGCCCCTGCGACAGTGCGGCGCTCCCGCAGTACTGCCCCTCCGACAGTGCGGCGCTCCCTCAGTACTGCCCCTCCGACAGTGCAGCGCTCCCTCAGTACTGCCCCTCCGACAGTGCAGCACTCCCTCAGTACTGCCCCTGTGACAGTGCGGCGCTCCCTCAGTACTGCCCATCCGACAGTGCGGCGCTCCCTCAGTACTGCCCCTCTGACAGTGCGGCGCTCCCTCAGTACTGCCCCTCTGACAGTGCGGCACTCCCTCAGTACTGCCCCTCCGACAGTGCGGCGCTCCCTCAGTACTGCCCCTCTGACAGTGCGGCACTCCCTCAGTACTGCCCCTCCGACAGTGCAGCGCTCCCTCAGTACTGCCCCTCTGACAGTGCGGCCCTCCCTCAGTACTGCCCCTCTGACAGTGCGGCGCTCCCTCAGTACTGCCCCTCTGACAGTGCGGCGCTCCCTCAGTACTGCCCCTCCGACAGTGCGGCGCTCCCTCAGTACTGCCCCTCTGACAGTGCGGCGCCCCCTCAGTACTGCCCCTCCGACAGTGCGGCGCTCCCTCAGTACTGCCCCTCTGACAGTGCGGCGCTCCCTCAGTACCGCCCCTCTGACAGTGTGGCGCTCCCTTAGTGCTGCCCCTCTGACAGTGCAGCACTCCCTCAGTACTGCCCCTCTGACAGTGCGGCGCCCCCTCAGTACTGCCCCTCCGACAGTGCAGCGCTCTCTCAGTACTGCCCCTCCGACAGTGCAGCACTCCCTCAGTACTGCCCCTCTGACAGTGCAGCGCTCCCTCAGTACTGCCCCTCCGACAGTGCCGCGCTCCCTCAGTGCTGCCCCTCCGAAAGTGCAGCGCTCCCTCAGTACTGCCCTTACGACACTGCAGCGCTCCCTCAGTACTGCCCCTCCGACAGTGCAGCGCACCCTCAGTACTGCCCTTACGACACTGCAGCGCTCCCTCAGTACTGCCCCTCCGACAGTGCAGCACTCCCTCAGTACTGCCCCTCTGACAGTGCGGCGCTCCCTCAGTACTGCCCCTCTGACAGTGCGGCGCTCCCTCAGTACTGCCCCTCCAACAGTGCAGCGCTCCCTCAGCACTGCCCCTCCGACAGTGCGGTGATCCCTCAGTACTGCCCCTCCGACAGTGCGGCGCTCCCTCAGTACTGCCCCTCCGACAGTGCGGCACTCCCTCAGTACTGCCCCTCCGACAGTGCGGCTCTCCCTCAGTACTGCCTCTCCGACAGTGCGGCGCTCCCTCAGTACTGCCCCTCCGACAGTGCGGCACTCCCTCAGTACTGCCCCTCCGACAGTGCGGCACTCCCTCAGTACTGCCTCTCCGACAGTGCAGCTCTCCCTCAGTACTGCCTCTCCGACAGTGCGGCGCTCCCTCAGTACTGCCCCTCCGACAGTGCGGCACTCCCTCAGTACTGCCCCTCCGACAGTGCAGCGCTCCCTCAGTACTGCCCCTCCGACAGTGCGGCACTCCCTCAGTACTGCCCCTCCGACAGTGCGGCGCTCCCTCAGTACTGCCCCTCTGACAGTGCGGCGCTCCCTCAGTACTGCCCCTCCGACAGTGCAGCGCTCCCTCAGTACTGCCCCTCCGACAGTGCAGCACTCCTTCAGTACTGCCCCTCCGACAGTGCGGCGCTCCCTCAGTACTGCCCCTCCGACAGTGCAGCGCTCCCTCAGTACTGCCCCTCCGACAGTGCAGCGCTCCCTCAGTACTGCCCCTCCGACAGTGCGGCGCTCCCTCAGTACTGCCCCTCTGACAGTGCAGCGCTCCCTCAGTACTGCCCCTCCGACAGTGCGGCGCTCCCTCAGTACTGCCCCTCCGACAGTGCAGCGCTCCCTCAGTACTGCCCCTCCGACAGTGCAGCGCTCCCTCAGTACTGCCCCTCTGACAGTGCAGCGCTCCCTCAGTACTGCCCCTCCGACAGTGCGGCGCTCCCTCAGTACTGCCCCTGCGACAGTGCGGCGCTCCCTCAGTACTGCCCCTGCGACAGTGCGGCGCTCCCTCAGTACTGCCCCTGCGACAGTGCGGCGCTCCCTCAGTACTGCCCCTCCGACAGTGCAGCGCTCCCTCAGTACTGCCCCTCTGACAGTGCAGCGCTCCCTCAGTACTGCCCCTCCGACAGTGCGGCGCTCCCTCAGTACTGCCCCTGCGACAGTGCGGCGCTCCCTCAGTACTGCCCCTGCGACAGTGCGGCGCTCCCTCAGTACTGCCCCTGCGACAGTGCGGCGCTCCCTCAGTACTGCCCCTCCGACAGTGCAGCGCTCCCTCAGTACTGCCCCTCCGACAGTGCGGCGTTCCCTCAGTACTGCCCCTGCGACAGTGCGGCGCTCCCTCAGTACTGCCCCTGCGACAGTGCGGCGCTCCCTCAGTACTGCCCCTCCCTCAGTACTGCCCCTCCCTCAGTACCGCCCCTCCGACAGTGCGGCGCTCCCTCAGTACTGCCCCTCCCTCAGTACTGCCCCGCCCTCAGTACTGCCCCTCCGACAGTGCGGCGCTCCCTCAGTACTGCCCCTGCGACAGTGCGGCGCTCCCTCAGTACTGCCCCTCCGACAGTGCGGCGCTCCCTCAGTACTGCCCCTCCGACAGTGCAGCGCTCCCTCAGTACTGCCCCTCCGACAGTGCGGCACTCCCTCAGTACTGCCCCTCCGACAGTGCGGCGCTCCCTCAGTACTGCCCCTCTGACAGTGCGGCGCTCCCTCAGTACTGCCCCTCCGACAGTGCAGCGCTCCCTCAGTACTGCCCCTCCGACAGTGCAGCACTCCTTCAGTACTGCCCCTCCGACAGTGCGGCGCTCCCTCAGTACTGCCCCTCCGACAGTGCCGCGCTCCCTCAGTACTGCCCCTCCGACAGTGCAGCGCTCCCTCAGTACTGCCCCTCCGACAGTGCGGCGCTCCCTCAGTACTGCCCCTCTGACAGTGCAGCGCTCCCTCAGTACTGCCCCTCCGACAGTGCGGCGCTCCCTCAGTACTGCCCCTCCGACAGTGCAGCGCTCCCTCAGTACTGCCCCTCCGACAGTGCAGCGCTCCCTCAGTACTGCCCCTCTGACAGTGCAGCGCTCCCTCAGTACTGCCCCTCCGACAGTGCGGCGCTCCCTCAGTACTGCCCCTGCGACAGTGCGGCGCTCCCTCAGTACTGCCCCTGCGACAGTGCGGCGCTCCCTCAGTACTGCCCCTGCGACAGTGCGGCGCTCCCTCAGTACTGCCCCTCCGACAGTGCAGCGCTCCCTCAGTACTGCCCCTCTGACAGTGCAGCGCTCCCTCAGTACTGCCCCTCCGACAGTGCGGCGCTCCCTCAGTACTGCCCCTGCGACAGTGCGGCGCTCCCTCAGTACTGCCCCTGCGACAGTGCGGCGCTCCCTCAGTACTGCCCCTGCGACAGTGCGGCGCTCCCTCAGTACTGCCCCTCCGACAGTGCAGCGCTCCCTCAGTACTGCCCCTCCGACAGTGCGGCGTTCCCTCAGTACTGCCCCTGCGACAGTGCGGCGCTCCCTCAGTACTGCCCCTGCGACAGTGCGGCGCTCCCTCAGTACTGCCCCTCCCTCAGTACTGCCCCTCCCTCAGTACCGCCCCTCCGACAGTGCGGCGCTCCCTCAGTACTGCCCCTCCCTCAGTACTGCCCCGCCCTCAGTACTGCCCCTCCGACAGTGCGGCGCTCCCTCAGTACTGCCCCTGCGACAGTGCGGCGCTCCCTCAGTACTGCCCCTCCGACAGTGCGGCGCTCCCTCAGTACTGCCCCTCCGACAAGGCAGGACTCCCTCAGTACTGCCCCTCTGACAGTGCGGCGCTCCCTCAGTACTGCCCCTCCGACAGTGCGGCGCTCCCTCAGTACTGACCCTCCGACAGTGCGGCGCTCCCTCAGTACTGACCCTCCGACAGTGTGGCGCTCCCTCAGTACTGCCCCTCCGACAGTGCGGCGCTCCCTCAGTACTGACCCTCCGTCAGTGCGGCGCTCCCTCAGTACTGACCCTCCGACAGTGCGGCGCTCCCTCAGTACTGCCCCTCCGTCAGTGCGGCGCTCCCTCAGTCCTGCCCCTCCGTCAGTGCGGCGCTCCCTCAGCACTGCCCCTCCGACAGTGCGGCGCTCTCTCAGTACTGTCCCTCCGACAGTGCGGCGCTCCCTCAGTACTGACCCTCCGACAGTGCGGCGCTCCCTCAGCACTGCCCCTCCGACAGTGCGGCGCTCTCTCAGTACTGCCCCTCCGACAGTGCTGCACTCCCTCAGTACTGCCCCTCCGACAGTGCAGCACTCCCTCAGTACTGCCCCTGTGACAGTGCAGCGCTCCCTCAGTACTGCCCCTCCGACAGTGCAGCACTCCCTCAGTACTGCCACTGTGACAGTGCGGCGCTCCCTCAGTACTGCCCCTGCGACAGTGCGGCGCTCCCTCAGTACTGCCCCTCCGACAGTGCGGCGCTCCCTCAGTACTGCCCCTCCGACAGTGCAGCGCTCCCTCAGTACTGCCCCTCCGACAGTGCAGCACTCCCTCAGTACTGCCCCTGTGACAGTGCGGCGCTCCCTCAGTACTGCCCATCCGACAGTGCGGCGCTCCCTCAGTACTGCCCCTCTGACAGTGCGGCGCTCCCTCAGTACTGCCCCTCTGACAGTGCGGCACTCCCTCAGTACTGCCCCTCCGACAGTGCGGCGCTCCCTCAGTACTGCCCCTCTGACAGTGCGGCACTCCCTCAGTACTGCCCCTCCGACAGTGCAGCGCTCCCTCAGTACTGCCCCTCTGACAGTGCGGCACTCCCTCAGTACTGCCCCTCTGACAGTGCGGCGCTCCCTCAGTACTGCCCCTCTGACAGTGCGGCGCTCCCTCAGTACTGCCCCTCCGACAGTGCGGCGCTCCCTCAGTACTGCCCCTCTGACAGTGCGGCGCCCCCTCAGTACTGCCCCTCCGACAGTGCGGCGCTCCCTCAGTACTGCCCCTCTGACAGTGCGGCGCTCCCTCAGTACCGCCCCTCTGACAGTGTGGCGCTCCCTTAGTGCTGCCCCTCTGACAGTGCAGCACTCCCTCAGTACTGCCCCTCTGACAGTGCGGCGCCCCCCTCAGTACTGCCCCTCCGACAGTGCAGCGCTCTCTCAGTACTGCCCCTCCGACAGTGCAGCACTCCCTCAGTACTGCCCCTCTGACAGTGCAGCGCTCCCTCAGTACTGCCCCTCCGACAGTGCAGCGCTCCCTCAGTACTGCCCCTCTGACAGTGCAGCACTCCCTCAGTACTGCCCCTCCGACAGTGCAGCACTCCCTCAGTACTGCCCCTCTGACAGTGCAGCGCTCCCTCAGTACTGCCCCTCCGACAGTGCCGCGCTCCCTCAGTGCTGCCCCTCCGAAAGTGCAGCGCTCCCTCAGTACTGCCCTTACGACACTGCAGCGCTCCCTCAGTACTGCCCCTCCGACAGTGCAGCGCACCCTCAGTACTGCCCTTACGACACTGCAGCGATCCCTCAGTACTGCCCCTCCGACAGTGCAGCACTCCCTCAGTACTGCCCCTCCGACAGTGCGGCGCTCCCTCAGTACTGACCCTCCGTCAGTGCGGCGCTCCCTCAGTACTGACCCTCCGACAGTGCGGCGCTCCCTCAGTACTGCCCCTCCGTCAGTGCGGCGCTCCCTCAGTCCTGCCCCTCCGTCAGTGCGGCGCTCCCTCAGCACTGCCCCTCCGACAGTGCGGCGCTCTCTCAGTACTGCCCCTCCGACAGTGCGGCGCTCCCTCAGTACTGACCCTCCGACAGTGCGGCGCTCCCTCAGCACTGCCCCTCCGACAGTGCGGCGCTCTCTCAGTACTGCCCCTCCGACAGTGCTGCACTCCCTCAGTACTGCCCCTCCGACAGTGCAGCACTCCCTCAGTACTGCCCCTGTGACAGTGCGGCGCTCCCTCAGTACTGCCCCTCCGACAGTGCAGCACTCCCTCAGTACTGCCCCTGTGACAGTGCGGCGCTCCCTCAGTACTGCCCCTGCGACAGTGCGGCGCTCCCTCAGTAATGCCCCTCCGACAGTGCGGCGCTCCCTCAGTACTGCCCCTCCGACAGTGCAGCGCTCCCTCAGTACTGCCCCTCCGACAGTGCAGCACTCCCTCAGTACTGCCCCTGTGACAGTGCGGCGCTCCCTCAGTACTGCCCATCCGACAGTGCGGTGCTCCCTCAGTACTGCCCCTCTGACAGTGCGGCGCTCCCTCAGTACTGCCCCTCTGACAGTGCGGCACTCCCTCAGTACTGCCCCTCCGACAGTGCGGCGCTCCCTCAGTACTGCCCCTCTGACAGTGCGGCACTCCCTCAGTACTGCCCCTCCGACAGTGCAGCGCTCCCTCAGTACTGCCCCTCTGACAGTGCGGCACTCCCTCAGTACTGCCCCTCTGACAGTGCGGCGCTCCCTCAGTACTGCCCCTCTGACAGTGCGGCGCTCCCTCAGTACTGCCCCTGCGACAGTGCGGCGCTCCCTCAGTACTGCCCCTCTGACAGTGCGGCGCCCCCTCAGTACTGCCCCTCCGACAGTGCGGCGCTCCCTCAGTACTGCCCCTCTGACAGTGCGGCGCTCCCTCAGTACCGCCCCTCTGGCAGTGTGGCGCTCCCTTAGTGCTGCCCCTCTGACAGTGCAGCACTCCCTCAGTACTGCCCCTCTGACAGTGCGGCGCCCCCTCAGTACTGCCCCTCCGACAGTGCAGCGCTCTCTCAGTACTGCCCCTCCGACAGTGCAGCACTCCCTCAGTACTGCCCCTCTGACAGTGCAGCACTCCCTCAGTACTGCCCCTCCGACAGTGCAGCACTCCCTCAGTACTGCCCCTCTGACAGTGCAGCGCTCCCTCAGTACTGCCCCTCTGACAGTGCCGCGCTCCCTCAGTGCTGCCCCTCCGAAAGTGCAGCGCTCCCTCAGTACTGCCCTTACGACACTGCAGCGCTCCCTCAGTACTGCCCCTCCGACAGTGCAGCGCACCCTCAGTACTGCCCTTACGACACTGCAGCGCTCCCTCAGTACTGCCCCTCCGACAGTGCAGCACTCCCTCAGTACTGCCCCTCTGACAGTGCGGCGCTCCCTCAGTACTGCCCCTCTGACAGTGCGGCGCTCCCTCAGTACTGCCCCTCTGACAGTGCTGCACTCCCTCAGTACTGGGCAATGGGGCAGTGATGACCTTTGATTATGGGGTCTCTGGAGTGGGGCTCGTACCCTCCCACCCTGTCTCTGAATCGAGAGAGAGCTTAACCCAGAGCTGGCATGATTGCCTCACCTCTCAGACTCACTGTGTGTTGCATAAGGCACCTGCTGGTCTTCGCTGTGTGGTTTTAAACAACACTCGTTGAAATTTCCGCTGATTGTGTCGAAATAATTTCACAATCACTGAAATAATCCCGTTCATCCGGAGAAAATTAGTCAGAGTACCTCATTCAGGTTAGCTGTGACTCAGTCAATCTGTAGCACTGTCGGAGGGGCAGTACTGAGGGAGCGCCGCACTGTCAGAGGGGTAGTACTGAGGGAGCGCCGCACTGTCGGAGGGGCAGTACTGAGGGAGCGCCGCACTGTCGGAGGGGCAGTACTGAGGGAGCGCTGCTCTGTCGGAGGGGCAGGTCTGAGTGATCGCTGCACTGTCGGAGGGGCAGTACTGAGGGAGTGCTGCACTGTTGGAGGGGCAGTACTGAGTGATCGCTGCACTGTCGGAGGGGCAGTACTGAGGGAGTGCTGCACTGTTGGAGGGGCAGTACTGAGGGAGCGCCGCACTGTCGGAGGGGCAGTACTGAGGGAGCACCGCACTGTCGGAGGGGCAGTACTGAGAGAGTGCCGCACTGTTGGAGGGGCAGTACTGAGGGAGCGCCGCACTGTCGGAGGGGCAGTACTGAGGGAGCACTGCACTGTTGGAGGGGCAGTACTGAGGGAGCGCTGCACTGTCGGAGGGGCAGTACTGAGGGAGCTCCGCATTGTCGGAGGGGCAGTACTGAGGAAGTGCCGCACTGTCGGAGGGGCAGTGCTGAGGGAGCACTGCACTATCGGAGCGGCAGTACTGAGGGTGTGCCGCTCTGTCAGACGGGCAGTACTGAGGGAGCTCCGCATTGTCGGAGTGGCAGTACTGAGGGAGCGCGGCACTGTCGGAGGGGCACTACTGAGGGAGCGCTGCAGTGTCGTAAGGGCAGTACTGAGGGTGCGCTGCACTTTCGGAGGGGCAGCACTGAGGGAGCGCTGCAGTGTCGTAAGGGCAGTACTGAGGGTGCGCTGCACTGTCGGAGGGGCAGTACTGAGGGAGCGCTGCAGTGTCGTAAGGGCAGTACTGAGGGAGCGCTGCACTTTCGGAGGGGCAGCACTGAGGGAGCGCGGCACTGTCGGAGGGGCACTACTGAGGGAGCGCTGCAGTGTCGTAAGGGCAGTACTGAGGGTGCGCTGCACTTTCGGAGGGGCAGCACTGAGGGAGCGCTGCAGTGTCGTAAGGGCAGTACTGAGGGTGCGCTGCACTGTCGGAGGGGCAGTACTGAGGGAGCGCTGCATTGTCGGAGGGGCAGTACTGAGGGAGCGCTGCATTGTCGGAGGGGCAGTACTGAGGGAGCGCTGCATTGTCGGAGGGGCAGTACTGAGGGAGCGCTGCATTGTCGGAGGGGCAGTACTGAGGGACTGCCGAACTGTCGGAGGGGCAGTACTGACAGAGTGCCGCACTGTCGGAGGGGCAGTACAGAGGGATTGACGCACTGTCGGTGGGCAGTACTGAGAAAGTGCTGCACTGTCGGAGGGGCAGTACTGAGGGAGCGCTGCACTGTCGGAGAGGCAGTAATGAGGGAGCGCTGCACTGTCGGAGGGGCAGTACTGAGGCAGCGCCGCACTGTCGGAGATGCAGTACTGAGGGAGCGCCGCACTGTCGGAGGGGCAGTACTGAGGGAGCGCCGCACTGTCAGAAGAGCAGTAATGAGGGAGTGCTGCGCTGTCAGAGGGGCAGTACTGAGGGAGCGCCGCATTGTCGGAGGGGCAGCACTGAGGGAGCGCTGCGCTGTCGGAGGGTCAGTACTGAGGGAGCGCTGCACTGTCGGAGGTGTAGTACCGAGGGAGCGCTGCACTGTCGGAGGGGCAGTATTGAGGGAGCGCTGCACTGTCGGAAGGGTATTACTGAGGGAGCACTGCACTGTCGGAGGGGCAGCACTGAGGGAGTGCCGCAGTTTCGGAGGGGTTGAACTGAGCGAGCGCTGCACTGTCGGAGGAGTGGTACAGAGGGAGTGCCGCACTGTCGGAGGGTCTGTACTGAGGGAGCGCTGCACTGCCGTAGGGGCAGTACTGAGGGAGTGTCTCACTGTCGGAGGGTCAGTACTGAGGAAGTGCTGCACTGTCGGAGGGGCAGTTCTGAGGGAGCGCTGCACTCCCGGAGGGGCAGTACTGAGGGAGTGCCACACTGTCGGAGGGGCAGTACTGAGGGAGCGCCGCACTGTCGGAGGGGCAGTTCTGAGGGAGCGCTGCACTGTCGGAGGGGCAGTACTGAGGGAGCGCCGCACTGTCGGAGGGGCAGTACTGAGGGAGCGCCGCACTGTCGGAGGGGCAGTACTGAGAGAGCGCCGCACTGTTGGAGGGGCAGTAGTGAGGGAGCGCCGCACTGTCGGAGGGGCAGTACTGAGGGAGCGCTGCACTGTCGGAGGGGCAGTATTGAGGGAGCGCTGCACTGTCGGAAGGGTATTACAGAGGGAGCGCTGCACTGTTGGAGGGGCAGTACTGAGGGAGCGCCGCACTGTCAGAAGAGCAGTAATGAGGGAGCGCTGCGCTGTCAGAGGGGCAGTACTGAGGGAGCGCCGCATTGTGGGCGGGGCAGTGCTGAGGGAGCACTACACTGTCGGAGGGGCAGCACTGAGGGAGTGCCACACTGTCGGAGGGTCAGCACTGAGGAAGTGCTGCACTGTCGGAGGGGCAGTACGGAGAGAGCTCTGCACTGCCGTAGGGGCAGTTCTGAGGGAGCGCTGCACTCCCGGAGCGGCAGCAGTGAGGGAGCGCTGCACTGTCGGAGGGGCAGTACTGAGGGAGCGCTGCACTGTTGGAGGTGCAGTACTGTGGCAGCGCCACACTGTCGGAGGGGCAGTACTGAGAGAGCGCCGCACTGCTGGAGGGGCAGTACTGAGGGAGCACCGCACTGTCGGAGGGGCTGTACTGAGAGAGTGCCGCACTATTGGAGGGGCAGTACTGAGGGAGCGCCGCACTGTCGGAGGGGCAGTACTGAGAGAGCGCCGGACTGTCGGAAGGGCAGTGCTGAGGGAGCACTGCACTGTCGGAGGGGCAGTACTGAGGGAGCACTGCACTGTTGGAGGGGCAGTAGTGAGGGAGCACTGCAATGTTGGAGGGGCAGTACTGAGGGAGTGCCGCACTGTTGGAGGGGCAGTACTGAGGAAGTGCCGCACTGTCGGAGGGGCAGTGCTGAGGGTGTGCCGCTCTGTCAGACGGGCAGTACTGAGGGAGCTCCGCATTGTCGGAGTGGCAGTACTGAGGGAGCGCGGCACTGTCGGAGGGGCACTACTGAGGGAGCGCTGCAGTGTCGTAAGGGCAGTACTGAGGGTGCGCTGCACTTTCGGAGGGGCAGCACTGGGGGAAGGCTGCACTGCCGGAAGGGCAGTACTGAGGGAGTGCTGCACTGTCGGAGGGGCACTACTGAGGGAGCGCTGCAGTGTCGTAAGGGCAGTACTGAGGGTGCGCTGCACTGTCGGAGGGGCAGCACTGGGGGAGCGCTGCATTGTCGGAGGGGCAGTACTGAGGGAGTGCCGAACTGTCGGAGGGGCAGTACTGACAGAGTGCCGCACTGTCGGAGTGGCAGTACAGAGGGATTGACGCACTGTCGGTGGGCAGTACTGAGAAAGTGCTGCACTGTCGGAGGGGCAGTACTGAGGGAGCGCTGCACTGTCGGAGAGGCAGTAATGAGGGAGCGCTGCACTGTCGGAGGGGCAGTACTGAGGCAGCGCCGCACTGTCGGAGATGCAGTACTGAGGGAGCGCCGCACTGTCGGAGGGGCAGTACTGAGGGAGCGCCGCACTGTCAGAAGAGCAGTAATGAGGGAGTGCTGCGCTGTCAGAGGGGCAGTACTGAGGGAGCGCCGCATTGTCGGAGGGGCAGCACTGAGGGAGCGCTGCGCTGTCGGAGGGTCAGTACTGAGGGAGCGCTGCACTGTCGGAGGTGTAGTACCGAGGGAGCGCTGCACTGTCGGAGGGGCAGTATTGAGGGAGCGCTGCACTGTCGGAAGGGTATTACTGAGGGAGCGCTGCACTGTTGGAGGGGCAGTACTGAGGGAGCGCTGCGCTGTCGGAGGGGTGGTACTGAGGGAGTGATGCACTGTCGGAGGGTCAGTACTGAGGGAGCGCTGCACTGTCGGAGGGGCAGTATTGAGGGAGCGCTGCACTGTTATAGGGGCAGTACTGAGGGAGCGCTGCACTGTTGGAGGGGCAGTATTGAGGGAGTGCCGCTCTGTCGGTGGGGCAGTACTGAGGGAGCGCCGCACTGTCGGAGGGGCCGTACTGAGGGAGCGCCGCACTGTCGGAGGGGCCGTACTGAGGGAGCGCCGCACTGTCGGAGGGGCAGTACTGAGGGAGTGCCGCACTGTCGGATGGGCAGCACTGAGGGAGCGCCGCACTGTCGGAGGGGCCGTAATGCGGGTTAGATTATTGGGCTCGAGTCTCTGGATTGCGTTCTCGGACCCACAGACTTCTGATTCTGAGACGCGAGAGAGAGATTGAACCCAGTGAACCGCGACTGTGCTAATCTTGCAGTGGGCTGGGTTAACGAGGCGGGTGCCCATAACTGCTTACATAAATTAAAATGTAGGTGGGGTAACCTGCTTTGAAGCAACTTATTGCTAGAAGTGCTACAGAGAGAATTCGTTGGCGAGTGGCTTGATATACGATACGATGGGAAAGTTGGAGGACTTGGAATGACTCTGCCACCGCAGGTATCAATAAAACAATGAACCATTCTAACAAGCAGAGGCATGAATCATAGACTCACACGGCGCAGGAGGAGGCCATTCGGCCCATCGTGCCTGTGCCGGCTCTTTGAACGAGCTCTCCAATTAGTCCCACTCCCCCCCTGCTCTTTCCCCACAGCCCTGTTAAATTTTCCCCTTCGAGTATTTCTCCAATTCCCCTTTTGAAAGTTCCTATTGAATCTGCTCCCACCGCCCTTTCAGGCAGCGCGTTCCAGATCACAACAACTCGCTGCGTAAAAACATTCTCCTCATCTCCCCCTCTGGTTCTTTTACCGATTATCTTCAATCTGTGTCCTCTGGTTACCGACCCTCCTGCCACAGGAAACAGTTTCTCCTTATTTACTGTAATAAAACCTTTCATAAATTTGAACACCTCTACAAATCTCCCCTTTACCTTCTCTGCTCTAAGGAGAACAATCCCAGCTTTTCCAGTCTCTCCACGTAACTGAAGTCCCTCATCCCTGGTCCCATTCTGGTCAATCTCCCCTTAACCTTCTCTGCTCTAAGGAGAACAATCCCAGCTTTTCCAGTCTCTCCACGTAACTGAAGTCCCTCATCCCTGGTACCATTCTGGTCAATCTCCCCTTAACCTTCTCTGCTCTAAGGAGAACAATCCCAGCTTTTCCAGTCTCTCCACATCACTGAAGTCCCTCATCCCTGGTACCATTCTGGTCAATCTCCCCTTAACCTTCTCTGCTCTAAGGAGAACAATCCCATCTTCTCGAAGTCTCTCCACGTAACTGAAGACCCTCATCCCTGGTACCATTCTGGTCAATCTCCTCCTTAACCTTCTCTGCTCTAAGGAGAACAATCCCAGCTTCTCCAGTCTCTCCACGTCACTGAAGTCCCTCATCCCTGGTACCATTCTGGTCAATCTCCCCTTAACCTTCTCTGCTCTAAGGAGAACAACCCCATCTTCTCGAAGTCTCTCCACGTAACTCACGACCCTCATCCCGGGCACCATTCTAGTCAATCTCCTCCTTAACCTTCTCTGCTCTAAGGAGAACGACCCCATCTTCGCAAAGTCTCTCCATGTAACTGAAGACCCTCATCCCTGGTACCATTCTGGTCAATCTGCTCCTTAACCTTCTCTGCTCTAAGGAGAACAATCCCACCTTCTCAAAGTCTCTCCATGTAACTGAAGTCCCTCATCCCTGGAGCCATTCTGGTCAATCCCCGCTCACACCCTCTCCAAGGCCTTGACATCCTTCCTAAAGTGTGGTGCACAAGAATTGGACCCAATACTCCAGCTCGGGCCAAACGAGTTAAAGGCTTTGTCAATAAAATTCCTTGCTCTTGTACTCCATAACTCTGTTGATAAAGGGTACAAAATAACACTGCGATTTAATCTCCCTTTATTTATTGATCTTCTCCGGCACTTAGACGTGCAGGAGTTGAATCTTCAGCATCACTTAAAGCCGTCCAGGCTGGTCAAGGCGGAGCGTGGCAGCAAAGGTCGGTGCTCAGTCCTCACAAATGGCCAACGTTCGTCCATTCAGGGGCTGTACGGGCCGGTAGATGTTGCCATCCCAGCTCATGGATTTCACAAGTGTCTTGTACTGCAACGCAGGAGAGGTTAAAGGTCAGTGAATGACCGACTGTCCCCCCAACTGCCCCCCGTCAGAAATACCGGAAACTCTCTTGTGTTAGCCGTGGGTCTCTCCCTCTCTGCCTCTCGCCTCCGAGTCAGACGGATGTGGGTTCAAACCCCCACCTCCAGAGACTCCAGCACAAAAATATCGGCCGACGTCCCCGGCCACGATACTGAGGGAGCGCCGCACTGTCGGAGGGGCAGTACTGAGGGAGCGCCGCACTGTCGGAGGGGCAGTACTGAGGGAGCGCCGCACTGTCGGAGGAGTAGTACTGAGGGAGCGCCGCACTGTCGGAGGGGCAGTACTGAGGGAGCACCACACTGTCGGAGGGGCAGTACTGAGGGAGCGCCGCACTGTCGGAGGGGCAGTACTGAGGGAGCACCACACTGTCGGAGGGGCAGTACTGAGGGAGCGCCGCACTGTCGGAGGGGCAGTACTGAGGGAGCACCACACTGTCGGAGGGGCAGTACTGAGGGAGCGCCGCACTGTCAGAGGGGCAGTACTGAGGGAGCGCTGCACTGTCAGAGGGGCAGTACTGAGGGAGTGCCGCACTTTCGGAGTGTTAGTACTGAGGGAGTGCTGCACTGTCGGAGGGGCAGGCCTGAGGGAGCGCTGCACTGTCGGAGGGTCAGTACTGAGGGAGTGCTGCATTGTCGGAGGGGCAGTACTGAGGGAGCACCACACTGTCGGAGGGGCAGTACTGAGGGAGCGCTGCACTGTCGGAGGGGCAGTACCGAGGGAGCGCTGCACTGTCGGAGGGGCAGTACTGAGGGAGCGCCGCACTGTCGGAGGGGCAGTACAGAGGGAGCGCCGCACTGTCGGAGGGGCAGTACTGAGGGAGTGCTGCACTGTCGGAGGGGCAGTACTGAGGGAGCGCCGCACTGTCGGAGGGGCAGTACTGAGGGAGCGCCGCACTGTCGGAGGGGCAGTACTGAGGGAGCGCTGCACTGTCGGAGGGGCAGTACCGAGGGAGCGCTGCACTGTCAGAGGGGCAGTACCGAGGGAGCGCTGCACTGTCAGAGGGGCAGTACTGAGGGAGCGCTGCACTGTCAGAGGGGCAGTACTGAGGGAGCGCTGCACTGTCGGAGGGGCAGTACTGAGGGAGCGCTGCACTGTCGGAGGGGCAGTACTGAGGGAGCGCTGCACTGTCAGAGGGGCAGTACCGAGGGAGCGCTGCACTGTCAGAGGGGCAGTACTGAGGGAGCGCTGCACTGTCAGAGGGGCAGTACTGAGGGAGCGCTGCACTGTCAGAGGGGCAGTACTGAGGGAGCGCTGCACTGTCGGAGGGGCAGTACTGAGGGAGCGCTGCACTGTCGGAGGGGCAGTGCTGAGGGAGCGCTGCACTGTCAGAGGGGCAGTACCGAGGGAGCGCCGCACTGTCGGAGGGGCAGTACTGATGGTGCGCTGCACTGTCAGAGGTGCCGTCTTTCGGATGAGACGTTAAACCGAGACCCTGTCTGCCCTCCCTGGTGGACGTAAAAGGTCCCACAACCACTATTAGAAGCAGAGCAGGGGGGAGTTGTCCCCGGTGTCTTGGGCCCAGTATTTATCCCTCAACCAACATCAGTTAAAAAACAGATGATTCGGCCATTTATCACATTGTTGTTTGTGGGAGCTTGCTGTGCGCCAATTGTCTGATGTATTTCCTACATTACAACAGTGACCACACTTCAATAAAAGTACTTCATTGGCTGTGAAGCGCTTTGGGAGGTCCTGAGGTGGTGAAAGGCGCTGGAGAAATAGGAGTCGAGGGCTATGAGTTGACCACAGGTCCCAGAGGTGAAAGGTCAATGCATGACCTCATCGCTCCGCCCAAACCCTACAATGCCCTCTGACGTTTAGAAGAATGAGAGTTGATCACATTGAAAATTCTTCGAGGGCCTGACAGGGTAGATGCTGAGAGGTTGGTTCCCCCTGGCTGGAGAGTCTAGAACAGAAGAAATAGGAGCAGGACTCGGCCATTCGGCCCTTCGAGCCTGCTCCAGCATTCAATAAGATCATGGCTGATCTTCTACCTCATCTCCACTTTCCTGCACTATCCCCATATCCCTTGATTCCCTTAGTATCCAAAAATCTATTGATCTCTGTCTTGAATATACTCAACGACTGAGCCTCCACAGCCCTCTGGGGTAGAGAATTCCAAAGATTCACCACCCTCTGAGTGAAGAAATTCCTCCTCATCTCAGTCCTAAATGGCCGACTCCTTATTCTGAGACTGTGACCCCTGGTTCTAGACTCCCCAGCCCGGGGAAACATCCTCCCTGCATCTACCCTGTCAAGCCCTGTAAGAATTTTGTGTTTCAATGAGATCACCTCTCATTCTTCTAAACTCTAGAGAATACAGGCCTAGTCTACTCAATCTCTCCTCATAGGACAATCCCCCCATCCCAGGAACCAGTCTGGTGAACCTTCGTTGCACTCCCTCTATGGCAAGTATATCCTTCCTTAGGTAAGGAGACTAAAGTTGTCCACAATACTCCAGGTGTGGTCTCACCAGGGCCCTGTATAATTGCAGTAAGACATCTTTACTCTTATACTCAAACCCTCTAGGGGGCCACAGTCTCAGGATAAGGGGTCGATCATCTAGGACTGAGATGAGGAGGAATGACAGCAAGCAATTAGGAAGGCAAATGTTATGTTAGCTTTTATTGCCATGGGGTTGGAGAATAAGAGTAAGGAAGTCTTGCTACAACTGTACAGGACCTTGGTGAGGCTGATCCCAGACTGATACCTGGGATGGCAGGGATGACGTATGAGGAGAGATTGGGTCGATTGGGCTTGTACTCGCTGGAGTTTAGAAGAATGAGAGGGGATCTCATCGAAACTTATAAAATCCTGGTAGGACTGGACAGACTAGATGCAGGAAGGATGTTCCCGATGGTTGGGGAGTCCAGAACCAGGGGTCACAGTCTAAGGATAAGGGGTAAGCCATTTAGGACAGAGATGAGGAGGAATTTCTTCACCCAGAGAGTGGTGAACCTGTGGAATTCTCTACCACAGAGGGCGGTTGAGGCCAGTTCATTAAATATATTCAAGAAGGAGTTGGATATATTTCTTAAGGCTAAAGGGATCAAGGGATATGGGGAGAAGGCAGGGACAGGGTACTGAGTGTGGATGATTAGACATGATCGCATTGAATGGCGGAGCAGGCTCGAGGGGCCGAATGGCCGACTCCTGCTCCTATCTTCTATGTTTCTAGGAGACCACACCTGGAGTACTGGGCACAGTTTTGGTCTCCATACCTAAGGAAGGATATACTTGCCTTGGAGGCGGTGCAGCGAAGGTTCACTAGACTGATTCCTGGGATGAGAGGGCTGTCCTATGAGGAGAGATTGTGTAGAATGGGCCGATACTCTCTGGAGTTTAGAAGAATGAGAGGTGATCTCATTGAAACATACAAGATTCTGAGGGGGATTGACAGGGTCGATGCTGAGAGGCTGTTTCCCCCTGGGCTGGAGAGTCTAGAACCAGGGGTCACAGTCTCAGGATAATGGCTCGGCCATTTAGGACTGAGATAAGGAGGAATTTCTTCACCCAGAGGGCGGTGAATCTTTGGAATTCTCTACCTCAGAGGGCTGTGGAGGCTCAGTCGTTGAGTATATTCAAGACCGAGATTGATAGATTTTTGAATATTAAGGGAATCAAGTGATATGGCGATAGTGCAGGAAGGTGGAGATGAGGTAGAAGATCAGCCATGATCTCATTGAATGGCGGAGCAGGCTCGAGGGGCCGTGCCGCCGACTCCTGCTCCTATTCCTTATGTTCTCACGATATCCTAACGCCATGACCTCCCTCCACCGCCCAGCCCACATCTACCTCAAGGATCATAAGAACATAAGTACTAGGAGCAGGAAAAGGCCAGTTGGCCCCTCGAGCCTGCTCCGCCATTCAATAAGATCATGGCTTATCTTGGGCTCAAAGACACTTCCCTGCGCGCTCCCCATAACCCTTCACTCCATTATCTTGCAAAAATCTGTCTATCTCCACCTTAAATGTATTCAATGACCCAGCCTCCACGGCTCTCTGGGGCAGAGGATTCCACAGATTTACGACCCTCTGAGAGAAGAAATTCCTCCTCCTCTCAGTTCTAAAAGGGTGACCCTTTATTCTAAAACTGTGCCCCCGAGTTCTAGATTCCCCCACGAGGGGAAACATCCTCTCTGCATCTACCCTGTCGAGCCCCCTCAGTATCTTATATGTTTCAATAAGATCACCTCTCATTCTTCTAAACTCCAATGAGGATAGGCCCAACCTGCTCAACCTTTCCTCATAAGTCGACCCCCTCATCTCAGGAATCAACCGAGTGAATCGTCTCTGAACTGCCTCCAATGCAAGTATATCCTTCCTTAAATAAGGAGACCAAAACTGTACGCAGTACTCCAGGTGTGGTCTCACCAATACCCTGTACAGTTGTAGCAGGACTTCCCTGCTTTTATACTCCAACCCCCTTGAAATAAAGGCCAACATTCCATTTGCCTTTTTGATTACTTGCTGTACCTGCATGCTAACTTTTTTGTTTCATGCACAAGGACCCCCCAGGTCCCTCTGAACTGTAGCATTCTGTAATCTCTCTCCATTTAAATAATGGCCCCGAAAATCTAACAAGGTAAGAGGTGATAACAGTAAAAGAAAACAATATTTAACACTTATTTATCATTTTAAAATACTTTGAAGAAAGGTACATTTATTTTTAGCCCCGTTAAAAACTTTAATTACTTTTTTCAAAAATTTAAATTTTTGTTTAAAATAGTTAATTTATAGTCATTTAAAAAATGTGATGTTTTTTTAATTTATCTGAAGTTTTACTTATGTTTTGCGGGTGATCTCTATGCGTAGATTTAACAGGTCTTCCTGTCAAGTCTATGAATGGAGATTCCCTGCTCCGATTGGCTCCCCAAGGCCCACGTGATCCCAGCGACGCTGCGAACTAGCTGCGCCCCTCGATACGCAAGCCCTGCGCACCGGCAGCTGGAGGAGGTACAGCAACGGAATTCTATACCGGCCCACAGCATTACGGTCGGCGCGGTTGGTTTGTGCAGGTCGGGGGGCCTACGCCCGCGGGAAGCCCCCAACCGGAATTTCTGGGCCATTAATTTAAAAGTTTGCTTTTTTATTTTTCCTGCCAAAGTGGATAACCTCGCGCTTTCCCACATTATACTCCATCTGCCAAATGTTTGCCCACTCACTTAGCCTGTCTATATCCCTTTGCAGACCCTTTGGGGGGAGAAATTGAGTATAGCCCCATTTGGGGCGCCAGCCTCGCCAGGGCACTAAAAGTAGCATCCCGGAAACATTCGCGGCCGCCCGCCGGAAATTGAGTGGTTGCGCCCCAAAGGGAAGCGCGGCGCTACTGGAGGCGCCCCGCATCCCTCTTGGGGCGCTGCGAGTGAATATCGTGGCACAACGTGCCGCAGCGCCACACGCTGCGGTATTGCAGGCCTTCCTCCCCTTCTTAAAGGGGAGGGGCCTTGTGCAGCGCGATCTGGGGCCCAGCTGGGCCCACGAGGGTCGGGAGTGCAGGCAAAAAAGCCCAGCACCGAAGAGAAGTGCCGGGCTCTTGGAGCGCAGCCGGCACTCCGCGGGGGGTGGGGGGGTTCAGGAGGCCAGGGACGGGAGCGCAGGCAGGTGCTGGCAGGCGGCCAGCAACAAAAATGGCCGCCCCGCACCTCTCCTTTAATTTGCGCCTCCCCGGCCGCAGGTAGACCCCCTGAACCGGTCGGACATAGCGTCCGGCGGTAAATCAGGGGGCGCTGCCAAATATCGCGGCCGGGTCGTCAGCGGGGCGCTGCGCACACCGATGACGTCATCGGCAGCGGTGCAGCCCTAATGGTTAGCGCCACCACTAACGTCCCGCGGAATTTAGCGGGCGGCGTGGGCAGTGCCGCACCCGGGCGCCAGTTGGCTCGCGACCCACTTAGCGCCCCCTTAAGGCGCTAACGGGTGGCGCGACAAACTGAATTTCTCCCCCTTTGAGTCCTCTGCACAACTTGCTTTCCCACCCATCTTTGTGTGGTTGCTCGCTCGACTGTACCTGGGAGATACTCATGTGCATGGGTCGATCTAGGACTGTCCAAATGACATTCTCTGTGCAAGGTGGCGTGGTCAGGGATCCTCTGTACCTATAGAAGGGAGCCAGTTTCCAGGGAATGATCTTCTCCAGGTTCAATGACAGAGTCCTTGCTTGACCTCAAGTGAAAAGTGGAAAATAGCAAAGAGGGTTAGATTTCTGTGGGCTGGTTCCTCAATAGTCCTACTAATGGCTTTAAATCCTTGGGGCACCACACTTTAGAAATGATGGACAAAAAGGCCTTGGAGTAGGGTGTGAGAGCAGATTGACCAGAATGGTACCAGGGGATGGGGGACTTCAGTGATGTGGAGAGACTGGAGAAGCTGGGATTGTTCTCCTTAGAGCAGAGAAGGTTAAGGGGAGATTGACCAGAATGGTACCAGGGATGAGGGACTTCCGTGATGTGGAGAGACTGGAGAAGCTGGGATTGTTCTCCTTAGAGCAGAAAAGGTTAAGGGGAGATTTAATTGAGGTGTTTAAAATTACTGAGGGTTTTGATCGAGTAAATAAGGAGAAACTGTTTCTATTGGGACTGAAGGATATGGGGGGGAGGTGGGTAGGTGAGGTTGCAGGATAAGGGGAGAAGGTGGGATTGAGGGATATGGGAGATGGTGGGTAGGTGGGGTTGAGGGATATGGGGAGAAGGTGGGTTTGAGAGCTATGGGGAGAAGGTGGGATTGAGGGATATGGGGAGAAGGTGGGATTGAGGGATATGGGAGATGGTGGGTAGGTGGGGTTGAGGGATATGGGGAGAAGGTGGGTTTGAGAGCTATGGGGGAAGGTGGGATTGAGAGCTATGGGGAGAAGGTGGGATTGAAGGATATGGGGAGTGTAGGGGGGCATCTATTACCTGGTTTATGGTAACATACCTGGCCAGCAGCCTTTTTGCCTGCTGCACTGTAAACCAATTTTAACAGCGGTTCCGAATCGCTACCCCACCTTTCAGTTCTGACTGGAGGACTTACAATTAATGATGTTAAAGCGGACAATTGGTTTGGATATGAGCAAAGTCAAAATTTATTAAACTAAAGAACCATAATCAAATAGAAACTATACCACACGAACACAGTAAATGCAGTAAAAGTATATAACAAGGGGGTACAGACGGCAAAAACGAGGGATACAATGACTACAATGTTATTTAAACAATCTTAGTAATTCCCTTAAATCACCACCCCAAACTCCTTGCTAGGTTGTCTTGTTGAGGAGTCAGAACACCCCACTCACCTGTGGTCCAGCGAAGTAAAAAGAGGGCAGATAGCTTCTCAGTAGCTATCTTTATACCTGTGTGCTGCTGCCGTTCTGTCTGGAAAAATTCCCGCCTAAAGTTCCAGTACACAAACAAAAGGACTGTGATTGGTTGCTGAATTGCTTGTTTAAACATAGCCAGCCATAATCGGCCTTGGGTCAAGTGGGCAACTCCTGACCTCCCTAGTTTGATTGACAGGTCTTTCATGCTCCTGCCGTTCTGTCTGGCCAGTACACGAAAAAAGGACTGTGATTGGTTGCTGAATCATAGCCAGCCATAACAACCTGTCTCTGTGGCCTTGGGTCAAGTGGGCAACTCCTGACCTCCCTGGTTTGATTGACAGGTCTTTCACACAAACACATTACAAGCTGTAAACCTCTGTTTGACCGGGCTCAAAAGCACAGGTTTTAATCAAGATGTTCTTTCTCAATGTGTGTGAATACTTCCACGAATTTCCTCGATTCCGTTGTAGTCCAGCTCAGCCCAGCTCAGCAGTCTTTCGTGGTTCTGAGCATGCTTTAAAACATTGATCTGACCCAGAGGCAATTCAAAACACATAAATCTTCATCCACGATGTGGACCAATCTTTCTCTTGTTTTCAGAGGAATTTTGCGAAACTCCTACAGAGAAGGTGGGTTTGAGAGCTATGGGGAGAAGGTGGGTTTGAGAGCTATGGGGAGAAGGTGGGTTTGAGAGCTATGGGGAGAAGGTGGGTTTGAGAGCTATGGGGAGAAGGTGGGATTGAGAGCTATGGGGAGAAGGTGGAATTGAGAGCTATGGGGAGAAGGTGGGATTGAGAGCTATGGGGAGAAGGTGGGATTGAGAGCTATGGGGAGAAGGTGGGATTGAGAGCTATGGGGAGAAGGTGGGATTGAGAGCTATGGGGAGAAGGTGGGATTGAGAGCTATGGGGAGAAGGTGGGATTGAGAGCTATGGGAAGAAGGTGGGATTGAGGGATATGGGGAGAAGGTGGGATTGAGAGCTATGGGGAGAAGGTGGGATTGAGGGATATGGGGAGAAGGTGGGTTTGAGAGCTTTGGGGAGAAGGTGGGATTGAGAGCTATGGGGAGAAGGTGGGATTGAGAGCTATGGGGAGAAGGTGGGATTGAGGGATATGGGGAGAAGGTGGGTTTGAGAGCTATGGGGAGAAGGTGGGATTGAGGGATATGGGGAGAAGGTGGGTTTGAGAGCTATGGGGAGAAGGTGGGATTGAGAGCTATGGGGAGAAGGTGGGATTGAGAGCTATGGGGAGAAGGTGGGATTGAGAGCTATGGGGAGAAGGTGGGATTGAGAGCTATGGGGAGAAGGTGGGATTGAGGGATATGGGGAGAAGGTGGGTTTGAGAGCTATGGGGAGAAGGTGGGATTGAGAGCTATGGGGAGAAGGTGGGATTGAGAGCTATGGGGAGAAGGTGGGATTGAGGGATATGGGGAGAAGGTGGGTTTGAGAGCTATGGGGAGAAGGTGGGATTGAGGGATATGGGGAGAAGGTGGGTTTGAGAGCTATGGGGAGAAGGTGGGTTTGAGAGCTATGGGGAGAAGGTGGGTTTGAGAGCTTTGGGGAGAAGGTGGGTTTGAGAGCTATGGGGAGAAGGTGGGATTGAGGGATATGGGGAGAAGGTGGGTTTGAGAGCTATGGGGAGAAGGTGGGTTTGAGAGCTATGGGGAGAAGGTGGGTTTGAGAGCTATGGGGAGAAGGTGGGATTGAGAGCTATGGGGAGAAGGTGGGATTGAGAGCTATGGGGAGAAGGTGGGATTGAGGGATATGGGGAGAAGGTGGGTTTGAGAGCTATGGGGAGAAGGTGGGATTGAGAGCTATGGGGAGAAGGTGGGATTGAGGGATATGGGGAGAAGGTGGGATTGAGGGATATGGGGAGAAGGTGGGTTTGAGAGCTATGGGGAGAAGGTGGGATTGAGAGCTATGGGGAGAAGGTGGGATTGAGGGATATGGGGAGAAGGTGGGTTTGAGAGCTATGGGGAGAAGGTGGGATTGAGAGCTATGGGGAGAAGGTGGGATTGAGAGCTATGGGGAGAAGGTGGGATTGAGGGATATGGGGAGAAGGTGGGTTTGAGAGCTATGGGGAGAAGGTGGGATTGAGAGCTATGGGGAGAAGGTGGGATTGAGGGATATGGGGAGAAGGTGGGATTGAGGGATATGGGGAGAAGGTGGGATTGAGGGATATGGGGAGAAGGTGGGATTGAGAGCTATGGGGAGAAGGTGGGATTGAGGGATATGGGGAGAAGGTGGGATTGAGAGCTATGGGGAGAAGGTGGGATTGAGAGCTATGGGGAGAAGGTGGGATTGAGGGATATGGGGAGAAGGTGGGATTGAGGGATATGGGGAGAAGGTGGGATTGAGGGATATGGGGAGAAGGTGGGATTGAGAGCTATGGGGAGAAGGTGGGATTGAGGGATATGGGGAGAAGGTGGGATTGAGAGCTATGGGGAGAAGGTGGGATTGAGAGCTATGGGGAGAAGGTGGGATTGAGAGCTATGGGGAGAAGGTGGGATTGAGAGCTATGGGGAGAAGGTGGGATTGAGAGCTATGGGGAGAAGGTGGGATTGAGGGATATGGGGAGAAGGTGGGATTGAGAGCTATGGGGAGAAGGTGGGATTGAGGGATATGGGGAGAAGGTGGGATTGAGGGATATGGGGAGAAGGTGGGTTTGAGAGCTATGGGGAGAAGGTGGGATTGAGGGATATGGGGAGAAGGTGGGATTGAGAGCTATGGGGAGAAGGTGGGATTGAGGGATATGGGGAGAAGGTGGGATTGAGAGCTATGGGGAGAAGGTGGGATTGAGGGATATGGGGAGAAGGTGGGATTGAGGGATATGGGGAGAAGGTGGGATTGAGGGATATGGGGAGAAGGTGGGTTTGAGGGATATGGGGAGAAGGTGAGATTGAGAGCTATGGGGAGAAGGTGGGATTGAGGGATATGGGGAGAAGGTGGGTTTGAGAGCTATGGGGAGAAGGTGGGATTGAGGGATGTCAAGAAAAGGTGGGTAGCTGTAAAGTGATCAGTTGGATTCAGTCCCTCTTCCTGTTATGAGCATTCTGAATCTTCTGTCTCTCAATGACCTACCCTTGTAAACCACATGAGGCAGCAGATTCACAATCGGTTCCAGGGCAGGATTTAAAATTGTCGTCACCTGTTAAACCAGAGAGAAGACATGGGTGAAAATCATATCTCTAAATTTTCAATATTGCCTGTTTAAAGAGGGCGACTCACCATCAGGGGCCCTGTTTAAAGAGGGAGTCTCTCCGTCAGGGACCCTGTTTAAAGAGGGAGTCTCTCCGTCAGGGACCCTGTTTAAAGAGGGAGTCTCTCCGTCAGGGACCCTGTTTAAAGAGGGAGTCTCTCCGTCAGGGACCCTGTTTAAAGAGGGAGTCTCTCCGTCAGGGACCCTGTTTAAAGAGGGAGTCTCTCCGTCAGGGACCCTGTTTAAAGAGGGAGTCTCTCCGTCAGGGACCCTGTTTAAAGAGGGAGTCTCTCCGCGTGTGTGGACATGTTTACCTTGAAGAACACGGCGATCACTGCAAGTCCCTCAGCCGATTCTGTGGCCAATTCTGAGCTCAGGTATTTCATGTTCCAAAACACCAGGTGCATCTGCAGCAAGTATAAACAGGTCAGAGCGAGGAGTGTTCAACCTTCGCAATCAGGCATTGCAGTTCTCTCAGGCTATCACTTCATCTCTCCCCGACTCTCCACCCGGTTCTCCGTCTCTCCCCGCCCCGGGTCTCACCTCCACGGGGAAGCCTTGCTTGTCGATGGTGTGTTCCGAGCCCTGGTCCAGCCTCGATCCGTCTCCGAAGTGGAAGTGGAACTGCAGCAGTTTGAAGATCCCCGGGAGTCCGCCACCGTACATCATCACCGGGACCTGCGGGAAGACGTGGACTGCGGGGAGAGAGGGCGTGAAAGAGGGCAAAATAACGGGGAGAGAGGGGGAGGGAGAGAGGGAGAGGGGGAGAAAGACGGAGCGGGGGGAGGGAGAGAGAGGGGGAGGGAGAGAGGGGGAGAGAGGGGAGAGAGAGAGAGAGGGGGAGGGAGAGAGGGGGAGAGAGGGAGAGAGAGAGGGGGAGAGAGAGAGCGAGAGAGTGAGGGGAGGGAGAGAGGGGGAGAGAGGGAGAGAGAGAGGGGGAGAGAGGGAGGGAGGAGGAGAGAGAGAGGAAGAGGGGGAGGGAGTGAGGGAGAGAGAGAGGGGGTAAAACAGGGCAAAATAACAGAGAGAGAGAGGGGGAGAGAGGGACATAGGGAGCGAGAGAGAGAGACAGCAAGAGAGAAAATGAGAGAGAGAGAGAGAGACAGACAGAGGGAGAGAGATAGGCAGAAAGAGAGAGACAGAGAGAGAGAGAGAGAGACAGATAGACATCAGAGACAGGGAGAGAGAGACAGAGAGTGAGAGGAAGAGAGATAGAGACAGAGAGAGAGAGACAGAGAGAGAGACAGAGGGAGAAAGAGAGAGAGAGACAGAGAGAGAGAGAGAGAGAGAAAGACAGAGTGAGAGAGACAGAGAGAGAGAGACAGAGAGACAGAGAGCCCTATATGCAATAAAAAGAAAATTCTACAACATCCAAATCCCAATCAAAATCTGGCTCAAAATATTTGACAGCATAATCCTGCCCATTGCACTGTACGGTAGTGAAGTATGGGGCCCGCTAAATCACCAAAGCTACACTAAATGGGAAAAACACACAATAGAAGCCCTACATGCAGAATTCTGCCGAAGCATCCTTCGCATCCAAAGAAAAACGCCAACAAATGCATGCAGAGCCGAACTAGGCAGATACCCACTGATAATAAACATCCAAAAACGAGCACTAAACTTCCTAAATCACCTCAAATCTAGCTCCCCAGACACCCTTCATTTCAAAGCCTTTCAGACCCAAGAGCTAAACCCAGAAAAGAGTCCCCTGAGTCAGCTGCTACTGAAACTAAGTACTCAGCCGGACCCTGACCAGCCCCAGACCAACACAGCCGTCCAAACACCAATCCGAGTGAACCAAATCATTAAACAATGCAAAGAAACCTACCTGAAACATTGGAACAAAATAACCGAAAGCCAAAGCAGATTAGAATGTTACCGGGCCCTAAAAAGAGATTATAAACTGGCAGACTACCTCACGACCATCAGAGACACAAAACAGAGACAGACCCTCACCAGGTACAGACTAAGCGACCACCAACTGGAAATTGAAAAAGGCAGATACAAGAAATCCTGGCAGCCTAGAGAGAATAGAATATGCGATCAATGTCTGGCCGGCGAGGTTGAAACAGAAATGCATTTCCTCCTAAAATGCGAAAAATTCAACACATCAAGAAACATATTATTCAACAAGCTAAGCCAAACAACCCCAGATTTCAAGGAATTGGATGACCTGTCAAAATTGAGATTAGTCCTGGGAGAAGGAGACAGACCTTACCTTGGGGCCAAATATGTAACAACATGTCACAACCTGAGGACTGTTTAAAATTAAGACTGTTTAAAATTAATATTGAACGTACCAAATGAAGTAGAAAGACTGTTTAAAATTAATATTGTTTAAAAGTAATATTGTATGTACCCAACAAATGTCAAATCGATTGACACCTACAGAATGTTTGAAAATGTACCTTTTTGCTATGTAAGCTTTGGCAATATGGTTCTCTGTAAACTTTCATGCCAATAAAGCATTTGAATTTGAATTTGAATTTGATTTGAGACAGAGAGAGAGAGAGAGAGAAAGACAGAGTGAGAGAGACAGAGGGAGAGAGACAGAGAGAGAGAGAGAGACAGAGAGAGAGGGAAAGAGAGGCAGAGAGATAGAGAGAGAGAGAGAGAGAGACAGAGGGAGAAAGGGAGACAGAGAGAGAGACAGAGAGAGAGAGAGAGAGAGAAAGACAGAGTGAGAGAGACAGAGAGAGAGAGACAGAGAGACAGAGAGAGAGACAGAGAGTCAGAGTGAGTGGGAGGGAGATAGAGAGAGAGAGAGACACAGAGAGAGAGAGACAGAGAGAGAGAGAGACAGAGAGAGAGGGAGATAGAGAGAGAGAGAGACAGAGAGAGAGAGAGTTATATATAGAGAAACATAGAAACATAGAAGATAGGAGCTGGAGTCGGCCATACGGCCCCTCGAGCCGGCTCCGCCATGCAATGCGATCATGGCTGAGGATTAGATAGAGAGAGGATTAGATAGAAAAAGCAAGAGAGGAGTGCGGTGTGGATGGGATGTAAGATTATTAACCTTTGGGGCCTTGTCCCCTCTCCCCAAGCCTCCCTGCCCTGTGAGTGGGGCTCAGTCCCACACTGGGTGTGAGATCAACTCACAGAGCACAGGCCGGGGACGGAGCCTGGGCCTTTCCTGCTCCGTGTGTGTGTGTGTGTGGGATTGTTGGGGGGGAAGGGGACTCAGTTACTTATCCGATAACCTCTGCAGGAAAAAAGTAAATCCAAAGTCTCTCACAGTTGTGGCCGTTGTTGTGTAGAGTTGCCCGTGTCTTACGGAAGGGCCTCTCGATGCGCAGTGTCCTCAGGTGGGTTTTCTCGACGGCCTGCGACGTCTGAATGTTGACCGGAGACTGCTGGAGGCCCGAGCAGGCCCGGGAGATCCTGGCCCATGTCCTGGGACCTGGGCGGGACGAAAAACCAGGCAGAAGGTGTTGGATCCGTGGTTCAGTGGATATGCTAGTATTAAATAATCACATGGATGCTGTACATTAACAAATAACAGGTCTTTACTGGAGGAGGGTAGTCTCTAGACTGGGGGTACAGAGGCATGCGCAAAGCTTATATACCGGTGTGGTCACTGCCGGTACTACAGTATACAGGAGCTGTAAAAGTAGTTCTGACTTAAAGGCACATACACTCCAATTCCTCCCCTTTTAGATTAGCAAAACCCCTAATATTCAAATAACAATTAACATTTCAACATGTACTTTAAACAACAAAAGTCCATTTATAGATTCAGTCTTTGGGGCGGCTTCCTGACCCTTTCGGGATAGCGCCTTTCCAGAGGTTCTTGTTCTTGGTGCAGAGGCGATTCTGACCCCTTTTCATCGGGTAGTTCATCGGGTTCCACTGCTACTGGGTCTGAAGTAGATGCTACCGGTATGTCGGGTTCATCCCCAGGTACTCGAGACATGGGGTTGACGCCTTCCTGTGACGCTAAGATCTGATCAACGTGGCATCTCACAATGTTCTCCCCGACATCCACTGTGTACATTAATGGCCCCTGCCTTGTACATATCGTTCCGGGTTGCCACTTCTCTGTTCGATAGTCACGGGCCAAGACTGGTTGCCCTACATTGAAGCTCCTTGTCGGCTTCTCATTGATGTGCTGGAATTGTTTGTCCTCAACATTTCTTCGCACATTTGGTCTGAGCAAGTCCAGACGAGATCTCAACCTTCGGTTAAAGAACATCATGGCCGGGGTCTGGTTGGTAACTGCATGTGTCGCGTTTCGGTAGGCTAATAAGAAATTGTCCATCTTATGCTGTAGTGGAATTTCATCATGGCCTTTATCGCCTTCTTAAAGGTTTGTACGAACCTCTCAGCCAATCCATTGGTGGCTGGATGATACGGGGCGGATGTGTAATGCCTTACCCCATTCCTTTTCATGAATTTTTGGAACTCGTCGGACACAAACTGTGATCCATTATCAGAGCAAATCTGCTCTGGCAAACCGTTTCTGGCAAATATGGTCCGTAGGACTGCAATCGTTTTCTCTGTAGTGGTTGAAGACATTTTTATCACCTCAGGCCACTTTGGACAGTACTCCTGAACGTTCCAACCCTTCCAGCACTGCTTCAACAGCTGGTCTGATCGCATAAGGCACTGGTCTGGCCTTCAGAAACTTTGGGCTTGCATTTTCCTCTATTTTAATCATTGCTGTTATTCCTTTTAGTGTTCCTAGTCCCTCCTGGAACACTTCTTTTGCGTCAGTTAGCATTTTTGACAGTCGTCCAGGTGTGACGTCGTCATCCTTTTTGGCCTCAACCATCAGTGCCTGTATGGAATGCCAATCTAATTGTATCTTCCGGACCCATTCACATCCTAGCAGTGGTGGTCCTCCATTTGGCAATACATATATATCCATTTTAGGTATTTCCTGGCCTTTATATGTCACTTTCACCCTTATTTTGCCTTTGGGGTAGACTTTTTGCCCCGTATACGTCTTCAAGACAATCTCTGTAGCTTTCAAGGGTATGTGTGAAAATAGCCGCTTGTAGTCTCTTTGATTTATGACTGTTAGAGCTGACCCTGTGTCCAATTCCATTTCCACTTGGACTCCGTCTATCTTGAGTATAACCCAGATAGTCTGGTGATCCTCCATTTCGGTTACATTATGTAGTTTCAGACAACCCAGCTCCTTGCTTCCGGAGTCTGTGTCACTTTTCTGTTCGTCTGAACCACTGTCCATCACCTGGTGTACCTTTTTGTACTTCTCCTGTGGAGATTTCTTACTGTTGGTTTTCTTCCCAGACCTGCAGACTCTTGCTATGTGTCCTGCTTTCCCACACTGTCTGCACACTTGGTCCTTGAACCAACAATCTTTCTGGTCATGTGTTGTTCTGCCGCAGCGATAGCACTTCCCTGTTCCATAGGACATTTCATTGGTGCCATGTTTTTGCTGTCTCCGTTGTATCTCTGCAGCGCCCCTTGCAGCTGCTTCGTGTGATACTGCCATACTGAAAGCTTTGTCTAGCGTAAGGTCCTTTTCTGACAGAAGCCGTTTCTGGGTTCCTTCACTTTGTAGCCCACACACAAACTTGTCCCTTAATGTGTCTGCTAGTCCTGCTCCAAACTGGCAGTGTTTCGATAGCTTGCGCAGTTCCGTTAGGTACTCAGCATTGCTTTCATCTTTGTGTTGGTTCCTTTTATGGAACTTAAATCGTTCTGCTATCAGCAGCGGTGTGGGGTTTAAGTGGTCCTGTAGGATTTCTACTATGCTTTCAAAATTCTTGTTTACCGGCTTCTCTGGGGTTAGTAGATTTCGCAGTAACCCATAAGTTTTTGCACCCATGGAATTTAACAGAACCAGTGCTTTATTAGCATCTGGCACTTCATTCGCCCTGCAGTACACCTCAATACGTTCCACATATGTCGCCCAATCTTCGACTTCATTGTCGAACGTAGAGATACTGCCACTCTTCGGCATCCTTGGGTGTGCGTTAACTATCACAAATGGCGCCTCCCGCGCTTCCCCTTCTTCTCCGCTGGCACAAAATGGCGTCTCCCGCGCTTTCCTTCCTTCCCGCGCTTGCCCTTCTTCTCCGCTGCGGCTTCTAAAAATTGCGTCTCCTGCGCTCTTCCTTCTTCTCCGCGGCTCAATGGCGTCTCCTGCGCTCTCCCTTCTTCTCCGGGGCTCAATGGCGCCTCCCGCGCTCTTCCTTCTTCTCCGCGGCTCAATGGCGTCTCCCCTTTCTTCGCCCCGCGGACCCTGTTCAGCCCGTGAGCACTGGTTGCGCTCTGCGCGTTCTTCTTTTTATATTTTTCGACGCCGCTCAGTCTAGAACCCGGCTGGTTCTTACCCTCTCTCTCTCCGGTTTGTTTTATTTTTCTCGACGCCGCTCGGTGTTCAACCCTCGGCTGCGCCCTGCGCTCTTCACCCTCTGTCTTACCCCATCGACGCTGCTCGGCTCTCTCTCCGCCGTCGGTCGGCTCCAGCCGCCGCTGCTCGGGAAGGATCTGCGCTGGACCTGTCGTCAGTCTCTTACTGCTCGTTGTGGCTGGGGAACCAAGCCCGGCTCTCCACAGCCTCCCCTGCGAAGTTGGATCTCTGCCTGACTGCTGGGCGGTTGCTCGTGGTCGACGCCCATTTTCCTGGATTCGAATCGACACTCGTCGCCACTGTTGGATCCGTGGTTCAGTGGATATGCTATTATTAAATAATCACACGGATGCTGTACATTAACAAATAACAGGTCTTTACTGGAGGAGGGTAGTCTCTAGACTGAGGGTACAGAGGCATGCGCAAAGCTTATATACCGGTGTGGTCACTGCCGGTACTACAGTATACAGGAGCTGTAAAAGTAGTTCTGACTTAAAGGCACATACACTACAATTGGCAGGGATTACGACGGGCGGACTGCGATCGGGGGAGGGTGGGGGGGAAGGCGCTTCGACCCGCAGGCCCGGGAATCAGGCCTCGGGCCTCACCGGCGATCGGCACGCGGGCGGCCGCCTGGGGCCTCTCCCCCGCCTCCATGGCAACGGGGAGGGGGGGAAAGGGGAGGCCGTGATGACTGAGGGGAGGAGGAGGAGGGAGAGAGAGTGGGAGGAGGAGGAGAGAGGGGGAGGAGAGAGAGGGGAGGAGGAGGAGGAGGGAGAGGAGGGGGAGGAGAGAGGGGGAGGAGAGAGGGGGGAGGAGGAGGGGGGAGGAGGGGGGGAGGAGGAGGGGAGAGGGAGAGGAGGAGGAGGGGAAGGAGGGGGAGGGGCAGAAGGAGGGAGAGGAGGAGGAGGAGGAGAGAGGGAGAGGAGGAGGAGGAGAAGGAGGGGAAGTGTTGTGTATGTACCTTTAAGGGAATAACTGGTCTCAGACTGCAGTACCGGCAGTGACCACCCCTGTATAAAAGGCCCTAGCAGGCTTCTGTAGTTTCAGTTTCCAGGTTGTCTCCATTCAGTAAAGACTTGTTATAATCAACTCCTGCAGTCCATGTCTCAATTATACACGGACATAATAGGAAGGAGGGGGAGGAGGAGGAGGAGGAGGAGGGGGGAGAGGGAGGAGGAGAGAGGGGAGAGAGGGGGGGAGGAGGAGGGGGAGAGGGAGGAGGGGGAAGAGGAGGAGGAGGAGGAGGAGGGGGAGAGGGAGGAGGGGGAGGAGGAGGAGGAGGGGGGAGAGGGAGGAGGGGGAGGAGGAGGATGAGGAGGAGGAGGGGGAGGGGAGGAGGGGGAGGAGGAGGAGGAGGAGGAGGAGGAGGAGGGGGGAGAGGGAGGAGGGGAGAAGAGGAGGAGGAGGAGGAGGAGGGGGGAGAGGGAGGAGGGGGAGGAGGAGGAGTGGGAGGAGGAGAGAGGAGAGAGGGGGAGGAGGGGGAGAGGGAGGAGGGGAGGCGGAGAAGGAGGAGGAGAGAGGAGAGAGGGGGAGGAGGAGGAGGAGGGGGGAGGGAGAGGAGGGGGGAGGGAGAGGAGGGGGAGGAGGAGGTGGAGGAGGAGAGGGGGAGGGGGAGGAGGAGAGAGGGGGAGGGGGAGAGATGGGGAGGAGGGGGAGGAGGAGGAGGAGAGAGGGAGGGGGAGGAGGAGAGAGAGAGGGGGAGGGGGAGAGGGAGAGAGGGGGAAGACCTCCTGTCTTCAGGGGAAGGATTTAAATCTTGTTTCACTCAAGGCCGCTGAAGGATCGAGAGCAGAGTGGGCCCGAGGCTTGAGGCCTGAGGCCTACCTTGGGCTTGGCCTAGAACAGGCTTCTGGTCCCCCTATCTATAACAACAACTTGCATTTATATAGCGCCTTTAATGTAGTAAAATATAGTAATGTAATTAAAAAGGGCCCAATCCGCTTCGCACGAACAGAAACCGGACAGAAATTTGACACCGAGCCACATTAGGAGACATTAGGACAGGTTGGTCGAAGCAATAGGTTTTATGGAGCGTCTTTACACAGGAGAGAGAGAGGCGGTGAGGTTTAGGGGGGGAATTCCTGCTCTGTGTGCGTGTGGGGCTCAGCACCACACCGGGTGTGAGATCAGGGAATGCATCTGGGGAGGGCTAACAAGGAAAGGGAATACACGTTAAATGGTAGGACACTGAGTAGTGTAGAGGAGCAAAGGGACCTTGGAGTACATGTCCACAGATCCCTGAAGGTAGCAGGCCAGGTAGATAAGGTGGTTAAGAAGGCATACGGAATACTTGCCTTTATTAGCCGTGGCATAGAATACAAGAGCAGGGGGGGTTATGCTTCAACTGTATAAAACACTAGTTAGGCCTCAGCTAGAATACTGCGTGCAGTTCTGGTCACCACATTACAGGAAAGATGTGATTGCACTGAGAGGGTACAGAGGAGATTTACAAGGATGTTGCTGGGAGTAGAAAATCTTAGCTCTGAGGAAAGACTGGATAGGCTGGGTCTGTTTTCCTTGGAACAGAGGAGGCTGAGGGGAGACCTTATTGAGGTGTTTAAAATTATGAGGGGCCTCGATAAAGTGGATAGAAAGGACCTATTTCCCTTAGCAGAGGGGTCAAAAACCAGGGGGCACAGATTTAAAGTAATTGGTGGAAGGTTTAGAGGGGATTTGAGGGGAAATTTCTTCACCCAGAGGGTTGTGAGGGTCTGGAACTCACTGCCTGAAAGGGTGGTAGAGGCAGGAACTCTAACCACATTTAAAAAGTACTTGGATGTGCCCTTGGGATGCTGTAACCTGCAGGGCTACGGACCAAGAGCTGGGAAGTGGGATTAGGCTGGATAACTCTTTGCTGGCCGGCGCGGACACGATGGGCCGAAATGGCCTCTTTCCGTGCTGTAACTTTCGATGATTCTATGATTCTATGATCAGGCTAACTCAGCACAGGCCGGAGGTGGAGCCTGGGCCTTTCCTGCTCTGTGAGTGTGTGTGTGTGGGGCTCACAGTACCACACTGGGTGTGAGATCAGGCTAACTCAGCACTAGGCCGGTGATGGAGCCAGGTTGAGAGTCGACTATGGGTTAAACGGGGTTCGTGGGGTTGACTTTTCGATGCTCCCCCGCCTGGTCGAAGGGGGTATAGTTGACGGGAGCAGGGGATAGGCCGTGGGAGGAAATATTAAAGACTAACACAGCCACCCGATGTAGACTGGGGGAATTTCTGAATTTCTATTGACTCACCGCACTTGTTAGTGGCGTAACACCAACGGTAAGATGAATGGTAAGCTGCGGGGAAATCAGAGAAAGGATTGGGTGAGTAGGTCAATAGGGTTTGGATCCAACCCCAACCTCATCTCTGTCCCCATCCCAACCCCCATTATCATCCCCACCGCCCATCTCTGTGCCACCCTCATCTCCATCTCCATCTCTCAATCTCCATCTCTCAATCTTCATCTCTCAATCTCCACCTCTCAATCTCCACCTCTCAATCTCCATCTCTCAATCTCCATCTCTCAATCTCCATCTCCCAATCTCCATCTCTCAATCTCCATCTCTCAATCTCCATCTCTCAATCTCCATCTCTCAATCTCCATCTCTCAATCTCCATCTCTCAATCTCCATCTCTCAATCTCCATCTCTCAATCTCCATCTCTCAATCTCCATCTCTCAATCTCCATCTCCCAATCCTCATCTCCCAATCTCCATCTCTCAATCTCCATCTCTCAATCTCCACCTCTCAATCTCCACCTCTCAATCTCCATCTCTCAATCTCCATCTCTCAATCTCCATCTCTCAATCTCCATCTCCCAATCTCCATCTCCCAATCTCCATCTCCCAATCTCCATCTCTCAATCTCCATCTCTCAATCTCCATCTCTCAATCTCCATCTCTCAATCTCCATCTCCCAATCTCCATCTCCCAATCTCCATCTCCCAATCTCCATCTCTCAATCTCCATCTCTCAATCTCCATCTCTCAATCTCCATCTCTCAATCTCCATCTCCCAATCTCCATCTCTCAATCTCCATCTCCCAATCTCCATCTCTCAATCTCCATCTCTCAATCTCCATCTCTCAATCTCCATCTCTCAATCTCCATCTCTCAATCTCCATCTCTCAATCTCCATCTCTCAATCTCCATCTCTCAATCTCCATCTCCCAATCTCCATCTCCCAATCTCCATCTCCCAATCTCCATCACTCAATCTCCATCTCCCAATCTCCATCACTCAATCTCCATCTCTCAATCTTATTCTCTCAATCTCCATCTCTCAATCTCCATCTCTCAATCTCCATCTCTCAATCTCCATCTCCCAATCTCCATCTCTCAATCTCCATCTCCCAATCTCCATCTCCCAATCTCCATCTCTCAATCTCCATCTCTCAGTCTCCATCTCTCAATCTCCATCTCTCAATCTCCATCTCCCAATCTCCATCTCTCAATCTCCATCTCTCAGTCTCCATCTCTCAATCTCCATCTCTCAGTCTCCATCTCTCAATCTCCATCTCTCAATCTCCATCTCCCAATCTCCATCTCTCAATCTCCATCTCTCAGTCTCCATCTCTCAATCTCCATCTCCCAATCTCCATCTCTCAATCTCCATCTCCCAATCTCCATCTCCCAATCTCTCAATCTCCATCTCTCAATCTCCATCTCTCAATCTCCATCTCTCAATCTCCATCTCTCAATCTCCATCTCTCAATCTCCATCTCCCAATCTCCATCTCCCAATCTCCATCTCTCAATCTCCATCTCTCAATCTCATCTCTCAATCCATCTCTCAATCTCCATCTCTCAATCTCCATCTCTCAATCTCCATCTCCCAATCTCCATCTCCCAATCTCCATCTCCCAATCTCCATCTCCCAATCCCATCTCTCAATCTCCATCTCTCAATCTCCATCTCTCAATCTCCATCTCTCAATCTCCATCTCTCAATCTCCATCTCTCAATCTCCATCTCCCAATCTCCATCTCCCAATCTCCATCTCTCAATCTCCATCTCCCAATCTCCATCTTCCAATCTCCATCTCTCAATCTCCATCTCTCAATCTCCATCTCCCAATCTCCATCTCTCAATCTCCATCTCTCAATCTCCATCTCTCAATCTCCATCTCCCAATCTCCATCTCCCAATCTCCATCACTCAATCTCCATCTCCCAATCTCCATCACTCAATCTCCATCTCTCAATCTTATTCTCTCAATCTCCATCTCTCAATCTCCATCTCTCAATCTCCATCTCTCAATCTCCATCTCTCAAACTCCATCTCCCAATCTCCATCTCTCAATCTCCATCTCTCAATCTCCATCTCCCAATCTCCATCTCTCAATCTCCATCTCCCAATCTCCATCTCTCAATCTCCATCTCTTAATCTCCATCTCTCAGTCTCCATCTCTCAATCTCCATCTCTCAATCTCTATCTCTTATTCTCCATCTCTCAGTCTCCATCTCTCAATCTCCACTCTCAGTCTCCATCTCTCAATCTCCATCTCCAATCTCCATCTCTCAATCTCCATCTCCCAATCTCCATCTCCCAATCTCCATCTCTCAATCTCCATCTCTCAGTCTCCATCTCTCAATCTCCATCTCCCAATCTCCATCTCTCAATCTACATCTCTCAATCTCCATCTCTCAATCTCCATCTCTCAATCTCTATCTCTCAATCTCCATCTCTCAATCTCCATCTCTCAATCTCCATCTCCCAATCTCCATCTCTCAATCTCCATCTCTCATCTCCATCTCTCAATCTCCATCTCCCAATCTCCATCTCTCAATCTCCATCTCTCAGTCTCCATCTCTCAATCTCCATCTCTCAATCTCCATCTCCCAATCTCCATCTCCCAATCTCCATCTCCCAATCTCCATCTCTCAATCTCCATCTCTCAATCTTATCTCTCAATCTCCATCTCTCAATCTCCATCTCTCAATCTCCATCTCTCAATCTCCATCTCTCAATCTCCATCTCTCAATCTCCATCTCCAATCTCCATCTCTCAATCTCCATCTCTCAATCTCCATCTCTCAATCTCCATCTCTCAATCTCCATCTCCCAATCTCCATCTCTCAATCTCCATCTCTCAATCTCCATCTCTCAATCTCCATCTCTCAATCTCCATCTCTCAATCTCCATCTCTCAATCTCCATCTCTCAATCTCCATCTCTCAATCTCCATCTCCCAATCTCCATCTCTCAATCTCCATCTCTCAATCTCCATCTCTCAATCTCCATCTCTCAATCTCCATCTCCCAATCTCCATCTCTCAATCTCCATCTCCCAATCTCCATCTCTCAATCTCCATCTCTCAATCTCCATCTCTCAATCTCCATCTCTCAATCTCCATCTCTCAATCTCCATCTCTCAATCTCCATCTCTCAATCTCCATCTCCCAATCTCCATCTCCAATCTCCATCTCTCAATCTCCATCTCTCAATCTCCATCTCATCCATCTCTCAATCTCCAATCTCCAATCTCTCAATCTCCATCTCCAATCTCCATCTCTCAATCTCCATCTCCCAATCTCCATCTCCAATCTCCATCTCTCAATCTCCATCATCTCAATCTCCATCTCTCAATCTCCATCTCTCAATCTCCATCTCCAATCTCCATCTCTCAATCTCCATCTCTCAATCTCCATCTCTCAATCTCCATCTCTCAATCTCCATCTCCCAATCTCCATCTCTCCAATCTCCATCTCCCAATCTCCATCTCTCAATCTCCATCTCCAATCTCCATCTCTCAATCTCCATCTCTCAATCTCCATCTCCAATCTCCATCTCTCAATCTCCATCTCCAATCTCCATCTCTCAATCTCCATCTCTCAATCTCCATCTCCATCTCCATCTCCAATCTCCATCTCTCCAATCTCCATCTCTCAATCTCCATCTCCAATCTCCATCTCTCAATCTCCATCTCCCAATCTCCATCTCTCAATCTCCATCTCTCAATCTCCATCTCTCAATCTCCATCTCTCTCAATCTCCATCTCTCAATCTCCATCTCTCAATCTCCATCTCCAATCTCCATCTCTCAATCTCCATCTCCCAATCTCCATCTCTCAATCTCCATCTCTCAATCTCCATCTCCCAATCTCCATCTCTCAATCTCCATCTCTCAATCTCCATCTCTCAATCTCCATCTCCAATCTCCATCTCCCAATCTCCATCTCTCAATCTCCATCTCTCAATCTCCATCTCCCAATCTCCATCTCTCAATCTCCATCACTCAATCTCCATCTCTCAATCTCC
>NW_028225180.1:17819766-17862794 GCF_052327205.1 Somniosus microcephalus
AGAGAGAGAGACTGGGGGAGAGAGAGAGAGACTGGGGGAGAGAGAGAGACTGGGGGAGAGAGAGAGAGACTGGGGGGAGAGAGAGAGAGACTGGGGGAGAGAGAGAGAGGACTGGGGGAGAGAGAGAGAGACTGGGGGAGAGAGAGAGAGACTGGGGGAGAGAGAGAGAGACTGGGGGAGAGAGAGAGAGACTGGGGGAGAGAGAGAGAGACAGACTGGGGAGAGAGAGACTGGGGGAGAGAGAGAGAGACTGGGGGAGAGAGAGAGAGAGACTGGGGGAGAGAGAGAGAGAGACTGGGGGAGAGAGAGAGAGAGACTGGGGAGAGAGAGAGAGACTGGGGGAGAGAGAGAGAGAGAGAGAGAGAGTGACTGGGGGAGAGAGAGAGAGAGAGACTGGGGGAGAGAGAGAGAGAGACTGGGGGAGAGAGAGAGAGAGAGAGACTGGGGGAGAGAGAGAGAGAGAGAGAGACTGGGGGAGAGAGAGAGAGACTGGGGGAGAGAGAGAGAGACTGGGGGAGAGAGAGAGAGACTGGGGGAGAGAGAGAGAGACTGGGGGAGAGAGAGAGAGACTGGGGGAGAGAGAGAGAGACTGGGGGGGAGAGAGAGAGAGAGAGAGAGAGACTGGGGAGAGAGAGAGAGACTGGGGGGAGAGAGAGAGAGACTGGGGGAGAGAGAGAGAGACTGGGGGGGAGAGAGAGAGAGAGAGAGAGAGAGAGACTGAGGGAGAGAGAGAGACTGGGGAGAGAGAGACTGAGGGAGAGAGAGAGACTGGGGGAGAGAGAGAGAGACTGGGGGGGAGAGAGAGAGAGACTGGGGGAGAGAGAGAGAGACTGGGGAGAGAGAGAGAGACTGGGGAGAGAGAGAGAGACTGGGGGAGAGAGAGAGAGACTGGGGGAGAGAGAGAGAGACTGGGGGAGAGAGAGAGAGACTGGGGGAGAGAGAGAGAGACTGGGGGAGAGAGAGAGAGACTGGGGGAGAGAGAGAGACTGGGGGAGAGAGAGAGAGAGACTGGGGGAGAGAGAGAGAGACTGGGGGAGAGAGAGAGAGACTGGGGGAGAGAGAGAGAGACTGGGGGAGAGAGAGAGAGACTGGGGGAGAGAGAGAGAGACTGGGGGAGAGAGAGAGAGACTGGGGGAGAGAGAGAGAGACTGGGGGAGAGAGAGAGAGACTGGGGGAGAGAGAGAGACTGGGGAGAGAGAGAGAGACTGGGGGAGAGAGAGACTGGGGGGAGAGAGAGAGAGACTGGGAGAGAGAGAGAGACTGGAGAGAGAGAGAGAGAGACTGGGGGAGAGAGAGAGAGAGACTGGGGGAGAGAGAGACTGGGGGGAGAGAGAGAGAGACTGGGGGAGAGAGAGACTGGGGGGAGAGAGAGAGAGACTGGGAGAGAGAGACACTTCAAAACAAAAAGTTCTTCATTGAGGGGGAAACGCTCTGGGACGTCCTGAGGTGGGTGATCGGCGCGGTGGGATTGGGAGTCTGTCTTTCTTTCTTAGACTCAGTATTTCTGGCCCGTGTCGGCCGAGAGTGTCATTTAAATTAATCTCTCGCCAGCCAAACATCTAAACGGACTGAAATCCCCCGACAATTCATTTTAAAAGTGGATGAAATTATCTGCAGTGTTGACGGTTCTTTGACTGCCCCCCAGAAACCCCCAATCAAGGTTTGTTCTGCGCACATGTCTGAGACACAGGACAATGGGTTTGAACACCAGTTAATCAGCCACCGCAAGGAATTTAACGCCTATTTAAGCTTGTTTAACGTTTCCTCCTACCTCTGGGGAACATTAACTTACCCAATTCGCAGCTCTACCCCAGTGAAGGGATCCTCCTAGGACTTAGTGTTCCTCAGTTACCATCCGAACTCAACAGAAGAGACCACGATAGGAACAGGAGGAGGCCATTCAGCCTCTCGAGTCTGTTACACAGGAACAGGAGGAGGCTCATTCAGCCCCTCGAGCCTGTTACACAGGAACAGGAGGAGGCCCATTCAGCCCCCTCGAGCCTGTTGCGCACGAACAGGAGGAGGCCCATTCAGCCCCTCGAGCCTGTTGCACACGAACAGGAGGAGGTCATTCAGCCCCTCGAGCCTGTTACACAGGAACAGGAGGAGGCCATTCAGCCCCCTCGAGCCTGTTACATGGGAACAGGAGGAGGCCATTCAGCCCCTCGAGTCTGTTACACTGGAACAGGAGGAGGCCATTCAGCCCCCTCGAGCCTGTTACATGGGAACAGGAGGAGGTCATTCAGCCCCCTCGAGCCTGTTGCACACGAACAGGAGGAGGCCATTCAGCCCCTCGAGCCTGTTACATGGGAACAGGAGGAGGCCCATTCAGCCCCTCGAGCCTGTTACACAGGAACAGGAGCAGGTTACAGAGATAGGGAGGTTTGCAGGGGCTGGAGGAGGTTACAGAGATAGGGAGGGTTGCAGGGGCTGGAGGTGGTTACAGAGATAGGGAGGGTTGTCGGGCCTGGAGGAGGTTACAGAGATAGGGAGGGTTGTAGGAGGTTACAGAGATAGGGAGGGATCTAGAGCTGGAGGAGGTTACAGAGATAGGGAGTGTTGTAGGGGCTGGAGGAGATTACAGAGCTAGGGAGGGTTGTAGGGGCTGGAGGAGGTTACAGAGATAGGGAGGGTTGTAGGGGCTGGAGGGAGTTTACAGAGATAGGGAGGGTTGTAGGGCTGGAGGAGGTTACAGAGATAGGGAGGGTTGTAGGGGCTGGAGGAGGTTACAGAGATAGGGAGGGTTTAAGGGGCTGGAGGGAGTTTACAGAGATAGGGAGGGTTGTAGGGGCTGGAGGAGGTTACAGAGATAGGGAGGGTTGTAGGAGCTGGAGGAGGTTACAGAGATAAGGAGGGTTGTAGGGGCTGGAGGAGGTTTCAGAGATAGGGAGGGTTGTAGGGGCTGGAGGACGTTACAGAGATAGGGAGGGTTGTAGGGCTGGAGGAGGTTACAGAGATAGGGAGGGTTGTAGGGGCTGGAGGAGGTTACAGAGATAGGGAGGGTTGTAGGGGCTGGAGGAGGTTACAGAGATAGGGAGGGTTGTAGGGGCTGGAGGGAGTTTACAGAGATAGGGAGGGGTGTAGGGGCTGGAGGAGGTTACAGAGATAGGGAGGGTTGTAGGGGCTGGAGGAGGTTACAGAGATAGGGAGGGTTGAAGGGGCTGGAGGAGGTTACAGAGATAGGGAGAGTTGTAGGGGCCTGGAGGAGGTTACAGAGATAGGGAGGGTTGTCGGGGCTGGAGGGGGTTACAGAGATAGGGAGGGGTGTAGGGACTGGAGGATGTTACAGAGATAGGGAGGGTTGTAGGGCTGGAGGAGGTTACAGAGCTAGGGAGGGTTGTAGGGGCTGGAGGAGGTTACAGAGAGAGGGAGGGTTGTAGGGCTGGAGGAGGTTACAGAGAGAGGGAGGGTTGTAGGGCTGGAGGAGGTTACAGAGAGAGGGAGGGTTGTAGGGCTGGAGGAGGTTACAGAGAGAGGGAGGGTTGTAGGGCTGGAGGAGGTTACAGAGCTGGGGGGAGGTGGGTGCTGGTGGCGAGGTCCATGAATTGGGATTTTGACACGAGGATGGGAGAATTTTAAACTTGGTAGAGTAGGGTTGACCAGGGGCCAATGTCAGTCAGCGAGCAGGGGGAGGGGAGGCGGGGTGTGAGACGTCAGGAGTTCTGCCATTTTTGGCCCAGTGACTGTAGACTAAAATCTAGAAAAAGGAACGAAATACGCATGTTTATTGTGCAAAGTCTCGTTAAACATATGGATTAGAAAGTCTGCAGATCTCCGAATGAACAAGGACAGCAGCTAAGGTTCACTCTGCCTTCAGGTGACCCTGGATTGGTTCCGTTTATTTTCTTCCTCCCCTCCCCCCACCAATGTTGACGCAGAGACGAAGACAAGCCTCTTGGGGCCTTCTGTTATCTCAACGTGTGGTCCAGCGGGCTCTTGGAACCCCAGGAGGAGCGGGGACAGACCCTAGTGACGGGCCGGTCTTCAGAGACTCCCGTCATCTCCGTCCAGTATGCAGAACGAGAAAGGGAGGAACTTGTAGCCGGAACCGGTATAGAACTTGTTCTGGAACTCCACCCTGAGATAGGGGAAACAAAACAGGAACAGCACGGGTTAGAAACAGAGTATAGCTCCCTCTACACTGTCCCATCAAACACTCCCAGGGCAGGTACAGCACGGGGTTAGATACAGAGTAAAGCTCCCTCTACACTGTCCCATCAAACACTCCCAGGGCAGGTACAGCACGGGTTAGATACAGAGTAAAGCTTCCTCTACACTGTCCCATCAAACACTCCCAGGGCAGGTATAGCACGGGTTAGATACAGAGTAAAGCTGCCTCTACACTGTCCCATCAAACACTCCCAGGGCAGGTACAGCACAGGGTTAGATAGAGGGTAAAGCTCCCTCTACACTGTCCCATCAAACACTCCCAGGACAGGTACAGCATGGGTTAGATACAGAGTAAAGCTCCCTCTACACTGTCCCATCAAACACTCCCAGGGCAGGTACAGCACGGGTTAGATACAGAGTAAAGCTCCCTCTACACTGTCCCATCAAACACTCCCAGGACAGGTACAGCACGGGTTAGATACAGAGTAAAGCTCCCTCTACACTGTCGCATCAAACACTCCCAGGGCAGGTACAGCACGGGTTAGATACAGCGTAAAGCTCCCTCTACACTGTCCCATCAAACACTCCAGGGCAAGTACAGCACGGGTTAGATACAGAGTAAAGCTCCCTCTACACTGTCGCATCAAACACTCCCAGGGCAGGTACAGCACGGGTTAGATACAGATTAAAGTTCACTCTACACTGTCCCATCAAACACTCCCAGGGCAGGTACAGCACGGGTTAGATACAGAGTAAAGCTCACTCTACACTGTCCCATCCAACACTCCAGGGCAGGTACAGCACAGGTTAGATACAGAGTAAAGCTCCCTCTACACTGACCTCGTCAAGTTTGTCTCTTGTCCTCCCACTCTCTCAACCCCTCCCTCCCTCTCCCCCCGCCCCTCCCCTCCCTCAGCGGGCGGTCCCCGATGACGTACCAGTGAAGTCGAAGAGCGTGCAGGAAAGCCGAGAGACCTTCCATGATCAGAAGGATGGCCACTGTCAGCACGGCGAAGAAGGCGAAGGCCGCAAAGAGGACAACCGACCCGAAGTAGCCCGTGCGTCTCAAGCCCTGGCGCAACACCATGGTCCAGAGAACCTCGGAGAGCTCTGCAGAAAATTCCAGACAACAAGAAACGCTCAGCACACAACAGCGGGATGGGTCATTACCGGTTCTACCGGCTAGAATCACCACAGTCAAACCTTTAAACTAAATAATAAGGCCATAACAAACAAGCACTGGGTTTCATTTCTGGAGGGAGAGGATTGAAAAGTAGAGAAGATATGTTAAACTTGTATCGAACCTTGGTTAGACCACACTTGGAGCACTGTGCACAGTTCTGGTCTCCATATCCCTTGGTTACACCACACTTGGAGCACTGTGCACAGTTCTGGTCTCCATATCCCTTGGTTACACCACACTTGGAGCACTGTGCACAGTTCTGGTCTCCATATACCTTGGTTAGACCACACTTGGAGCACTGTGCACAGTTCTGGTCTCCATATCCCTTGGTTACACCACACTTGGAGCACTGTGCACAGTTCTGGTCTCCATATCCCTTGGTTACACCACACTTGGAGCACTGTGCACAGTTCTGGTCTCCATATACCTTGGTTAGACCACACTTGGAGCACTGTGCACAGTTCTGGTCTCCATATACCTTGGTTAGGCCACACTTGAAGCACAGTTCTAGTCTCCATATTATAGAAAGCATATAGAGGCACTGGAGAGGGTGCAAAAAAGATATTACTCGAATGATTCCAGAACTGTGAGGTTATAACTATCAGGAAAGGATGAATAGGCTGGGTCTCTTTTCTCTTGAAAAGAGAAGGCTGAGGGGTGACCTGATACAGTTCTTTATCAAAACCTTTCCTAATTTTAGAGTAGACACACAGAGAGAGTGTTTCCACCTGTGGGGAAGAGCAAAACTAGAGGCCGTCAATACAAGATAGTCACCAAGAAATCCAATAGGGAATTCAGAAGAAACTTCTTCACCCGGAGAGTGGCGAGAACGTGGAACTCGCTGCCACAGGGAGTGGTTGAGGCGAAGAGCATAGATACATTTAAGGGGAAGCTCGATAAGTTGATGAGGGAGAAGGGAATAGAGGGTGAGACGAGGAAGGAGGCTCGAGTGGAGCGGAAACGTCGGCATGACCTGGTTGGGCCGAATTGGACTGTTTCTGCACTTAATTCTATGTAATTCTCGGTCATATCCAACTCTTCTATATTGGCCCAGTAATTCGGGGCCCAACGCATGAGTACGCACGGGGTACCCACGCGTGGACCCGATGGAAGTGCCGGTTTCCTACATGCACAGCGCATGCGCGGGAAAACGGCACTTCCGGTGCCCTGAAAGCAGGGGTTAAGAGGTGAAACGCATGCGACGTATGAGGCAGCGCATGCGCGTTGAACTTACTTTTTTTTCCACAACACCAGGTTATAGTCCAACAGCTTTATTTGAAATCAAAAGCTTTCGGAGCGCTGCTCCTTCATCAGGTGAAGTGGAGAGATGCATAAAGACACAGCTTATATAGTCAGAGAATAATGTCAGATGTTTACAGGTAATCTTTCCAACTGCCCTTTATCACACCTCGGCAGAGAGATAATCACAGCAATCAATGGTGTGAATCGGGTCCAAACAGGTCAGTCAGTAAAACATTACATCAAAGAACAATGAGGTGGGGTCACAAGGGGTCAAATGTTGCAGATGCTGGGGTCTGTATGAAAAACAAAAAAAGACAAAAAACATTTTTTTTTGCTGGAAGTCACAGCAGGTCCGGCCGCATCTGCAACATTTGACCCCTTGTGACCGCACCTCATTGTTCTTTGATGTAATGTTTTCCTGACTGACCTGTTTGGACACCATTCACACCTTTGATTGCTGTGATTATCTCTCTGCCGAGGTGTGATAAATGGCAGTTAGAAAGATTACCTGTAAACATCTGACATGATTCTCTGACTATATAAGCTGTGTCTTTATGCATCTCTCCACTTCACCTGAAGAAGGAGCAGCGCTCCGAAAGCTTGTGATTTCAAATAAAGCTGTTGGACTATAACCTGGTGTTGTGTGATTTCTTACATTTGTCCACCCCAGTCCAACGCCGGCATCTCCACACTATTCCTTATTTTTGACAGGTTTGCCCGTGTGTGAAGGCCTCCACTTTTTACACATTAAAAAAGCAGACGTAAGGACTTCATTTTAAAAGGTAAGTGGTCAATTAATTAAAATTAGAACATTTTTTCCACAGGTTTATTATTTTTAAATACTTTACACTAAGGTAAGTGTATTTTTAGCTCCGATTTTAAAAAAAATTTAAATTATTGTTTAAAATGGTTATTTAATGTTATTTATAGTTGATTTTAAAAAAATTTATTTTAAGGTTATGTACTGTTTTGGGCGCCCGGAGTTTCCATGAGTTTGACAGGTCTTATGTCAAACTCACGAATGAACTTTTGCAACCTCCGATTGGTTGCCCAGTGCTCACGTGATCCCAGCCGACGCATCGCACTAAGTACGCCGCTGGGTCACGCAAGCATAGCGGGCCGGGAGCTGGACCGGGCCACAGACAGGAAATGCACGCAGGCCCAGGCCTCAACGGCCGGCGCGCTAGGTAAGTGTAGGTCGGGGGCTTCCACCCGCGGGGAGCTCCCGACCCGAATTTCTGGGCCAATAGCTGTGCAAGATCTAGCCTAGAGTACCAGCGATATCAACCTCACTGACCGTCCAGAAGAGGCGACGAAGAAACACAAAAACTGCCATTTATATATCACACAGAATTACATCGGACCTTACGGCACAGAAGGAGGCCATTCGGCCCGTCGTGCCTGTGCCGGCTCTTGGAAAGGGCGCTCCGATTGAGGCCCGCACCCCAGCTTGTCCTCCCCATAACCCTGCAAAAACGAGTCCGCTTCAAGGACATGTCCGATTGCCTTTTGCAAGTTCCTATGGGATCAGCCTTTCAGGTAGTGTGTTCCTGATCTTAACACCTCTCTGTGTGTAAAGACATTTCTCCTCCTCTCCCCCGCTGGTTCTTCTGCCAATTATCTTAAATCTGTGTCCTCTGCTTACCGACACACGTGCCAGCGGAAACAGTGTCTCACTACTTATTCTATCAAAATCCCCATATAATTCTGAATACCTCCGTTAGGTCTCCCCCTAACCTTCTCTGCTCTAAGGAGAACAATCCCAGCTTCTCCAATCTCTCCACATAACTGAAGTCCCTCATCCCTGGTACCATTCTGGTCAATCTCCCCTTAACCTTCTCTGCTCTAAGGAGAACAATCCCAGCTTCTCCAGTCTCTCCACGTAACTGAAGTCCCTCATCCCTGGTACCATTCTGGTCAATCTCCCCCTAACCTTCTGTGCTCTAAGGAGAACAATCCCAGCTTCTCCAGTCTCTCCACGTCACTGAAGTCCCTCATCCCTGGTCCCATTCTGGTCAATCTCCCCTTAACCTTCTCTGCTCTAAGGAGAACTATCCCAGCTTCTCCAGTCTCTCCACATAACTGAAGTCCCTCATCCCTGGTACCATTCTGGTCAATCTCCCCTTAACCTTCTCTGCTCTAAGGAGAACTATCCCAGCTTCTCCAGTCTCTCCACATAACTGAAGTCCCTCATCCCCGGTACCATTCTGGTCAATCTCCCCTTAACCTTCTCTGCTCTAAGGAGAACAATCCCAGCTTCTCCAGTCTCTCCACATAACTGAAGTCCCTCATCCCTGGTACCATTCTGGTCAATCTCCCCTTAACCTTCCCTGCTCTAAGGAGAACAATCCCAGCTTCTCCAGGTAACTGAAGTGACTCATCCCTGGTACCATTCTGGTCAATCTCTGCTTAACCATCTCTGCTCTAAGGAGAACAATCCCAGTTTCGCTAGTCTCATGAAGTCCCTCATCCCTGGTACCACTGTGGTCAATCTCCTCTCGCACCCTCTCCAAGGGCATGCAAGGGCAGTAGGGATAGAAGGCAATATCCCACAATACCCCCCACATCAGGGCATAAAAGGGTTTCCTCTGTTTGGGGCTCGGATTTGACCCCAGGGGGTGAAAGGCCAGAGTCTGACCACCTGCCCCATCAGTGAGAAAGGAGCCCCCTTCTACCTCACTGCCCCCCGCCACCGCCCCTCTCTCTGGGGCTGAATCCCAGCCGCTGCCGGCTGCACTGGAAGCGATGCTTTTACTCACGTGCGTGAGCCAGGCTCAGCGCCCACAGTCGCAGGTAGGAGGCCGTGTTGGAGATGCAACTGAGACAGTATTCGATGGTGTGAATGGCCTGCTTCATGAAGACATCAGCGGTGTCGAACTGGGGAAAACATCTGGTCAGTCGCGGTCAGGAGACAACCTCAAGATCTCCCCGCCTCCCAGCATAACTCCCTCTCCCTCGCCAACATAACGCTCCCCCTCCAACATAACTCTCACCTCACCAAACGTAACTCTCCCAGGGCAGGTACAGCACGGGTTAGATACAGAGTAAAGCTCCCTCTACACTGTCCCATCAAACACTCCCAGGGCAGGTACAGCACGGGTTAGATACAGAGTAAAGCTCCCTCTACACTGTCCCATCAAACACTCCCAGGGCAGGTACAGCACGGGTTAGATACAGAGTAAAGCTCCCTCTACACTGTCCCATCAAACACTCCCAGGGCAGGTACAGCACGGGTTAGATACAGAGTAAACCTCCCTCTACACTGTCCCATCAAACACTCTCAGGGCAGGTACAGCACGTGGTTAGATACAGAGTAAAGCTCCCTCCACACTGTCCCATCAAACACTCCCAGGGCAGGTACAGCACGGGTTAGATACAGAGAAAAGCTCCCTCTACACACTGTCCCATCAAACACTCCCAGGGCAGGTACAGCACGGGTTAGATACAGAGTAAAGCTCCCTCTACACTGTCCCATCAAACACTCCCAGGACAGGTACAGCACGGTGTTAGATACAGAGTAAAGCTCCCTCTACACTGTCCCATCAAACACTCCCAGGACAGGTACAGCACGGTGTTAGATACAGAGTAAAGCTCACTTTACACTGTCCCATCAAATACTCCCAGGGCAGGTACAGCACGGGTTAGATACAGAGTAAAGCTCCCTCTACACTGTCCCATCAAACACTCCCAGGGCAGGTACAGCATGGGTTAGATACACAGTAAAGCTCCCTCTACACTGTCCCATCAAACACTCCCAGGACAGGTACAGCACGGGTTAGATACAGAGTAAAGCTCACTCTACACTGTCCCATCATACACTCCCAGGGCAGGTACAGCACGGGTTAGATACAGAGTAAAGCTCCCTCTAGACTGTCCCATCAAACACTCCCAGGGCAGGTACAGCACGGGTTAGATACAGAGTAAAGCTCCCTCTACACTGCCCCATCAAACACTCCCAGGGCAGGTACAGCATGGGTTAGATACAGAGTAAAGTTCCCTCTACACTGTCCCATCACACACTCCCAGGGCAGGTACAGCACGGATTAGATACAGAGTAAAGCTCCCTCTACATTGTCCCATCACACACTCCCAGGGCAGGTACAGCACGGGTTAGATACAGAGTAAGGCTTCCTCTACAGAGTCCCATCAAACACTCCCAGGGCAGGTATAGCACGGGTTCGATACAGAGTAAAGCTGCCTCTAAACTGTCCCATCAAACCCTGCCAGGGCAGGTACAGCACGGGTTAGATACAGAGTAAAGCTCCCTCTACACTGCCCCATCAAACACTCCCAAGGCAGGTATAGCACAGGTTAGATACAGAGTAAAGCTCCCTCTACACTGTTCCCATCAAACACTCCCAGGACAGGTACAGCACGGGTTAGATACAGAGTGAAGCTCCCTCTACAATGTCTACAATGTATTATCTTAATGGCAAGAAACTGGAAAGTACTGAAGTACAAAGGGATCTGGGGGTCCTGGTGCACAAAACTCAAAAGGTTAGTATGCAGGTGCAGCAAGTGATTAAGAAGGCCAATGGAATGTTGGCTTTCATTGCTAGGGGGATAGAATATAAAAATAGGGAGGTATTGCTTCAGTTGTACAAGGTATTGGTGAGACCGCACCTGGAATACTGCGTACAGTTTTGGTGTCCATACTTAAGAAAGGACATACTTGCTCTCGAGTCAGTACAAAGGAGGTTCACTCGGTTAATCCCGGGGATGAGGGGATGGACATATGAGGAGAGGTTGAGTAGATTGGGACTCTACTCATTGGAGTTCAGAAGAATGAGAGGCGATTTTATTGAAACATATAAGATTGTGAAGGGGTTGGATCGGGTGGATGTGGGGAAGATGTTCCCGATGATGGGTGAAACTAGAACTAGGGGGCATAGTCTTAGAATAAGGGGCTGCTCTTTAAAAACTGAGATGAGGAGGAACTACTTCACTCAGACGGTGGTAGGTCCATGGAATATGCTGCCCCAAAAAGCTGTAGAAGCTACATCATTACATAAATTTAAAACAGAAATAGACAGTTTCCTAGAAGTAAAGGGAATTAAGGGTTACGGGGAGCGGGCAGGAATTTGGACATGAGTCTAGGTTCGGATCGGTCATGGCCCTATGGGTAGCGGAGCGGGCCCAGGGGCCGTGTAGCCTGATCCTGCTCCTATTTCGTGTGTCTAATTCTGTTAGATTCAGGAGATGGTTCTGTGATAGTGGATTGGCGGTTAGGATCAGATCAGCCATGATCTTATTAAATGGCGGAGCAGGCTCGAGGGGCCGATTGGCCTACTCCTGCTCCTATTTCTTATGTTCTTATGTCCCATCAAACACTCCCAGGGCAGGTACAGCACGGGGTTAGATACAGAGTAAAGCTCCCTCGACACTGTTCCCATCAAACACTCCCAGGGCAGGTACAGCACGGGTTAGATACAGGCTAAAGCTCCCTCTACACTGTCCCATCAAACACTGCCAGGGCAGGTACAGCACGGGTCAGGTACAGAGTAAAGCTCCCTCTGCACTGTCCCATCAAACACTGCCAGGGCAGGTACAGCACGGGTTAGATACAGAGTAAAGCTCCGTCTACACTGTCCCATCAAACACTCCCAGGGCAGGTACAGCACGGGTTAGATACAGAGTAAAGCTCCTTCTACACTGTCCCATCAAACACTCCCAGGGCAGGTATAGCACGGGTTAGATACAGAGTAAAGCTCCCTCTACACTGTCCCATCAAACACTCCCAGGGCAGGTACAGCACGGGTTAGATACAGAGTAAAGCTTCCTCGACACTGTCCCATCAAACACTCCCAGGGCAGGTACAGCACGGGTTAGATACAGAGTAAAGCTCCCTCTACACTGTCCCATCAAACACTCCCAGGGCAGGTACAGCACGGGTTAGATACAGAGTAAAGCTCCCTCTACACTGTCCCATCAAACACTCCCAGGGCAGGTACAGCACGGGTTAGATATAGAGTAAAGCTTCCTCTACACTGTCCCATCAAACACTCCCAGGGCAGGTACAGCACGGGTTAGATATAGAGTAAAGCTTCCTCTACACTGTCCCATCAAACACTCCCAGGGCAGGGACAGCACGGGTTAGATACAGAGTAAAGCTCCCTCTACACTCACGTGCTCCTCTGCTTTCTCCTCTCCCTTTTCGATGTCGTTGTCTGCCCTGTTTATCGAGTTTTCAGGCTCTTCCACCAAACTCCGGTAGCCACCCTGTAAAAGAAATTGAATATAACGGTGTCCTTATCTGTGCACACAACTGTCCCTCCAACCAATCAGTAGACTGTCAGCTGTGTCTCAGTGAGGCTCACCCTCTCTCCCCTCCGAATCAGAAAGTCAGGGGTTCCAGCCCTGCTCAACAGACTCGAGCCCCATAATCCCAGGTCGACGTACTCCCCAATTGTCCAGTACTGAGGGAGCGCCGCACTGTCGGAGGGGCAGTACTGAGGGAGCGCCGCACTGTCGGAGGGGCAGTACTGAGGGAGCGCCGCACTGTCGGAGGGGCAGTACTGAGGGAGCGCCGCACTGTCGGAGGGGCAGTACTGAGGGAGCGCCGCACTGTCGGAGGGGCAGTACTGAGGGAGCGCCGCACTGTCGGAGGGGCAGTACTGAGGGAGCGCCGCACTGTCGGAGGGGCAGTACTGAGGGAGCGCCGCACTGTCGGAGGGGCTGTACTGAGGGAGCGCCGCACTGTCGGAGGGCCAGTACTGAGGGAGCGCCGCACTGTCGGAGGGGCAGTACTGAGGGAGCGCCGCACTGTCGGAGGGGCAGTACTGAGGGAGCGCCGCACTGTCGGAGGGGCAGTACTGAGGGAGCGCCGCACTGTCGGAGGGGCAGTACTGAGGGAGCGCCGCACTGTCGGAGGGTCAGTACTGAGGGAGCACCGCACTGTGGGAGGGGCAGTACTGAGGGAGCGCTGCACTGTCGGAGGGGCAGTACTGAGGGAGCACCGCACTGTCGGAGGGGCAGTACTGAGGGAGCACCGCACTGTCGGAGGGGCAGTACTGAGGGAAGACACTTTAAACCGTTGCCCTTTCAGGTGGACGTAAAAGATGCCACAGGCACTATTAGAAGAGGAGGAACATGGGGGAGTTATCCCCGGTCTTAGGGCCGATATTTATCCTTCAATCAACATCACTAAAAAAAGATGATCTGGTCATTAGCACATTGCTGTTTGTGGGAGCTTGCTGTGCACAAATTGACTGCTGCGTTTCCTACATTACAACAGGTGACTTCGATTCAAGAAAGTCCTTCATTGACTGCGAAGAGCTTCGGGACGTCCAGAGGTGGTGATAGCCGCTGGAGAAATAAGAGTTCTTGTCTTAAAGGGTGTGAAACATATAAAAGGAAGGTTTTTGATGTTCTCATGATCTTCCAAAACACTCTCGATTCAGGATTGGGTCCCCTTGGATTTGAAAATGGCCACCATCAGTCCACCATTTAGGAAGGTTGGGCGAGATAAACGAGGAAATTATAGATCTATTAGTCGGACGTCTGTTGTAGGGAAGTTACTGGTCTCGACTGCCCCGTATCCTCGCTCGCACCAAGTCCTGTTCACTGATCACGCCCCCACCACACTCGGCGACCCCTACTGGCTCCCGAGCCGGCTATGCCTCCACTTTGAAATTCTAATCTTGGTTTTCAAATACCTCTATGGTCTTGACCTCCGCCCTATCTCTGTAACCTCCTCCAGTCCTACAACACTCCCTATCTCTGTAACCTCCTCCAGACCTACAACACTCCCTATCTCTGAAACCTCCTCCAGTCCTACAACACTCCCTATCTCTGTAACCTCCTCCAGCCCCTACAACCCTCCCTATCTCTGTAACCTCCTCCAGCCCCTACAACCCTCCCTATCTCTGTAACCTCCTCCAGCCCCTACAACCCTCCCTATCTCTGTAACCTCCTCCAGCCCCTACAGCCCTCCCTATCTCTGTAACCTCCTCCAGACCCTACAACCCTCCCTATCTCTGTAACCTCCTCCATCCCATATAACCCTCCCATCTCTGTAACCTCTTCCAGCCCTGCAACCCTCCCTATCTCTATAACCTCCTCCAGCCACTACAACACTCCCAATCTCTATAACCTCCTCCAGTCCCTATAATCCTCCCTATCTCTGTAACCTCCTCCTGCGCATCGCCAGGACTAGCGCCCCAAACGCGGCTATACCGAATTTCTAGGCCTAGGGGCGCTAGTCCTGGCGATGCGCAAAGTTTAGCGCCAGGCGCAATTTAGCGCCACCTAGCGTGATATTGGGTTGCAGCGCCCCTGAAGGTGATTGCGGTGCTAAATCAGGCGCTGCACGCTACTCTTAAGGTGCTAACCCGGCGGCGCAACTCAATTTCGCGGCGGCGGGGTGCAGCGCAGGTGCTGTCAATAATCACTTTCCCTGAGACACACTGGCGCCGGCCAGCTCTTAAAGGGGCAGGTCAATTGGCATCACCAGACACACTCACTGCCCTGTAGGCCTTCAAAGCGGTGGGAGCCTACCTGTGGTGCACCAGCCTAGCAAGACATGGAAAGGGTGAGGCAGAGGGCGGAACGCCTCACTGATGGGGCATTGGATGCTTTGGTAGGCGCAGTGGAATCAAGGCCAAGGAAGATGGTCGGAATGTGATTTATGTTTTGGACAGTCTCCCGGGTGTGAGAGGCAGTTATGTGTCAGTGTATCAGTTTTGCTTTCTGTTGCCATAGCTTTCTCATGTTTGAAGGAACCACATTTTGTGTAATGAAACACTTTCTTCATTTACAATGGCCATGCCTGCTATTTACATGTATCTTGCCCTTCACAGGCTTGGGGGTATCAGACCGGTTCCATTGCTGTTCTTGGAATGGCAGCAAGCATTCCGTGAGAGGGGCCTAGAAGCTACTTCTGATCAGCCTCTGACACGCAGCCTGAGAAGAGCCGCTCGCGTAGAAGTTCAGGCCAGCAGGCATCTTCTCAGCCACCGACAGAGATGTCCTGCACCTTATCTGAGGCTGCAGATCTGGCTGAAGCAGCTGGCACAGCTCAGTCACCACCTCCTTTCTAAATCGCAGCCTTCTGACACACTGCTCCTCCGACATGTTCATGTAGGAAAACTGCTGTCGGAAACCCTGCCAGCGTAAGGTCTGCTGTGGCGACGTCTGTTGGCCCTCCTCCGTCTGGCCATGCCCGCCCCCTCTCCCAGCGTCTCAGTGCCCTTTCCAGATGATTCAGCAGCAGGACGTTCCCCTCCAATGCAGCCCCCATAATAAGTGCCCACAGGAAGGTTCCCCGTTGTCAAGGCTCACCAACAGCAAGGTGATGGTCAGAAGGCTGAGGATCGTCTGCCTGCGCTGGCTCAGTGGTCAAATGGCTCTCAGTGTGCAGCTCAGCAACTCTTTGTAGCTCTCGAGGAAGTTGTGCTCCAAAAATGGCTGCCGCTTTTAAATCACACCAGTCCCCTTTAAATAATGCTCCTCCAGCCCAAGAGGGACTTGGTAAGGTTCCAGGTAAGCTGTCACTATTAGCGCCAGGCGCTACGGAGGGGGGCGCCACTGAATTTCCGGTCCGGGGCGCCCAAAAGGCGTTGCACACTCAAATGACGTCATAATCTGCCTGCGCCCATGAGCGGGCGCTAAGATTTAGCGCCGGCGCTAAATGCATGCTCAATATGGGGCGAGGCGCTATGCGCTCTGCGCCCGCCCGGAAATTGGCTAGCGCCCCACTTCTCGGCCTCTTTAGGCGTTAATCGGTGGCGCTAACAACCGAAATTCTCCCCCTATGTCTCTATGAGAATGGATAGCTGGCTGGCTTCAAGACAGAAAGCAGAGAGTGGGAGTAAAGGGTAGCTATTCACAGTGGCAGGAGGTGGGTAGTGGTGTTCCACAAGGATCAGTGCTGGGACCACTGCTGTTCACAATTTACATTAACGATTTCACAGAAATCACAGAAACCCCACAGTGCAGATAGAGGCCATTTCGGCCCATCGAGCCTGCACCGACACATATCCCACCCTATCCCCGTAACCCCACGTATTTAATCCCCCCTAACACTAAGGGTCAATTTATCATAGCCAATCAACCTAACCCGCACATCTTTGGACTGTGGGAGGAAACCGGAGCACCCGGAGAAAACCCACGCAAACACGGGGAGAATGTGCAAACTCCACACAGACAGTCGCCCGAGGCCAGATTCAAACCCGGGTCCCTGGCGCTGTGAGGCAACAGTGCTAACCACTATGCCACCGTGCTTGGAACCAAAAATACAATTTCTAAATTTGCGGATGACAGTAAATTGCGGGGAGATAGTCAATACTGAGGAGGACTGCAACAAGTTACAGGAGGACATTAATAAACTTGCAGACTGGGCATATAATTGGCAGATGCAGTTCGACACAGATAAATGTGAGGTATTACACTTTGGTAGGAAGAATAGGGAGGTCACTTCTCACTTGGAGGGTGCGAGTCTGGGTGGGGTAGAGGAACAAAGGGATCTCGGAGTACAAATACACAAATCACTAAAAGTTGCGACACAGGTTAGCAACGCCACAAAAAAGCAAACCAAGCACTAGGGTTTATTTCTAGAGGGATAGAATTGAAAAGTAGGGAAGTTATCGAAACATTGAACCTTGGTTAGACCACACTTGGAGCACTGCGTACAGTTCTGGTCGCCATATTATAAAAAGGATATAGAGGCACTGGAGAGGGTGCAGAGAAGATTTACAAGGATGATACCAGAAATGCGAGGGTATACATATCAGGAAAGGATGAACAGGCTGGGTCTCTCTTCTCTTGAAATAAGGCTGAGGGGTGACCTAATAGAGGTCTTTAAAATGATGAAAGGTGACTGTCTGTGTGGAGTTTGCACATTCTCCCCATGTTTGCGTGGGTTTCCTCCGGGTGCTCCGGTTTCCTCCCACAGTCCAAAGATGTGCGGGTTAGGTTGATTGGCCATGATAAAAAAAAAATTGACCCTTAGTGTTAGGGGGGGATTAAATAGGTGGGGTTACGGGGATAGGGCTTGGGTGGGATGGCTGTCGGTGTAGGGACCGGGTGCTAGGGTTTGGATGATCAGCCATGATCTCGTTGAATGGCGGAGCAGGCTCGAAGGGCCGAATGGCCGACTCCTGCTCCTATCTTTTATGGAAGAGCAAAACTAGAGGCCATCAATATAAGATCGTCACCAAGAAATCCAATAGGAATTCAGGAGAAGCTTCTTTACCCAGAGAGTGGTGAGAATGTGGAACTCGCTGCCACAGGGAGTGGTTGAAGTGAATAGTAGAGATTCATTTAAGGGGAGGCTGGACAAGGAGATGAGGGAGAAGGGAATCGAGGGTTACGCTGATAGATTTAGATGAGGAAAGACGGGAGGAGGCTCGAGTGGAGCATAAACGCCGGCATGGACTGGTTGGGCCGAATCTCCTGTTTTTAGAAACATCGAAGATAGGAGCAGGAGTCGGCCATTCGGCCCCTCGAGCCTGCTCCGCCATTCAATGAGATCATGGCTGATCATCCAAATTCAGTACCCTGTCCCTGCCTTCTCCCTATACCCCTTGATCCCTTTAGCCTTAAGAAATATATCTAACTCCTTCTTGAATATATTTAGTGAATTGGCCTCTACTGCCTTCTGTGGTAGAGAATTCCACAGGTTCACCACTCTCTGGGTGAAGAAATTCCTCCTCATCTCTGTCCTAAATGGCTTACCCCTTATCCTTAGACTGTGACCCCTGGTTCTGGACTCCCCGACCATCGGGAACATCCTTCCTGCATCTAGTCTGTCTAGTCCTGTCAGAATTTTATAAGTTTCAATGAGATCCCCTCTCATTCTTCTAAACTCCAGCGAGTATAAGCCCAATCGACCCAATCTCTCCTCATACGTCATTCCTGCCATCCCAGGTATCAGTCTGGTGAATCTTCGCTGCACTCCCTCCATGGCAAGAACATCCTTCCTCAGATAAGGCGACCAAAACTGCACACAATACTCAAGGTGTCGTCTCACCAAGGCCCTGTACAACTGCAGCAAGACATCCTTGCTCCTGTACTCGAATCCTCTCGCTTTGAGGAAGTAACATACAGGGTGGATAAAGGGGAACCAGTGGATGTAGTGTATTTAGACTTCCAAAAGGCATTTGACAAGGTGCCACACAAAAGATTATTGCTCAAGATAAAAAATCACGGGATTGGGGGTAATATTCTGGCGTGGGTGGAGGATTGGCTCTCTAACAGAAAGCAGAGAGTTGGGATAAATGGTTCATTCTCAGACTGGCAATCAGTAACTAGTGGTGTTCCGCAGGGGTCAGTGCTGGGTCCCCAACTCTTTACAATCTATATTAACGATTTGGAGGAGGGGACCGAGTGTAACATATCAAAGTTTGCAGATGATACAAAGATGGGAGGGAAAGTAGTGAGTGAGGAGGACATAAAAAACCTGCAAAGGGACATAGACAGGCTAAGTAAGTGGGCAGAGATTTGGCAGATGGAATACAATACTGGAAAGTGTGAGGTTATGCACTTTGGCAGGAAAAATCATAGAGCAAGTTATTATCTTAATGGCAAGAAACTGGAAAGTACTGTAGTACAAAGGGATCTGGGGGTCCTGGTGCACGAAACTCAAAAAGATAGTATGCAGGTGCAGCAAGTGATCAAGAAGGCCAATGGAATGTTGGCTTTTATTGCTAGGGGGATAGAATATAAAAACAGGGAGGTATTGCTTCAGTTGTACAAGGTATTGGTGAGACCGCACCTGGAATACTGCATACAGTTTTGGTGTCCATACTTAAGAAAGGACATACTTGCTCTCGAGTCAGTACAAAGAAGGTTCACTCGGTTAATCCCGGGGATGAGGGGGTGGTCATATGAGGAGAGGTTGAGTAGATTGGGACTCTACTCATTGGAGTTCAGAAGAATGAGAGGCGATCTTATTGAAATATATAAGATTGTGAAGGGGCTTGATCGGGTGGATGCGGTGAGGATGTTCCCGATGATGGGTGAAACTAGAAGTAGGGGGCATAATCTTAGAATAAGGGGCTGCTCTTTCAAAACTGAGATGAGGAGAAACTTCTTCACTCAGAGGGTGGTAGGTTTGTGGAATTTGCTGCCCCAGAAAGCTGTGGAAGCTACATCATTAAATAAATTTAAAACAGAAATAGATAGTTTCCTAGAAGTAAAGGGAATTAAGGGTTACGGGGAGCGGGCAGGAAATTGGACATGAGTCTAGGTTCGGAATGGTCATGGCCAGTGGGTAGTGGAGCGGGCCCAGGGGCCGTGTAGCCTGGTTCTGCTCCTACTGTGTTCTAATTCTGTGTTAGATTTCAGGAGATGGTATTATTCCTGTTCCTGGCTGGGGTGGAGATCGCCTTTACAGAAGGTAAGTACTGTAGAAAATATAGGGACAGAGTGATCTCCTGGACGAGTTTCGATCGCCTAGATGGGTCGGAGAGGAATTTCCCAGATTTTTTCTCCCAAATTGGCCATTGGGTTTTTTATCTGGTTTTTCGCCTCTCCCGGGAGATCACATGGGTTCGGGTGGGATGGAGAGTGATAGAAGATTTGAGGTTAGGATCAGATCAGCCATGATCTTATTGAATGGTGGAGCAGGCTCGAGGGGCCGATTGGCCTACTCCTGCTCCTATTTCTTATGTTCTTATGAAGGCCAACATAGCATTTGCCTTCTTAACCGCCTGCTGCACCTGCATGCTTACCTTCAGCGACTGGTGCACAAGGACACCCAGGTCTCATTGCACTTCCCCTTCTCCCAACCTATCGCCGTTCAGATAATAATCTGTCTTCCTGTTTTTGCCACCAAGTGGATAACCTCGCATTTATCCACATTATACTGCATCTGTCATTTGTGCTGTATATCCGATGTAAGCATTTCCCGTCATACGAAACAACAACAGATTTTGGTCCATACATACCCGAGGATTTCGATGATTCTTGTGTTGACAGTACAGGTAGAGAGGTTTCCCAAAAAGCAGTACAGGGACCGACAATATTGCCACCACCACCAGAATGATCTGCACTGTTCCCTGCAGCACACAACATCAAGAGGCAAGTGTAAAGACATCCATTAGGAACAAAAATTACCGATTTTTATTCGTTCTCGGGATATGGGGGTCACTGCACCCCTGACTGCCTATTCCCAGCTCCGTAACAACGCCCGTCTCGGTACCCTGCCTCACCCATCTTCTGCCAAAGCCCCCATTGTTACCCCAGGGGACGACTATTCCCAGCGCCCTCCTCACTTTCCACGCTCCGTCAAGTTCAGGTCATCCAAAACTCTGCGAGCATCGTATCCCAGCTCGCACCGAGTCCCGTTCACCCATCACCCCTGTGTTCGCTGACCGACACTGTCATCTGGGCTGGTAACACCTCGAATTTCAAATTCTCCATCTTTACCCTTGTATTCGGGCAAAGTCAACATGGATTTACAAAAGGTAAATCGTGCTTGACTAATCTACTGGAATTTTTTGAGGATGTAACTGGTAAAATAGATAAGGGAGAACCAGTGGATGTGGTGTATTTGGACTTTCAGAAGACTTTCGATAAGGTCCCGCATAAGAGATTAGCGTGTAAAGTTAAGGCACAAGGGATTGGGGGCAAAGTATTGACTTGGATAGAGAACTGGTTGGCAGACAGAAAGCAAAGAGTTGGAATAAACGGGTCTTTTTCCGAGTGGCAGGCAGTGACTAGTGGGGTACCGCAAGGATCGGTCCTTGGACCCCAGCTAAATCACAATATATATTAATGATCTAGACAAGGGAACTAGATGTAATATCTCCAAATTTGCAGACGACACAAAGCTGGGTGGGCGTGTGTGCTGTGAGGAGGATGCCGAGAAACTCCAGGATGATTTGGACAGGTTGGGTGATTGGGCAGAAACATGGCAGGTGCTGTATAACGTGGATAAATGTGAGGTTATCCACTTTGGTGGCAAAAACAGGAAGGCAGATTATTATCTGAGTGGCAATAGATTGGGAGAAGGGGAAGTGCAAATAGACCTGGGTGTCCTTGTGCACCAGTCGCTGAAGGTAAGCATGCAGGTACAGCAGGCGGTTAAGAAGGCAAATGGTATGTTGGCCTTCATAGCGAGAGGGTTTGAGTACAGGAACAAGGATGTCTTGCTGCAGTTGTACAGGGCCTTGGTGAGACCACACCTCGAGTATTGTGTGCAGTTTTGGTCGCCTTATCTGACGAAGGATGTTCTTGCCATGGAAGGAGTTCAGCGAAGATTCACCAGGCTGATACCTGGGATGGCAGGAATGACGTATGAGGAGAGATTGGGTCGATTGGGCTTATACACCCTGGAGTTTAGAAGAATGAGAGGTGATCTCATTGAAACTTATAAAATTCTGACAGGACTGGACAGACTAGATGCAGGATGTTCCCGATGGTCGGGGAGTCCAGAACCAGGGGTCACAGTCTAAGGATAAGGGGTAAGCCATTTAGGACAGAAATGAGGAGGAATTTCTTCACCCAGAGAGTGGTGAACCTGTGGAATTCTCTACCACAGAAGGCAGTGGAGGCCAATTCATTAAATATATTCAAGAAGGAGTTGGATATATTTCTTAAGGCTAAAGGGATCAAGGGATATGGGGAGAAGGCAGGGACAGGGTACTGAATTTGGATGATCAGCCATGATTGCATTGAATGGCGGAGCAGGCTCGAGGGGCCGAATGGCCGACTCCTGCTCCTATCTTCTATGTTTCTATGTTCCAATCCATCCAGGGCCTCGCACCACCCTCCCTATCTCTGTAACCTCCTTCAGCCCTACAACCCTCCCTGTCTCTGTAACCTCCATCAGCCCTACAACCCAGGCACAGCGGCATAGTTGTTAGCACTGTTGCCTCACAGCACCAGGGACCCGGGTTCAAATCTGGCCTCGGGCGACTGTCTGTGTGGAGTTTGCACATTCTCCCCGTGTTTGCGTGGGTTTCCTCCGGGTGCTCCGGTTTCCTCCCACAGTCCAAAGATGTGCGGGTTAGGTTGATTGGCTATGATAAATTGGCCCTTAGTGTTAGGGGATTAAATACGTGGGGTTACGGGGATAGGGTGGGATATGTGTCGGTGCAGGCTCGATGGGCTGAAATGGCCTCTATCTGCACTGTGGGGATTCTGTGTCTGTGTCTGTGTCCCTGTCTCTGTAACCTCCGCCAACACAACAACCCTCCCCATCTCTGTAACACCCTCCAGCCCCTACAACACTCCCTGTCTCTGTAACCTCCTCCAGCCACTACAACCCTCCCTATCTCTGTAACCTCCGCCAACACAACAACCCTCCCTATCTCTAACACGCTCCAGCCCCGACAACCCTCCCTATCTCTGTAACCTCCTCCAGCCCCTACAACCCTCCCTATCTCTGTAACCTCCTCCAGCCCCTACAACCCTCCCTATCTCTGTAACCTCCTCCAGCCCCTACAACCCTCCCTATCTCTGTAACCTCCTCCAGCCCCTACAACCCTCCCTATCTCTGTACCCTCCTCCAGCCCCTACAACCCTTCCTATCTCTGTAACCTCCTCCAGCCCCTACAACCCTCCCTATCTCTGTAACCTCCTCCAGCCCCTACAACCCTCTCTATCTCTGTAACCTCCTCCAGCCCCTACAACCCTCCCTATCTCTGTAACCTCCTCCAGCCCTCCTAATTGTGAACCTCTCTATTAAATCTCCCTAAACCACTTCTACTGTAAGGAGAACAACCCCAGCTTCTCCAAGTCTCTCTCTACGTAACTTCTTGAACCGCTGCAGTCCGTGTGGTGAAGGTGCTCCCACAGTGCTGTTAGGGAGGGAGTTCCAGGATTTTGACCCAGTGACGATGAAGGATCGGCCGATATATTCCCAAGTCAGGATGGTGTGTGACTTGGAGGGGAACTTGGAGGTGCTGGTGTTCCCATGTGCCTGCTGCCCTTGTCCTTCTACGTGGAAGAGGTCGCGGGTTTGGGAGGTGCTGCCGAAGAAGCCTTGGCGAGTTGCTGCAGTGCATCTTGTAGATGGTCCACACTGCAGCCACGGTGCGCCGGTGGTGGAGGGAGTGAATGTTTAAGGTGGTGGATGGGGTGCCAATCAAGTGGGCTGCTTTATCCTGGATGGTGTCGAGCTTCTTGAGTGTTGTTGGAGCTGCACTCATCCAGGCAAGTGGAGAGTATTCCATCACACTCCTGACTTGTGCCTTGTAGATGGTGGAAAGGCTTTGGGGAGTCAGGAGGCGAGACACTCGCCGCAGAATACCCAGCCTCTGACCTGCTCTTGTAGCCACAGTATTTATGTGGCTGGTCCAATTGAGTTTCTGGCTTGAGGGGCAGAATGGCCTGCTCCTGTTCCTGTGTTAAAAGACCCGAGGGGCAGAATGGGCCTAATCTCGTTGCTGTAGTAACAGGCTCGAGGGGGGCTGAATGGGCCTACTCCGGTTCCTATCCAACAGGCTTGAGACAGGCCGAACGGGCCTACTCTCGTTATTGTAGTAACAGGCTTGGGCCGACTCGTCTCTCTCTCTCGCTCCCTTATGTCTTGCTCCTTCTACCTCTACCCCCCCCCCTACCCCCCCGCCCACTCCGAAAAGCCCCTCACCCTTACCTGAAAGGGGTAGAGGTCGGCGTTGCCTGGGGAGGTAGTGAACAGGAACATGTCGATGAAGTGAATCAGAATGCTGGGCGCCTCCAGGGAATTGACGGCAGAGTAGACGAGCCACTTGTAGACAATCAGAAAGACGAGATACCCAAAGAGGGAAAGCATGAACACCAGCTCAGGCAGAAACACCAGGACGACAAACCAAGGCTTCTTAAAGTGCCTGTGTGTTGAAAAACAAAAAGGAGGGATCAAAGGAAGCCAGAGGGAGTTGAGATACAGATCTGCCGTGATTTAACTGAATGGTGTAACAGACTCGAGGGGCTGAATGGCCTCCTCCTGTTCCTGTGTAACAGACTCGAGGGGGCTGAATGGCCTCCTCCTGTTCCTGTGTAACAGGCTCGAGGGGCTGAATGGCCTCCTCCTGTTCCTGTGTAACAGGCTCGAGGGGCTGAATGGCCTCCTCCTGTTCCTGTGTAACAGGTTCGAGGGCCTGAATGCCCTCCTCCTGTTCCTGTGTAACAGGGGCGAGGGGCTGAATGGCCTCCTCCTGTTCCTGTGTAACAGGCTTGAGGGGCTGAATGGCCTCCTCCTGTTCCTGTGTAACAGGCTTGAAGGGCTGAATGGCCTCCTCCTGTTCCTGTGTAACAGGCTCAAGGGGCTGAATGCCCTCCTCCTGTTCCTGTGTAACAGGCTCGAAGGGCTGAATGGCCTCCTCCTGTTCCTGTGCAACAGGCTCGAGGGGGCTGAATGGCCTCCTCCTGTTCCTGTGTAACAGGCTCGAGGGGCTGAATGGCCGCCTCCTGTTCCTGTGTAACAGGCGCAAGGGGCTGAATGGCCTCCTCCTGTTCCTGTGTAACAGGCTCGAGGGGCTGAATGGCCTCCTCCTGTTCCTGTGTAACAGGCTCGAGGGGCTGAATGGCCTCCTCCTGTTCCTGTGTAACAGGTTCGAGGGCCTGAATGCCCTCCTCCTGTTCCTGTGTAACAGGGGCGAGGGGCTGAATGGCCTCCTCCTGTTCCTGTGTAACAGGCTCGAGGGGCAGAATGGCCTCCTCCTGTTCCTGTGTAACAGGCTTGAGGGGCTGAATGGCCTCCTCCTGTTCCTGTGTAACAGGCTTGAAGGGCTGAATGGCCTCCTCCTGTTCCTGTGTAACAGGCTCAAGGGGCTGAATGCCCTCCTCCTGTTCCTGTGTAACAGGCTCGAAGGGCTGAATGGCCTCCTCCTGTTCCTGTGCAACAGGCTCGAGGGGGCTGAATGGCCTCCTCCTGTTCCTGTGCAACAGGCTCGAGGGGCTGAATGGCCGCCTCCTGTTCCTGTGTAACAGGCGCAAGGGGCTGAATGGCCTCCTCCTGTTCCTGTGTAACAGGCTCGAGGGGCTGAATGGCCTCCTCCTGTTCCTGTGTAACGGGCTCGAGGGGCTGAATGGCCGCCTCCTGTTCCTGTGTAACAGGCGCGAGGGGCTGAATGGCCTACTCCTGTTCCTGTGTAACAGGCTCGAGGGGCTGAATGGCCTACTCCTGTTCCTGTGTAACAGGCTCGAGGGGCTGAATGGCCTCCTCCTGTTCCTGTGTAACAGGCTCGAGGGGCGGAATGGCCGCCTCCTGTTCCTGTGTAACAGGCTCGAGGGGCTGAATGGCCTCCTCCTGTTCCTGTGTAACAGGCTCGAGGGGCTGAATGGCCTCCTCCTGTTCCTGTGTAATGGGCTCGAGGGGCTGAATGGCCGCCTCCTGTTCCTGTGTAACAGGCTCAAGGGGCTGAATGGCCTCCTCCTGTTCCTGTGTAACAGGCTCGAGGGGCTGAGTGGCCGCCTCCTGTTCCTGTATAACAGGCTCGAGGGGCTGAATGGCCTCCTCCTGTTCCAGTGCAACAGGCTCGAGGGGCTGAATGACCTCTTCCTGTTCCAGTGTAACAGGCTCGAGGAGCTGAATGGCCTCCTCCTGTTCCTGTGCAACAGGCTCGAGAGGCTGAATGGCCTCCTCCTCTTCCAGTGCAACAGGCTCGAGGGGCTGAATGGCCTCCTCCTGTTCCTGTGTAACAGGCTCGAGGGGCTGAATGGGCCTCCTCCTGTTCCTGTGCAACAGGCTCGAGGGGCTGAATGGCCTCCTCCTGTTCCTGTGCAACAGGCTCGAGGGGCTGAATGGCCTCCTCCTGTTCCTTTGTAACAGGCTCGAGGGGCTGAATGGGCCTTCTCCTGTTCCTTTGTAACAGGCTCGAGGCGCTGAATGGGGTAGAGCTGCGAATTGGGTAAATTAATGTTCCCCAGAGGTATTAGGAAATGTTAAACGATCTTAAATAGGCGTTAAATTCCTTGCGGAGGCTGATTAACTGGTGTTCAAACCCATTGTCCCAAGTCTCAGAGCCGTGTGTACAGAAACCTTGATTGGTGGTTTCTGGGGGGCAGTCAAAGAACCGTCAACACTACAGATAATTTAATCCACTTTTAAAATCAATTGTCGGGGGATTTCAGTCCGTTTAGATGTTTGGCTGGCGAGAGATTAATTTAAATGACACTCAGCCGACACGGGCCAGAAATATTGAGTCTAAGAAAGAAAGACAGACTCCCAATCCCACCGCGCCGATCACCACCTCAGGACGTCCCAGAGCGTTTCCCCCTCAATGAACTACTTTTTGTTCAGTGTGGTCACTGTTGTAGGAAAGGCAGCAGTCGATTTGTGCACAGCAAGCTCCACAAACAGCAATGCGATAAAATGACCAGATCAGTTTCTTTTATGATGTTGGCCCCAATACTCCCACCCCCTCTTCCAAAAGTGGCCGTTTCTCTCTCTCTCTCTCCCCCCGCCGTCTCTCTCCCCCAGTCTCTCTCTCTCTCCCCCCCCCGTCTCTCTCTCTCTCTCTCTCTCCCCCCCCGTCTCTCTCTCTCTCTCTCTCTCTCTCCCCCCCAGTCTCTCTCTCTCTCCCCCCCAGTCTCTCTCTCTCTCCCCCCCCCCAGTCTCTCTCTCTCTCTCTCTCTCTCTCTCCCCCAGTCTCTCTCTCTCTCCCCCCCAGTCTCTCTCTCTCTCCCCCCCAGTCTCTCTCTCTCTCCCCCCCAGTCTCTCTCTCTCTCCCCCCCAGTCTCACTCAATTCAATTCAATTCAATTCAAATCGCTTTATTGGCATGACAAGTTACATCTTATGTTGCCAAAGCATCGAAAAACATTCATGTTTGTACACAAAAATACAGATCTATCCATACAGTGTATAAACAGATATATCCCTGAGTGTATAAATATACATTCATATATTTTATATATACTCTTTTCTTTTATTTAGTGGTTGTCCCTCTGTTTATGGCAAGCTGTAACATAGTGTGCCGCTAGTGTTACACAATTTCTCTCTTCCCCTAGTAGGTATGGGAGCTTTTGGTCGTCATTCAAATTTCTGAATTCCGGGCATATTTTTGTGAATTTTGGGTAGAAATTCTCCCTTATGCCCTGATATTTTCTACAAGTTGTGAGGAAGTGCATCTCTGTCTCCACCACTCCCTGACTGCAGTGAGAGCATATCCTGTCCTCTCTTGTAGCCGGGTCTGCCTGTGTCTACCTTTTTCGATCGCCAGGCTATGTTCACTAAGTCTGTACATTGTCAAGGTTTTTCTCAGTTTGCTATCCTTTACCATGGTCAGGTAATCAGCCATGTTGTATTGTCTGTTTAGGGCCAAGTAGCAATTGAGTGTGCTTTGGGTTTTTGTTGTTTCTGCCCAATATGACAGGTATTTTTCCTTTTGCTTAGCGACGATTACGTTGGGTCGAATTCTTTGTGTTACGCTGTCACTGTCCTGGGGCTGGTTATTCACAGAATCACAGAAACCCCACAGTGCAGATGGAGGCCATTTCGGCCCATCGAGCCTGCACCGACACATATCCCACCCGATCCCCGTAACCCCTACACCGACACATATCCCACCCTATCCCCGTAACCCCACGTATTAATCCCCTAACACTAAGGGTCAATTTATCATAGCCAATCAACCTAACCCGCACATCTTTGGACTGTGGGAGGAAACCGGAGCACCCGGAGGAAACCCACGCAAACACGGGGAGAATGTGCAAACTCCACACAGACAGTCACCCGAGGCCGGATTCGAACCCGGGTCCCTGGCGCTGTGAGGCAACAGTGCTAACCACTATGCCACCGTGCTTTAGTAGTGTTAGTAGTTACTTCACTGAGTCCCAGGACTAGTTGACTGAGGGTATTCTTCTTTATGGTCCTCTCTTGGCATTTCAGGGCTTCGTAATGATAGCATTGGGGGTTGCTCATTTCTAGGGTTTCCAAATTTGGTGGCTCTTTTTTGGCGAGTGATTATTAATGGATATTGGCCTAGTTCTGCCCTGCATGCATTGTTTACGGTTTTCCTTCGAGTCCGGAGGATACTTTTACAGAATTCTGCATGTAGGATCTCAATTGGGTGTTTGTCCCATTTTGCAATTCTTGTTGTGTAAGCGGTCCCCACACTTCACTGCCATAGAGTGCAATTGGTTCAATTACTGATTTGAAATTTTGAGCCAAATGCTAATTGGGATTTCTATTTGGATTGATTTTTTAATGGCATAGAAAGCCCTTCTTGCTTTCTCTTCAGTTCATTCACAGCCAGATGGAAATTTCCCGTAGAACTGATTTTTAAGCCCAAGTATGTGTAGTTAGTGGTTTGTTCAATTTTGGTTGTTCCTAGTGTGAAATTTGTTTTGGGTCCCTGATGTCTGGATCTTTGCTGGAACACAAGGACTTTGGTTTTCTGGGGATTAATTGTCAGGGCCCAAGTCTGGCAGTACGACTCCAGCAGATCCAGGTTCTGCTGTAGACCCTCCTTAGTTGGTGACAGCAGAACCAGGTCGTCTGCATAGAGGAGGAATTTAATCTTGGATTCATATAGGGTGAGGCCGGGTGCTGTAGATTGTTCAAGTAGTTTTGCCAATTCATTTATGTAAATATTGAAGAGTGTCAGTGAGATTGGCGAGCCCTGCGTCGACCCCCCGCCCCTGTGAGAAGTATTTTGTTTGTTAGTCTCCAATTTTAACTGCACATTTGTTGTTTTGTATACATTGATTTAATTACATCATATGTTTTTCCCCCTATCCCGCTTTCGATAAGTTTCAGGAATAAACCGTCGTGCCAGATGGAATCGAAAGCCTTCTGGAAATCTATAAAGCATGCGTAGATTTTGCTTCTGTTTCTCTCTCCCATCTCCCCCCCAAGTCTCGCTCTCTCTCTCCCCCCCAAGTCTCTCTCTCTCTCCCCCCCAGTCTCTCTCTCTCTCCCCCAGTCTCTCTCTCTCTCCCCAGTCTCTCTCTCTCTCTCTCTCCCCCAGTCTCTCTCTCTCTCTCTCTCCCCCAGTCTCTCTCTCTCTCCCCCCCAGTCTCTCTCTCTCTCCCCCAGTCGCACTCTCTCTCCCCCAGTCTCCCCCAGTCTCGCTCTCTCTCCCCGCAGTCTCGCTCTCTCCCCCCAGTCTCTCTCTCTCTCCCCCGTCTCGCTCTCTCTCCCCCAGTCTCTCTCTCTCTCCCCCAGTCGCGCTCCCTCTCCCCAGTCTCCCCCAGTCTCGCTCTCTCTCCCCCGCAGTCTCGCTCTCTCTCCCCCAGTCGCGCTCTCTCTCCCCCAGTCTCCCCCAGTCTCGCTCTCTCCCCCCCAGTCTCGCTCTCTCTCCCCCGCAGTCTCGCTCTCTCTCCCCCAGTCGCGCTCTCTCTCCCCAGTCTCCCCCAGTCTCGCTCTCTCTCCCCGCAGTCTCGCTCTCTCTCCCCCAGTCGCGCTCTCTCTCCCCCAGTCTCCCCAGTCTCGCTCTCTCTCCCCCCAGTCTCGCTCTCTCTCCCCCCCAGTCTCGCTCTCTCTCCCCCCCAGTCTCGCTCTCTCTCCCCAGTCTCGCTCTCTCTCCCCGCAGTCTCGCTCTCTCGGTCTCTCGCTCTCTCTCCCCCGCAGTCTCGCTCTCTCTCCCCCAGTCGCGCTCTCTCTCCCCCAGTCTCCCCCAGTCTCGCTCTCTCTCCCCCCCAGTCTCGCTCTCTCTCCCCCCCAGTCTCGCTCTCTCTCCCCCCCAGTCTCGCTCTCTCTCCCCCCCAGTCTCGCTCTCTCCCCCCCGTCTCGCTCTCTCCCCCCCGTCTCGCTCTCTCCCCCCCGTCTCGCTCTCTCCCCCCCCCGTCTCGCTCTCTCCCCCCCGTCTCGCTCTCTCCCCCCCCGTCTCGCTCTCTCCCCCCCCGTCTCGCTCTCTCCCCCCCCGTCTCGCTCTCTCCCCCCCCGTCTCGCTCTCTCCCCCCCCGTCTCGCTCTCTCCCCCCCCGTCTCGCTCTCTCCCCCCCCGTCTCGCTCTCTCCCCCCCCGTCTCGCTCTCTCCCCCCCCGTCTCGCTCTCTCCCCCCCGTCTCGCTCTCTCCCCCCCCCGTCTCGCTCTCTCCCCCCCCGTCTCGCTCTCTCCCCCCCCGTCTCGCTCTCTCCCCCCCCGTCTCGCTCTCTCCCCCCCCGTCTCGCTCTCTCCCCCCCCCGTCTCGCTCTCTCCCCCCCCGTCTCGCTCTCTCTCCCCCCGTCTCGCTCTCTCTCCCCCCGTCTCGCTCTCTCCCCCCGTCTCGCTCTCTCTCCCCCCGTCTCGCTCTCTCTCCCCCCGTCTCGCTCTCTCTCCCCCCGTCTCGCTCTCTCTCCCCCCGTCTCGCTCTCTCTCCCCCCGTCTCGCTCTCTCTCCCCCCGTCTCGCTCTCTCTCTCTCCCCCCGTCTCGCTCTCTCTCCCCCCGTCTCGCTCTCTCTCCCCCCGTCTCGCTCTCTCTCCCCCCGTCTCGCTCTCTCTCCCCCCAGTCCCTCTCTCTCTCTCTCCCCAGTCCCTCTCTCTCTCTCCCCAGTCCCTCTCTCTCTCTCTCTCGTCCCTCTCTCTCCCCAGTCCCTCTCTCTCTCTCTCTCTCTCTCCCCCCAGTCCCTCTCTCTCTCTCTCCCCCCCCCCCCAGTCCCCCTCTCTCTCTCTCCCCCCAGTCCCTCTCTCTCTCCCCCCAGTCCCTCTCTCTCTCCCCAGTCCCTCTCTCTCTCTCTCCCCAGTCCCTCTCTCTCTCTCTCGTCCCTCTCTCTCCCCAGTCCCTCTCTCTCTCTCTCTCTCTCTCCCCCCAGTCCCTCTCTCTCTCTCTCCCCCCCCCCCAGTCCCTCTCTCTCTCCCCCCAGTCCCTCTCTCTCTCTCCCCAGTCCCTCTCTCTCTCTCTCTCCAGTCCCTCTCTCTCTCTCTCTCCAGTCCCTCTCTCTCTCTCCCCAGTCCCTCTCTCTCTCCCCAGTCCCTCTCTCTCTCTCTCCCCAGTCCCTCTCTCTCTCTCTCCCCAGTCCCTCTCCCTCTCCCCAGTCCCTCTCCCTCTCCCCAGTCCCTCTCCCTCTCCCCAGTCCCTCTCCCTCTCCCCAGTCCCTCTCCCTCTCCCCAGTCCCTCTCCCTCTCCCCAGTCCCTCTCCCTCTCCCCAGTCCCTCTCCCTCTCCCCAGTCCCTCTCCCTCTCCCCAGTCCCTCTCCCTCTCCCCAGTCCCTCTCCCTCTCCCCAGTCCCTCTCCCTCTCCCCAGTCCCTCTCCCTCTCCCCAGTCCCTCTCCCTCTCCCCAGTCCCTCTCCCTCTCCCAGTCCCTCTCCCTCTCCCCAGTCCCTCTCCCTCTCCCCAGTCCCTCTCCCTCTCCCCAGTCCCTCTCCCTCTCCCCAGTCCCTCTCCCCAGTCCCTCTCCCTCTCCCCAGTCCCTCTCCCTCTCCCCAGTCCCTCTCTCTCTCTCTCCCCAGTCCCTCTCTCTCTCTCTCCCCAGTCCCTCTCTCTCTCTCTCCCCAGTCCCTCTCTCTCTCTCTCCCCAGTCCCTCTCTCTCCCCAGTCCCTCTCTCTCTCTCTCCCCAGTCCCTCTCTCTCTCTCTCCCCAGTCCCTCTCTCTCTCTCTCCCCAGTCCCTCTCTCTCTCTCTCCCCAGTCCCTCTCTCTCTCTCTCCCCAGTCCCTCTCTCTCTCTCTCTCCCCAGTCCCTCTCTCTCTCTCTCCCCAGTCCCTCTCTCTCCCCAGTCCCTCTCTCTCTCTCCCCAGTCCCTCTCTCTCTCTCTCCCCAGTCCCTCTCTCTCTCTCCCCAGTCCCTCTCTCTCCCCAGTCCCTCTCTCTCTCTCTCCCCAGTCCCTCTCTCTCTCTCTCTCCCCAGTCCCTCTCTCTCTCTCTCTCCCCAGTCCCTCTCTCTCTCCCCAGTCCCTCTCTCTCTCTCTCCCCAGTCCCTCTCTCTCTCTCCCCAGTCCCTCTCTCTCTCTCCCCAGTCCCGCTCTCTCTCTCCCCAGTCCCTCTCTCTCTCCCCAGTCCCTCTCTCTCTCTCCCCAGTCCCTCTCTCTCTCTCCCCAGTCCCTCTCTCTCTCTCTCCCCAGTCCCTCTCTCTCTCTCTCCCCAGTCCCTCTCTCTCTCTCTCCCCAGTCCCTCTCTCTCTCTCTCTCCCCAGTCCCTCTCTCTCTCTCTCTCTCTCCCCAGTCCCTCTCTCTCTCTCTCCCCAGTCCCGCTCTCTCCCCAGTCCCTCTCTCTCTCTCCCCAGTCCCTCTCTCTCTCTCTCTCCCCAGTCCCTCTCTCTCCCTCCCCAGTCCCTCTCTCTCTCTCTCTCTCCCCCCCCAGCCCCTCTCTCTCTCCCCAGTCCCTCTCTCTCTCCCCAGTCCCTCTCTCTCTCTCCCCCCCCAGTCCCTCTCTCTCTCTCTCTCCCCCCCAGTCCCTCTCTCTCTCTCTCCCCAGTCCCTCTCTCTCTCCCCAGTCCCTCTCTCTCTCTCTCCCCAGTCCGTCCCTCTCTCTCTCCCCAGTCCCTCTCTCTCTCTCTCTCTCTCTCCCCAGTCCCTCTCTCCCCAGTCCCTCTCTCTCTCCCCAGTCCCTCTCTCCCCAGTCCCTCTCTCTCTCTCTCTCTCCCCCCAGTCCCTCTCTCTCTCTCTCTCCCCAGTCCCCCTCTCTCTCTCTCCCCCAGTCTCTCTCTCTCTCCCCCCCAGTCTGTCTCTCTTCCTCCCAGTCAGTCTCTCTTTTCAGGACTGCCCCTTCGACAGTGCAGCGCTCCTTCTGTACTGGCCCTCCGACAGTGCAGCGCTCCCTCAGTACTGACCCTCTGATGGTGCAGTGCTCCCTCAGTACTGCCCCTCTGACAGTGCGGCACTCCCTCAGTACTGCCCCTCCGACAGTGCAGTGCTCCCTCAGTACTGCCCCTCCGACAGTGCAGCGCTCCCTCAGTACTGCCCCTACGACAGTGCGGCGCTCCCTCAGTACTGCCCCTCCGACAGTGCGGCGCTCCCTCAGTACTGCCCCTCCGACAGTGCTGCGCTCCCTCAGTACTGCCCCTCCGACAGTGCTGCGCTCCCTCAGTACTGCCCCTCCGACAGTGCAGCGCTCCCTCAGTACTGCCCCTCCGACAGTGCGGCACTCCCTCAGTACTGCCCCTCCGACAGTGCAGCGCTCCCTCAGTACTGGACTAGTGGGGAGTGTCGGCCTAGGATTAGCGGGCTCGAATATCCAGAGTGGCGGACAAACTCACGACCTTCTGACTCCGCGGTGAGAGAAAGTGTCCCCCTAAGCCGCGGCGATTTGAATCGATTAGATGATCACAAGGGCGACAAACTCACCGATAGTTAAAGACTCCGAGGCTGACCCCAAACACCATGTGAATTATCCCCAGGATCACCGACATCTTCATCTTGAAAGAGTTCAGGAAGTTTAACTTATTGTTTGCTAAATGCCAGATCTGTGAAGAACAGAAAAATATCGTGAGAGAGGCTCGCCCTGAGTTGCACATCATACCCCTACACTACTGTACTCTGGATTATTAGTCCAGTAACATAACCCCTACACTACTGTACCCTGGATTATTAGTCCAGTAACATGACCCCTACACTACTGTACCCTGGATGATTAGTCCAGTAACATAACCCCTACACTACTGTACCCTGGATGATTAGTCCAGTAACATAACCCCTACACTACTGTACCCTGGATTATTAGTCCAGTAACATAACCCCTACACTACTGTACCCTGGATTATTAGTCCAGTAACACAACCCCTACATTACTGTACCTTGGATTATTAGTCCAATAACATAACCCCTACACTACTGTACCCTGGATTATTAGTCCAGTAACATGACCCCTACATTACTGTACCCCTGGATTATTAGTCCAGTAACATAACCCCTACACTAATGTACCCTGGATTATTAGTCCAGTAACACAACCCCTACACTACTGTACCCTGGATGATTAGTCCAGTAACACAACCCCTACACTACTGTACCCTGGATTATTAGTCCAGTAACATAACCCCTACACTACTGTACCCAGGATTATTAGTCCAGTAACATAACCCCTACACTACTGTACCCTGGATTATTAGTCCAGTAACACAACCCCTACACTACTGTACCCTGGATTATTAGTCCAGTAACATAACCCCTACACTACTGTACCCTGGATTATTAATCCAGTAACATAACCCCTACACTACTGTACCCTGGATTATTAGTCCAGTAACATAACCCCTACACTACTGTACCCTGGATTATTAGTCCAGTAACATAACCCCTACACTACTGTACCCCTGGATTATTAGTCCAGTAACATAACCCCTACATTACTGTACCCTGGGTTATTAGTCGAGTTATATAACATCTACACTACTGTACTCTGGATTATTAGTCCAGTAACATAACCCCTACACTACTGTACCCTGGATTATTAGTCCAGTAACAACCCCTACACAACTGTACCCTGGATTATTAGTCCAGTAACATAACCCCTACACTACTGTAGCCTGGATTATTAGTCCAGTAACACAACCCCTACACTACTGTACCCTGGATTATTAGTCCAGTAACATGACCCCTACACTACTGTACTCTGGATTATTAGTCCAGTAACATGACTCCTACACTACTGTACCCTGGATTATTAGTCCAGTAACATAACCCCTACACTACTGTACCCTGGATTATTAGTCCAGTAACATAAACCCTACACTACTGTACCCTGGATTATTAGTCCAGTAACATAACCCTTACACTACTGTACCCTGGATTATTAGTCCAGTAACATAACCCCTACACTACTGTACCCTGGATTATTAGTCCAGTAACATAACCCCTACACTACTGTACTCTGGATTATTAGTCCAGTAACATAACCCCTACACTACTGTACTCTGGATTATTAGTCTAGTAACATAACCGCTACACTACTGTACCCTGGATTATTAGTCCAGTAACATAACCCCTGCACTACTGTACCCTGGATTATTAGTCCAGTAACATAACCCCTACACTACTGTACCCTGGATTATTAGTCCAGTAACATAACCCTTACACTACTGTACCCTGGATTATTAGTCCAGTAACATGACCCCTACACAACTGTACCCTGGATTATTAGTCCAGTAACATGACCCCTACACTACTGTACCCTGCATTATTAGTCCAGTAACATAACCCTACACTACTGTACCCTGGATTATTAGTCCAGTAACATAACCCCTACGACTACTGTACCCTGGATTATTAGTCCAGTAACATGACCCCTACACTACTATACCCTGGATTATTAGTCCAGTAACATAACCCCTACATTACTGTACCCTGGATTATTAGTCCAGTAACATAACCCCTACATTACTGTACCCTGGATTATTAGTCCAGTAACATAACCCCTACACTACTGTACCCTGGATTATTAGTCCAGTAACATAACCCCTACACTACTGTACCCTGGATTATTAGTCCAGTAACATAACCCCGACACTACTGTACCCGGATTATTAGTCCAGTAACATAACCCCGACACTACTGTACCCTGGATTATTAGTCCAGTAACATGACCCCTACACTACTGTACCCTGGATTATTAGTCCAGTAACATAACCCCTACACTACTGTACCCTGGATTATTAGTCCAGTAACATAACCCCTACACTACTGTACCCTGGATTATTAGTCCAGTAACATAACCCCTACACTACTGTACCCTGGATTATTAGTCCAGTAAATAACCCCTACACTACTGTACCCTGGATTATTAGTCCAGTAACATAACCCCTACACTACTGTACCCTGGATTATTAGTCCAGTAACATAACCCCTACACTACTGTACCCTGGATTATTAGTCCAGTAACATAACCCCTACACTACTGTACCCTGGATTATTAGTCCAGTAACATAACCCCTTACACTACTGTACCCTGGATTATTAGTCCAGTAACATAACCCCTACACTACTGTACCCTGGATTATTAGTCCAGTAACATAACCCCTACACTACTGTACCCTGGATTATTAGTCCAGTAACATAACCCCTACACTACTGTACCCTGGATTATTAGTCCAGTAACATAACCCCTACACTACTGTACCCTGGATTATTAGTCCAGTAACATAACCCCTACACTACTGTACCCTGGATTATTAGTCCAGTAACATAACCCCTACACTACTGTACCCTGGATTATTAGTCCAGTAACATAACCCCTACACTACTGTACCCTGGATTATTAGTCCAGTAACATAACCCCTACACTACTGTACCCTGGATTATTAGTCCAGTAACATAACCCCTACACTACTGTACCCTGGATTATTAGTCCAGTAACATAACCCCTACACTACTGTACCCTGGATTATTAGTCCAGTAACATAACCCCTACACTACTGTACCCTGGATTATTAGTCCAGTAACATAACCCCTACACTACTGTACCCTGGATTATTAGTCCAGTAACATAACCCCTACACTACTGTACCCTGGATTATTAGTCCAGTAACATAACCCCTACACTACTGTACCCTGGATTATTAGTCCAGTAACATAACCCCTACACTACTGTACCCTGGATTATTAGTCCAGTAACATAACCCCTACACTACTGTACCCTGGATTATTAGTCCAGTAACATAACCCCTACACTACTGTACCCTGGATTATTAGTCCAGTAACATAACCCCTACACTACTGTACCCTGGATTATTAGTCCAGTAACATAACCCCTACACTACTGTACCCTGGATTATTAGTCCAGTAACATAACCCCTACACTACTGTACCCTGGATTATTAGTCCAGTAACATAACCCCTACACTACTGTACCCTGGATTATTAGTCCAGTAACATAACCCCTACACTACTGTACCCTGGATTATTAGTCCAGTAACATAACCCCTACACTACTGTACCCTGGATTATTAGTCCAGTAACATAACCCCTACACTACTGTACCCTGGATTATTAGTCCAGTAACATAACCCCTACACTACTGTACCCTGGATTATTAGTCCAGTAACATAACCCCTACACTACGGTACCCTGGATTATTAGTCCAGTAACATAACCCCTACACTACTGTACCCTGGATTATTAGTCCAGTAACATAACCCCTACACTACTGTACCCTGGATTATTAGTCCAGTAACATAACCCCTACACTACTGTACCCTGGATTATTAGTCCAGTAACATAACCCCTACACTACTGTACCCTGGATTATTAGTCCGGTAACATAACCCCTACACTACTGTACCCTGGATTATTAGTCCGGTAACATAACCCCTACACTACTGTACCCTGGATTATTAGTCCAGTAACATAACCCCTACACTACTGTACCCTGGATTATTAGTCCAGTAACATAACACCTACACTACTGTACCCTGGATTATTAGTCCAGTGACATAACCCCTACACTACTGTACCCTGGATTATTAGTCCAGTAACATAACCCCTACACTGCTGTACCCTGGATTATTAGTCCAGTAACATAATCCCTACACTACTGTACCCTGGATTATTAGTCCAGTAACATAACACCTACACTACTGTACCCTGGATTATTAGTCCAGTAACATAACCCCTACACTACTGTACCCTGGATTATTAGTCCAGTAACATAATCCCTACACTACTGTACCCTGGATTATTAGTCCAGTAACATAACACCTACACTACTGTACCCTGGATTATTAGTCCAGAGACATAACCCCTACACTACTGTACCCTGGATTATTAGTCCAGTAACATAACCCCTACACTACTGTACCCTGGATTATTAGTCCAGTGACATAACCCCTACACTACTGTACCCTGGATTATTAGTCCAGTAACATAACCCCTACACTACTGTACCCTGGATTATTAGTCCAGTAACATAACCCCTACACTACTGTACCCTGGATTATTAGTCCAGTGACATAACCCCTACACTACTGTACCCTGGATTATTAGTCCAGTAACATAACCCCTACACTACTGTACCCTGGATTATTAGTCCAGTAACATAATCCCTACACTACTGTACCCTGGATTATTAGTCCAGTAACATAACCCCTACACTACTGTACCCTGGATTATTAGTCCAGTAACATAACCCCTACACTACTGTACCCTGGATTATTAGTCCAGTAACATAACCCCTACACGACTGTACCCTGGATTATTAGTCCAGTAACATAACCCCTACACTACTGTACCCTGGATTATTAGTCCAGTAACATGACCCCTACACTACTGTACCCTGGATTATTAGTCCAGTAACATAACCCCTACACTACTGTACCCTGGATTATTAGTCCAGTAACATAACCCCTACACTACTGTACCCTGGATTATTAGCCCAGTAACATAACCCCTACACTAGAGTACCCTGGATTATTAGTCCAGTAACATAACCCCTACACTACTGTACCCTGGATTATTAGTCCAGTAACATAACCCCTACACTACTGTACCCTGGATTATTAGTCCAGTAACATAACCCCTACACTACTGTACCCTGGATTATTAGTCCAGTAACATAACCCCTACACTACTGTACCCTGGATTATTAGTCCGGTAACATAACCCCTACACTACTGTACCCTGGATTATTAGTCCAGGTAACATAACCCCTACACTACTGTACCCTGGATTATTAGTCCAGTAACATAACCCCTACACTACTGTACCCTGGATTATTAGTCCAGTAACATAACACCTACACTACTGTACCCTGGATTATTAGTCCAGTGACATAACCCCTACACTACTGTACCCTGGATTATTAGTCCAGTAACATAACCCCTACACTACTGTACCCTGGATTATTAGTCCAGTAACATAATCCCCTACACTACTGTACCCTGGATTATTAGTCCAGTAACATAACCCCTACACTACTGTACCCTGGATTATTAGTCCAGTAACATAACCCCTACACTACTGTACCCTGGATTATTAGTCCAGTAACATAACCCCTACACTACTGTACCCTGGATTATTAGTCCAGTAACATAACCCCTACACTACTGTACCCTGGATTATTAGTCCAGTGACATAACCCCTACACTACTGTACCCTGGATTATTAGTCCAGTAACATAACCCCTACACTACTGTACCCTGGATTATTAGTCCAGTGACATAACCCCTACACTACTGTACCCTGGATTATTAGTCCAGTAACATAACCCCTACACTACTGTACCCTGGATTATTAGTCCAGTAACATAACCCCTACACTACTGTACCCTGGATTATTAGTCCAGTAACATAACCCCTACACTACTGTACCCTGGATTATTAGTCCAGTAACATAACCCCTACACTACTGTACCCTGGATTATTAGTCCAGTAACATAACCCCTACACTACTGTACCCTGGATTATTAGTCCAGTAACATAACCCCTACACTACTGTACCCTGGATTATTAGTCCAGTAACATAACCCCTACACTACTGTACCCTGGATTATTAGTCCAGTAACATAACCCCTACACTACTGTACCCTGGATTATTAGTCCAGTAACATAACCCCTACACTACTGTACCCTGGATTATTAGTCCAGTAACATAACCCCTACACTACTGTACCCTGGATTATTAGTCCAGTAACATAACCCCTACACTAGAGTACCCTGGATTATTAGTCCAGTAACATAACCCCTACACTACTGTACCCTGGATTATTAGTCCAGTAACATAACCCCTACACTACTGTACCCTGGATTATTAGTCCAGTAACATAACCCCTACACTACTGTACCCTGGATTATTAGTCCAGTAACATAACCCCTACACTACTGTACCCTGGATTATTAGTCCAGTAACATAACCCCTACACTACTGTACCCTGGATTATTAGTCCAGTAACATAACCCCTACACTACTGTACCCTGGATTATTAGTCCAGTAACATAACCCCTACACTACTGTACCCTGGATTATTAGTCCAGTAACATAACCCCTACACTACTGTACCCTGGATTATTAGTCCAGTAACATAACCCCTACACTACTGTACCCTGGATTATTAGTCCAGTAACATAACCCCTACACTACTGTACCCTGGATTATTAGTCAGTAACATAACCCCTACACTACTGTACCCTGGATTATTAGTCCAGTAACATAACCCCTACACTACTGTACCCTGGATTATTAGTCCAGTAACATAACCCCTACACTACTGTACCCTGGATTATTAGTCCAGTAACATAACCCCTACACTACTGTACCCTGGATTATTAGTCCAGTAACATAACCCCCACACTACTGTACCCTGGATTATTAGTCCAGTAACATAACCCCTACACTACTGTACCCTGGATTATTAGTCCAGTAACATAACCCCTACACTACTGTACTCTGGATTATTAGTCCAGTAACATGACCCCTACACTACTGTACCCTGGATTATTAGTCCAGTGACATAACCCCCTACACTACTGTACCCTGGATTATTAGTCCAGTAACATAACCCCTACACTACTGTACCCTGGATTATTAGTCCAGTAACATAACCCCTACACTACTGTACCCTGGATTATTAGTCCAGTAACATAACCCCTACACTACTGTACCCTGGATTATTAGTCCAGTAACATAACCCCTTACACTACTGTACCCTGGATTATTAGTCCAGTAACATAACCCCTACACTACTGTACCCTGGATTATTAGTCCAGTAACATAACCCCTACACTACTGTACCCTGGATTATTAGTCCAGTAACATAACCCCTACACTACTGTACCCTGGATTATTAGTCCAGTAACATAACCCCTACACTACTGTACCCTGGATTATTAGTCCAGTAACATAACCCCTACACTACTGTACCCTGGATTATTAGTCCAGTAACATAACCCCTACACTACTGTACCCTGGATTATTAGTCCAGTAACATAACCCCTACACTACTGTACCCTGGATTATTAGTCCAGTAACATAACCCCTACACTACTGTACCCTGGATTATTAGTCCAGTAACATAACCCCTACACTACTGTACCCTGGATTATTAGTCCAGTAACATAACCCCTACACTACTGTACCCTGGATTATTAGTCCAGTAACATAACCCCTACACTACTGTACCCTGGATTATTAGTCCAGTAACATAACCCCTACACTACTGTACCCTGGATTATTAGTCCAGTAACATAACCCCTACACTACTGTACCCTGGATTATTAGTCCAGTAACATAACCCCTACACTACTGTACCCTGGATTATTAGTCCAGTAACATAACCCCTACACTACTGTACCCTGGATTATTAGTCCAGTAACATAACCCCTACACTACTGTACCCTGGATTATTAGTCCAGTAACATAACCCCTACACTACTGTACCCTGGATTATTAGTCCAGTAACATAACCCCTACACTACTGTACCCTGGATTATTAGTCCAGTAACATAACCCCTACACTACTGTACCCTGGATTATTAGTCCAGTAACATAACCCCTACACTACTGTACCCTGGATTATTAGTCCAGTAACATAACCCCTACACTACTGTACCCTGGATTATTAGTCCAGTAACATAACCCCTACACTACTGTACCCTGGATTATTAGTCCAGTAACATAACCCCTACACTACTGTACCCTGGATTATTAGTCCAGTAACATAACCCCTACACTACTGTACCCTGGATTATTAGTCCAGTAACATAACCCCTACACTACTGTACTCCTGGATTATTAGTCCAGTAACATGACCCCTACACTACTGTACCCTGGATTATTAGTCCAGTAACATAACCCCCTACACTACTGTACCCTGGATTATTAGTCCAGTAACATAACCCCTACACTACTGTACCCTGGATTATTAGTCCAGTAACATGAACCCCTACACTACTGTACCCTGGATTATTAGTCCAGTAACATAACCCCTACACTACTGTACCCTGGATTATTAGTCCAGTAACATAACCCCTACACTACTGTACCCTGGATTATTAGTCCAGTAACATAACCCCTACACTACTGTACCCTGGATTATTAGTCCAGTAACATAACCCCTACACTACTGTACCCTGGATTATTAGTCCAGTAACATAACCCTACACTACTGTACCCTGGATTATTAGTCCAGTAACATAACCCCTACACTACTGTACCCTGGATTATTAGTCCAGTAACATAACCCCTACACTACTGTACCCTGGATTATTAGTCCAGTAACATAACCCCTACACTACTGTACCCTGGATTATTAGTCCAGTAACATGACCCCTACACTACTGTACCCTGGATTATTAGTCCAGTAACATAACCCCTACACTACTGTACCCTGGATTATTAGTCCAGTAACATAACCCCTACACTACTGTACCCTGGATTATTAGTCCAGTAACATAACCCCTACACTACTGTACCCTGGATTATTAGTCCAGTAACATAACCCCTACACTACTGTACCCTGGATTATTAGTCCAGTAACATAACCCCTACACTACTGTACCCTGGATTATTAGTCCAGTAACATAACCCCTACACTACTGTACCCTGGATTATTAGTCCAGTAACATAACCCCTACACTACTGTACCCTGGATTATTAGTCCAGTAACATAACCCCTACACTACTGTACCCTGGATTATTAGTCCAGTAACATAACCCCTACACTACTGTACCCTGGATTATTAGTCCAGTAACATAACCCCTACACTACTGTACCCTGGATTATTAGTCCAGTAACATAACCCCTACACTACTGTACCCTGGATTATTAGTCCAGTAACATAA